>NC_136487.1:49360377-49710377 GCF_053919585.1 Euprymna scolopes
ATTAAATATGCAAAATAAACATTTCCAAAATAAATGCGAATGCTGACTTCCTCACTGGTTTGAGCATTTCTTAAATACCGATTAGTTTTTTGTTCCTCAGAAAAAGAAACATTTCCGGATGTTATCAATACAGGAGAAAGGTTATATTCGGCATATTTTAAACCAGCATTAAAGTTTAGCTTCTCAGGCATCGCAATCCAGATTGCTACATGCATACATACATACATACATACATGATGATTGCAACGTCTTGTCAGACGAGTGCCACTCCCTA
The DNA here is from genome assembly GCF_053919585.1 of Euprymna scolopes. Classification (NCBI taxonomy): domain Eukaryota; kingdom Metazoa; phylum Mollusca; class Cephalopoda; order Sepiida; family Sepiolidae; genus Euprymna; species Euprymna scolopes. The sequence continues at coordinate 49,360,652 of NC_136487.1, forward strand.
AGACATTTAAAATCCATGAGCCCAAATGCCTGAGGGAGTATCTATACAAAGATGATGTTACAGAGTCTTAGCTTTGTACGACAGCTAAGTCTCTCTCTCGGTTCAAAATGTTGAGATCCAGCAACAAGCAAGAGCAAGATAGCCAGCAACAAATTAAACCGCAGACCAGCTTAATGCCGGTACTGGTCTCCCGCTTTGCTTTTTAAATCAGAGATTTGCTTCTCCTAGAAAGGTTGCCTTCACCACGGCTTACGGGAGCCCTCTCCACCCCAATAGACATATACTCACACACAAATATACACGGTGCATACATACATACATAAATACATACATACATACCCATATATATATATATATATATATATATATATATATATATATATATATATATATATATATATGCGTTCTATTATAAGATATATGGCTTTAATGAACATCTTCAATATTTTTTTTGCAAATTGCCATGCCGCATTAAGGTTCAACAACAAGATATTTACACTTTCAGAGCATATATACACCGCTAGTAAATATCCCAAGTTCAAAGATGTATTTATTTCGCACGGATAGTTTTTGTTTGTTAATATGATGTGTCTTACACGTGTTTCGTTGAATGTTTGAAATTTACGAATAACATATCAGAGACAGAGTGGTGTTTCTAGAAAAAGAAACCAGTATATAAATTACATATAATAATAAACTATGGACTGGAAAGAATGAAACAAATAATTTTCACATTTAGATTTATAGAATTAAGGAATTTGTAGGAGAACTTTATTGGGGCGATGCCTTTTCTTTTTAATTTCAACGTCAGGAGCATGGCTGAAAGGAACAAAAGCTGTAGAATTTTTTTTTATAGATTTCTAAATATCTATCGACATCAATCATAGTGTAGTTAATGGTCTGCATATTACATTAGATTTAGTTAATCAATAATTTGAACCCTATCATAAACCGAACCATTATTGAAAATAGAAAAGAATTCTAATCATTCACCATTCTGTTGAATAATCTATAGTTTCTTCCATGCCCAAATGAATGAATAAACTTTCAAATGATGTAGTAGAACTGTTTAATTAGACTATGCTATACTATTATGAGGCTCTATTTATATCAGGTTACAAAGATAAAATTAGTTTTCATAAATCTTATAATTAACTCAGTGCAGCCTACAAAATAACTGTGTTTAATCAATATGGTTGCATCTCATACCATGCAGCTATGGGAAGAATAAATAATAATAGAACGATTACAACAAATAGATTCGTCTAAAGATCTGAACTAATGGTAATATCATGGTCCACCTAATAGAAGCAATACAACAAGAAAAATAAGAGATGGTCAGCCATATGGTTTAATCCAATATTTACAACAAATTTTTATTGTATTATTGCTACGTATTTTCCTAAAAATACTAAATGGCTAAGGCTTTTTAAGAAAGGTAGTATAAAGCTATTTTTCTCAACTACTGAAAATCTAGCTACATCTATATTAGGACATGATAACAACTCACAAGTTAAGAATGAACACATTGATACCAATAGTTAACCAAAAAGTACTTTAATTGTAAATAAATCTAAAAGAAATCAGAATAATTGTCAACTAAAAAAAAAGTGTACATACAAATGTGAATTAATCATTGAAAAAATACAAAGAAGCATATTGGATACTCGCACTACGTTCAAGTAAAGATACAGACCCACATGTGGCCTAACTGGAGAAACCGATAAATCTTTTTTGCCATCTCAGCAGGCCACCTGGTGAAAATCGAAAAGAAAACAAAACAAATATGCGGAACTTCTTAGAAAACTTAAAGGAATATGAAACTTTAAAAAATCAATATGATACCATTAATTGTAGGAACACTAGAAACACTCCCAAACAGCAATTTCTCGCCTCTGTCAGAAAGGTCGACCACGGAATGTAACGACTAAAAGAACACATAAGTGAATCAAAAGCAATGAGGCTATTGAAATAAACCCAAGATCCAATTAATAATCTCCTGATAGATTACTGTTATAAAGCAATAATCTACCTCTCATTTACCAGAAACATCGCTCACGGAATGTGAGAAGCAAAGGAGAAAATGGGAAGCGGTAGGTACGGGGCTGCAGTAAGTAAACCAAAGCTTCCCTTTCCATTCACATATGGTCGATTAATCCTATAAAATACATAGTTTTAAATATGGATTTTTGGCATTAAATCAACAGAAATATGTTGATCTGACGTAAAAAAAATAAGCAAATTTGATAAATGAATATATTGTATGAAATCAATATTATGTTTTCGCGCCGAATAACATAAAGCGGATTGATATGTTTACAAGGATGTATTTTATTTTTACATTTTAAACGCTCGTTATATTTCAATTAACGTGACGATCGAAAAGATTAGGCGGTAATTTTATGCGTACAATAAAACAAACGATGACAGATATCACCATAAAACAAAGAAGAGAGAAAAACAACAAAATTAAATATTTCTACGATGCGGCCATTTTTTCTTCTCTTTCACTCATATTAGCGTTTTGACGAACTTAAACATGGCAAACCAACAATAATCTAGTGTGATGCGTGACAGACCAAAGAACACAAGCTTATATGAACATTTTTCAACTTATCTCCCCCCCCCAAACAAAAATTACTAAACAATGTTTATTTGCTAGAATATCCCATTTGTGCAATTGTATACCGCAGGGCTGTTACTCAGCTTAATATAACATAGTTGTTTTAAAGTCCTACGTAAACAAGTTCTTGTTGAGCCGCTATACTTAATAAGCAAACCCTAACAATGATTATTTCAACATTTACATGGCACTTATTAACCCTTACCCTGGAGTTAAGTTTGATAAGTGGCAACCTGTTCGTTGGGAAATCTAAAACAAGATGCGTCCATTTAATTTGAATCCCTACAAATAAGAATGTCAACTATAACTACATCGTGACAGACCAAAAGAATTGCCATCTAAAATAAGTGCGACGAACCAATCGACCGACGTATATTTTTATAGAAATTATTGGTTGTCACTGCTGATTTGATATCGCGTGATTTGAACTCAAAATTTTCTCGTTAAACATTACCGACCAACGAAAAAGTATACTTTAAATGTAATCATGACTTACAAACCAACTGATGGTTATTATAGAGAAGATTGGTTCTTCATAGTACCTTTAACGTACTACGAAAGTTTGTCACGCTTTCCAGATTATAAATTATTTAATCAGGCAATTAGGATAGAAGGTGATAACATTCTACAACCATTAAATTAGTTTATAGAAAGGCTAATATAATCTTCGTAGTATGTCCTTCTTTTTTAATTAATAAGATCTCCCGATCACCGAAGACGCAATATAAAAGTATACATATTTTTTTTTAAATGTCGCTTTAATGCTGTACGTCAAATAAAAATATACCTCCAAGGGTAGTATCTGTTCTGTTTAAAGATAGTATAATGATATTGTGAGGCGTTCATACGATGAAGTTATCAGAACAGTCCATCCCGTAGATAATTCGATTTATTGCATTTGTATTTAATACCTGCTCCTGAGCAGCAAATATAAGAGTGTCTGTCTCGTTTTCAAGTCACCTTTATTTCAGTAAATTCGACGTGTTATAGCCAAGTAGTGGCGCACCCCTGTAATCTCTCGTCTGATACAGTCTTCTATCCCGATCAGCTTTTGTGATGTGCAGCTTCATGGCATTCAAATTTCGGTAAAGTGCTCAATACTTGATTAATAATAGTGTCTCTATCCAGCTGCATTATTTTCTCCTGTATCTGTCTTACAAAAGCTGTACTGCACCGAATTATTATTATTATTATTATTATTATTATTATTATTATTATTATTATTATTATTATTATTATTAATAATAATAAGAATAATAATAATAATAACAATAATAATAATAATAATAATAATAATAATAATAATAATATAAAGTAAAAGTATTTATTTTCCCATCTCATTCCCATACAAAGTATAAACAAACATGATTTTACAGTTTACATGTTTTTTTTTTTTTTTTGCATGTTCACACAGACATTAAGAAACATCAATATATTAACAAACAGGTGATGTCAAGTATTGTACATTTTAACATGTTGAAATAAATAAATGATACAACGAACAAAATCTTGGAATTTGGAATATAGACATTTTGGCATACATAGGGGTACATATAGATGGAACACAAATTCAAACTTTTACTATTTTAAGACCAAAACAAGTGCAGACATTTTTTTTTTTTATATATATAAAAATGAATGCATTTATTTATTAAAACAAATTCAATAGTTCGAATTATAACAAATGTTTCGTCAGGAAAATTCAGGTTTTATTTAATTTCTTTTTTTACGTCGCATGGCGGTGGTGATAATGCTTGGGACGTCTTCAGATGTTGTTGGAGTCTTCGAGTTTCGTTCGAGTGTGATAATATCAGAATTCACTGTTTTTTAAGCACTGTTGATGCATGGAATACAAATTCAATTTTTAACGGATTATCACCACCGCCATGCGAAGTAAGAAAAAAAAAATTAAACCTGGATTTAAAGAATAAACGTAATAAAAATAATCTCTCGTCGGACACAGTCTTCTATCCCGATCATGCTTTGTGGTGTGCAGCTTCATCACATTCAAATTTCGGTAAAGTGATCCATACTAAGCCAAACTGGAATAGGGCCGACCACTTCCCTAGATGAGTTCATAATTAACGGATACTCTAACTTAACATCAAAATCGTACCCCCAAGACCGCCATAGGCATGGAATATTTGCCTACATTAAAGATGGCTTCCCATGTGGTAGGGATATCTCTAGAGAAGATCCTAATTTACCTTATATGTGCTTCCGGTTTGCACTTGCTTACACAACTGCATTTATATTTGCTCTCTATTTACCCCATAACAGCGAAGTTACTATCTTTAAGAGTATATCTGAGAAAATAGACCACATCCTGTCTGCACATCCCTCGGCTAACATACACATCTGTGGTGACTTCAACGTCCATAACGTAGAATGGCTGACCCACTCAAATAAGACGGACGATTAGGGGAGGTTCTGTCATGATTTTGCCAGTGCTTATGACCTCACTCAGATTGTTCGCGAGCCCAGCCGTGTGCCCAATGCTACAAGTCAGTATGCAAGCCTTCTAGATCTTTTTCTCTCCACTTGCCCTGAGCTATGTTCATGTTCCGTCCTTTCTCCACTAGGATCCTCCGACCACTCCGTCGTATCAGTTAAGATAAAAATGAAATGTAATAAGTCCCCAGACGTACCCCCCACCGTACTGTATACCGATACCCCATGGCTGACTGGGATAGCTTCCGTACATTCATATCTGATCTACCTCTGCATTCCATGTTTAAAAAGGATGTGCCCTCTATAGTATCAGACCGGACCGAATGGCTAATTGTAGGTATAGACCGATTCATACCATCTAAAAAAATTCCAATAAAAACCTAACAGCCAGCCATGGTTCTGTCCAGAATGTGGTGCTGCCATCGCGCACAGAAATCACGTTTTCCATAGCTACCAACGTAATAGATGCACTGAGACTAAAGATGCTTTTAGGAACGCCAGCAACCACTGTAAAAGAGTAATAAAAAATGCAAGAGAGCTATATGTATAGTTCGTCAAATACAAAGTAGCTGATCAGCGGCGTGGTTCCCACCAGTTTTGGCAAATAACAAATAGGATCCTGAACAGAAGTGTGCGTTCTATCCCAACCATTATCAATGGACCTGAGGTAATCTCGTCAGCATCAGACAAGGCCAAACTATTTGCCAAGAAATTTGCAGCTAATTCTACCCTATGCGACGAAGGCTATCAACTCCCCATATTTCCGACTATAACACAGAACACGCTAGGTAACATACAAATATCTGTGCATGAGGTGGCCAAGCTAATCAAGAACCTTGATTCCAGTAAAGCAACTGGCCCTGACGGAATCCCAATTATAGTGTTAAAAAAGCTTCAACCAAAACTTGCTCCCATAGTTACGAAACTATTTAAGCGGTGCCTTAAGGAGAAGTGCTTTCCAACACCCTGGAAAACCTCATCAGTATGCCCTGTATTTAAGATTTCAGGTGATAAGTCATCTCCCTATCAATACAGACCAATAAGTCTCCTGTGTGTTATGAGTAAGTTCCTGGAATCCATATTAAATAGAGAAATAGTCAACCACCTCAGCAGAAATAACCTTCTTAGTTACACGCAATATGGTTTCGGTTCTGCAACATCTACCGCAGATGTGCTAACGGTAATATCTCATAGGATTAGTGAATTTCTTGACAAAGGCTTCCTTTCTAGGGCAATTGCTCTTGACATATCAAAGGCCTTCGACAAGGTAGGGCATAAAGGCCTACTTCACAAGATTTCCAGCTACGGTATAACTGGAAATGTTTTCTCTATCATTAAATCATTTCTCTCTGATAGGTTCAGAAGAGTATTGGTCGTTGGGAAAAAATCAGAAGCCTGCAGTATTAATTCTGGAGTCCCTCAGGGGTACATCCTGGGCTCAACTCTTTTCCTGATCTACATCAATGATCTCCCTACACACATACTTAAATCATTCGTTGACATTTATGCTGATGACACGACCATCTATGGCAACACATCAAAGGCTAAATAATGACAAAGTTCTCTCGGATTTTCTCTCCTCTGATCTCGAGCGCGTGGTTCAGTGGGAGAAGACGTGGCTGGTTACCTTTAATGCATCTAAAACCAAACTCCTATCTTTACATCATCAACGCTCTGATCCCCATTTGGCATCAATTTAAATGGATGGCTCTCGTCTAGGTGAATCCCCATGTTTTGACAAGCTTCTGGGCGTGACCTTTACTCCTGATCTGAAATGGAACACGTACATCAAGTCTGTTGCCAAGGTCGCTGGAAAGATGGTGGGATCCTTCTACCGCTCCAGAAGATATCTCACTGCTGATGCAATTCTCTATCTATATAAAAACCAAGTACGCCCAAGGATGAAATACTGCTTCAACATCTGGGCAGGAGCTGCTAAAAACAGCCTCTCCTGCCTTGACAGAGTACAAAATAGACTTCAGGGTTTAGTGGGGGATGCCCTTTTCTCTTCCCTGCAACCTCTCTCTCACAGAAGAGACGTTGCGAGCCTATCTTTGTTTTATCGTAATTTCCATGGCAGGTGCTCGTCTGAGCTCCAATCTCTAGTCCCCTTCGGCAATCCTTTACGAAAACCACCCGTCTAACTGAAACCACTGTCAAAAAATTTCCCCCACTCTTTAACTGTGCCTAAATTAAAACGTAGATTCCATGAACAAAGCTTCTTTCTTAGAACTGCACGCCTGTAGAACTCTGTTCCGTCTACCTGCTTCTCACCTGACAACAACATGGATGTGTTCAAGTCCAACGTAAACAAATTCCTGATGAACCGCCCCCTTAAGTAGACACTTTTATTAAATCCCCATACTAACGTACTATACATGCAATAACCCTTATCCCTGAGTGGCTTCCGGGGCTTGATAAGTGGTGATCACCTTGTAAACAAAAAAAAACTTGATTAATCGTAGTGTCTCTATCCAGCTGCTTCATTTTCTCCTGTGTCTGTTCTATAAAAGCTGTACTGCATTTTTTGCATGTTCACACAGACATTAAGAAACATCAATATATTAACAAACAGGTGCTGTTAAGTATTGTACATTTTAACATGTTGAAAGAAATGATACAATGAACAACATCTTGGAATTTGGAATATAGACATTTTGGCATACATAGGGGTACATATAGATGGAACACAAATTCAAACTTTTTACGGTTTTAAGACCAAAACAAGCGCAGACATTGTTTTTTTTTTTTTCTTTTTTCGTAAATGAATACATTCATTTATTAAAACAAATTCAATAGTTCGAATTATAACAAATGTTTCGTCAGGAAAATTCAGGTTTTATTTCATTTATTTTTTACGTCGCATGGCGGTGGTGATAATGCTTGGGACGTCTTCAGATGTTGTTGGAGTCTTCGAGTTTCGTTCGAGTGTGATAATATTGGAATTCACTGTTTTTTAAGTACTATTGACGCATGAAATACAAATTCAATTTTTAACGGATTATCACCACCGCCATGCGAGGTAAGAAAAAAAAATGAGACCTGATTTAAAAAAAAAATGTAATAAAAATAATTAAATGAACTTGGATTTTTCTGATGAACAATCTATTATAATTCGAAATATTTTATTTTTAATAAATAAATGTATGTATTTATTTAAAAACATTTCTGCACTTGTTTGGGTCTTAAAACCGTTTAAGTTTTGTATTTATATTTAGTGTATCAACAGTGCCTAAAAACAGTGAGCCTGTATATTATATTACACGCGTGGATCGACGTTCACACTAGAATGAGCATTCATGACTTAAACAATATCTAAAGACGTCCCAAGGATTATCACCAGCGCCATGCAACGTAAAAAATAAATTGAATGAAACCTAGATTTTCATTCTGAAGAATTTGTTATAATTCGAAATATTGACTTTGTTTTAATAAAAAATATATTTATTTAAAAAAAAAAATGTCTGCACTTGTGCGAATCTAAAAACCCTTAAATTTTAATGTTGTATTTCATATATAAACAGTGAATCCCTACATATATATATATATATATATATATATATATATATATATATATATATATAATACCTACAGACACTAATGGTTCATCCTTTCGGGAATCTTCAGTGCAGGGTGTCACGATTAACACTGGTCAATAGATTCGAACCCGGCAACACAAGGCTTCTCTGGTCTGATTAGCAAAGACCGTATCAATTCGACTACGATTATCCGTCATATAGTTGTTAATATGTTTTTGAAATATATGAACTCGGTTAATATTCTTTCCGGAACAAATGTGTCTGTTACAATTCAAATATAGATGTGTAACAGAAATGAAATTGGTGTGTTTTTGTTACGTAATTTTTGGAGTGGGGTTTTATGTATTAATTATTATAGGAAGTGTTTCCATGGTGTGAGAGGGTTGGTCAGTGTCTATAATTAAATTATGTTCTTTTAATGAAAGTTTATTTATTAATATATAGAATCCTCCATGTTCTTTAATTGTGCTTGAATTTGCGATAAGCGCTGATGCAATAAGTCTTTATAATAAATCTATATTTGCTTGCTTAAAATCAAAGGTGTGATTATGCTGCAATGAATGAGAGAATAATGCACTTAGAGAATTGCTATTTCCTGTATCTCTTTTATGTTCATTGAGCCTTTTTTCTAGTTTACGCTGGGTTTCAAAAACGTATCTATGATAGCAATTTTGGCAAGTAATAGTGTATGTTTATAAACACACAACTCGGTGTTTTCCTTATATATATATATATATATATATATATATATATATATATATATATATATATATATATATAAAGATCGGCATATTAGTTCGACATGAAACAACTCCAACACTATTTGATTTAACGTTAATTACAACAACAGCATCCAGAAATATTATTGCAATTTATTTTTTATTTACACTTTAAAGAGTTATCATGCGACAAAACGTCAATTGATTAAAAGATCCTTGGAGAGAAAATTTATACAGAAAACTAAAAAGTATATAGGATATCATCATTAAATGTTAAAAACAAACAAATATAAAATATTTGATATCTAAATGACTGTTTAGTGCGTTTTTAAAACAATCAAACTTTAGATTTTCGGCAGCTGATTGTTATAAAATACTTTCATGACACCATGCATACGTTTTCAACTGGATCGAATATCGTTTCATTTATTTGAATAAAAAATAAACATTTGCTTGAAAAACTCAGCGGAGCGTTTGAGATTGTGCCGGTGAAATTCAGTGTATTTTACTAGTTTAAGCAAACAGAACAAGCGAAGTGCACCAAACGAATCGAAATTTTTATCAAAACGAAATTTAAAATTTGAAAACGGGAGTTACACCTTTTGTTGCTTTTCTATTTTTTTTTTGTTTTTTTTATCTTCCTTTATTGATAAATGTTATAGAATTTGATATATTATCATCCGTATTTCAATTTTACTATTATTGTTATTTTTTGTGGATGGAGAATCCTACTGGATGCCACATATTCACCCGCTGTTTCAAACGCGCCTTCTTCTTTTTTTTTTTTAGCATTTTGTTTTAGCTGGGGAAGGAACATTTTAACCGATGACCGACAATTCCCCGCTATTTCACACATTTAAACAAAAAGATTTGAAATAATTCTTACCGCTATTCTACTTGCACTTTTCGTATCTCTCTTGCAACTAGTTCACTGGGTATATTTATTATCAATTATAATATTTCTCTAGGTGGGTATATGCCAAATAATCACACGCTATCGCATGCATTCCGACCGAGAGATCTTTTTAAGATTCCAATTGTTCTATTAAGTATAATTGGCTTCCATACGAATCGGTAAATCAGTTTCATATGATATATTAATTATTGGTTTCTTTTAACAATCGATGATTTGAACAAATGAATAAAATCAATTATTTTGATGGAACCATCGTGAATATGTCAACATGTCGCTAAATAAGAAAAAATGAAGATATTAAATGTGTTTTGTTAATCTCCAATTCGTTGAAAACAAAAACTGAATTCAATCTCTGAAATTACCTCTCTCTCTATTTTAATCCTTTTCTATCTCTTATATATATATATATATATATATATATATATAGTCTTAGAAGTTTTTAACCTTTAAAACTATACAAAAAAATATTTTTTATCATTATATATATATGCAGAGATGAAAAAAGAAAAAACAAAATATATGTTCATCACCATTACAATTTACTTCAAAACTTTCTTTAGGATAAATAATTTGAAGAAAATTTAATACCAGTGCAATATTTGTAAAGTATACTTGCTCTGCTTTTCTTTCTTTCTTTCTTTCTTTCTCTGTCTCTCTGTCTCTCTGTCTCTCTCTCTGTATATATATATATATATATATATTTAAATAAATGTTTAGAGGTACAGAATTTATATATGGTTTTAAATAAAATGGTAGGCGGAAGTTTCTCGAGAGCTCTTTCGGCTATCATCTCTTCAGGAGCAAATCGATAGCAATCTAAATAATATTGTGGCGAAAATAAAGAGTTCTATAGAGGGACTTATTTAATGTGCCAACGTACGGGGGCATTAATTAAATTTATTTACGTTTAAAAACGATTAAAAATGTTGGCACAACGAGGGAGAAAAAAAAAAAAGCGGGAGAAAAATTCAAAGTTCCCCAAAGAGAAACAATGCGTTAGATGTTTCTTTTTGCCGGCACAAAGAAGGTTGACGCACCGCGATAGAGACGGCCTCCAAAATCTTTAAATGGTTTTTGGAGTCCGCTCTATGTAGCACCTCGAACCAATCTATTTTATATCTATCGGCACAGCACGGGTTGTCAACCAAATGCTGGCCAATAGCAGAGTCCAAGGCTGCAGAATACGAGTCAAAAGGTGCAAGGATGTTCGCCCAACATAACCAGCATCGCACTGGCATTTAAACTGATATACAATATTACTATTTTGGATGTAAGGAAAACTATCCTTGCGGAAAGACGGAAAAGCAGGTCTCGTAGTATATACCACACGCAAGGTCACCGAATTGAAGCAATCGTAAATACTTCTTCGAATCTGTTTTGAAATTATATTACTCCCCTCCCCTATCCACGGTAATTTCAAATAAACCGGGCATTTCAAGGGTATAAACTAGCATGTTCCATCGAAGATCAGACAAGGGAGGATGGGGTTCGGAGGTCTCCCTCCTCCTGCAGCCTTGGACTCTGCTATTGGCCAGCATTTGGTTGACAACCCGTGCTGTGCCGATAGATATAAAATAGATTGGTTCGAGGTGCTACATAGAGCGGACTCCAAAAACCATTTAAAGATTTTGGAGGCCGTCTCTATCGCGGTGCGTCAACCTTCTTTGTGCCGGCAAAAAGAAACATCTAACGCATTGTTTCTCTTTGGGGAACTTTGAATTTTTCTCCCGCTTTTTTTTTTTCTCCCTCGTTGTGCCAACATTTTTAATCGTTTTTAAACGTAAATAAATTTAATTAATGCCCCCGTACGTTGGCACATTAAATAAGTCCCTCTATAGAACTCTTTATTTTCGCCACAATATTATTTAGATTGCTATCGATTTGCTCCTGAAGAGATGATAGCCGAAAGAGCTCTCGAGAAACTTCCGCCTACCATTTTATTTAAAACCATATATATATATATATATATATATATATATATATATATATATATATATATATATATATATATATATATATATAATCAATTAAGCGAAGCCCACTATTAACATATGGTCTGAGAACTGTAAGCGACCGGCGGGTGTGGATTTAATACACAGTTGAGGATAAATATTTACGAAACTGATTCGTGGTCCGATGGGTAGAACAGCCGACTGTAAACTCGACGATTGTAGGTTTGATCCACGACTGGGGAAAGGTGAATGTCTAGCCTCACTAATGAGTTGTTATACAATGAAACAGCACGGTATGTGGATTATATATATATATATATATATATATATATATATATATATACATAGAGAGAGAGAGAGAGAGAGAGAGAGAGAGTGAAAATAACAGCAGTACTTTATGCTATGTGGCAAAATGAAGAACGCCCATTTTGGGGGGAAGCTGGGGGTTTATATTAATAAACCTTATGCCCAACTTGTTCTGTATTTGTGTGGAGGCAAACATACACACATTTCAGTGTGGACACGGTCGGCACATGAAGAGTGACAGTTGTTTATGAATTCAGTCCACCGAATAAGTTAAGATATGTTGACATTTGAATTTGATTAACAAAAAATCAGCGCGGTAACATATATTTATCTCTCTCTCTATTTCTCTCTTTCAATCTCTTTCTTCATTGAAAGAGAGAACTAAATATGATTGTATTGTTCTAAACAGTTGAAGCTGGGATTTTTGTAAGATTAGAAAGATTTTGATAGAGTTTGTTCAGCGTCATCGTCTTCAAACTATAGGGTGACGAGTTTGATCAGCCCTCATCACTGTTACTGTATTAATTAAAATATAATCGTGAGCGTATATTACGATCGGGCAACGCCGAGTTACATGTTAGTGTGTGTGTATATATATATATATATATATATATATATATATATATATAAACGATTCATTTATAAGTATTTTAATGTGTTGTAATCAGGTGCTGTTGAACGCTAGAAAACGTCACACTAAGTTAGATCCAAGATATTTTTGAGATTTAGAAATAAGCACAATTGCATGCGCTGTATTTGCACATTCTTTACGTATACAGACGCGTATACACAGTTTATATATGCATACACACATATTATATATATATATATATATAAATGAGATATAAAGTCAAATATTAGATATCAAGTGAATTTTCCTCTCAGATATTACATTGAGGTAATGCTTTCAGGACGATCTTAGCCAAAAACGTAAAATTCAATATTAAAAAATAGAGCAATATATAAGTTTAATGATTAAAGTTAAATTCTGTAGATTAATGTATATGCAAATATATTTAAGTTAGGAATTTATTGTTTGAAACAAGGAATATATGGAGAGAAATAATATATATTCTCCATATATCCCTTGTTTCAAGCAATAAATTGTGCTATGTTTTATTGCTTTGAAAATTAGATTCGGTTTTTACCAATTGTCATCAAATTTTATCCATAGAGTAGTTTTATAATCTTAAAAAGCCTACAAATGTCCATGTAGTTTCGTCCTATAGAACCAAAGATATGGACATTTCAATATTCAATTTGGCTACGAGTATAGATATGTCTATATATTTATATATCATAAAATGTGCATCCATCGGGGGAGATAACCAAGCAAAAACATCTTAAGCAAAATTCATCCTAAAGCAGCAAAACTAAAGCTGGCCTCTCATGACACTATATATTCAAATGTAAGCAAATTTGGGTATATTTCATTGGTTTTAAAATATAGGTTCTTTTTTACCAATTGTCATACAATTTTAATCATAGAACAGTATTATAATCTTTAAAAAGCCTGCAAATTTTTCATATTATTTCGTCTCATAGAACCTAAGATATGGGCATTTCAATTATCGATTTGGCTACGAGTATAGATATATCAATATATATATATATATATATATATATATATATATATATATATATATATATATATATATATATATATATATAGATATGCCATTTCTTTTGAAAATTTTATAAGTTCGAAATCTCGGCGTCTATTGATTAGAACTTAACATATAAATGCTCGTTGGAAAGCTAATGACATTTTCCTTTAAGGTCGTATATAATTGTTTTAAAAAAGGGGATTACTGTTCTATATTAACACTAGCGAGGGGTACCAGGCGTTGCCGGGTTGTTTGGAGGTGTGTGTGGTTTTGAGTAAATCAAAACTCCGGGGGGGGGATAAAAAACAGTTTTGGTAGGTAAGTATGAGAACCGAACCCTTGAGGCAAAGTTGGAACTTAAAGTGTGAAAAACAAAAACGTACGAAGTTAACCATTGCGCCACTGCGACATACTGTCAGAAGCACGTTTGAATTTATTTAATTACTTAAATTGGCAGGTGCACGTTTTAATGACTTAATGAGGTCAACTTTTCCCTCAACTTTTGACTGCGGAGTAGCATTTCATTTAGTGCGGGAATGCTTCCCCCTCCCAAGACGTTGAAGGTAGGGGGGAGCATTATAGGACAAGGACTAACCTACATGCGGCGAGCGAAAACTGTTGAATAGTTATCTTCCCGAAGTCGAGCAAATTAAATAGACAGGCGAGGTCCGTTGTTAAATCAGAGATATTACGATTTACATGTGATATAAAAAGTTTTAAAAAGTTGTTACGCGATCGACTGCTTCTCTGAAAAAAGCCTTTCTTGGACATACACAAAAAGCGAACATATATTTTCGCTTTTATATATATATAGATAACGTAAAATGAGAACCCACTTAATGGCCACCATTTTGGGGATTCTGTAATTGTTTCAGGGTTTGGGATTCTTGTGACTTGGTAGACAAATCAAAACCTACATTAAACCTCTATTTTTTATAGGTTTTCAGGTCTGCTGAAAACGCATATTGCATTAAAATTTTCTGCAAATAAGTATTTTCAGGGTATTAAGCAAAAATATTCGCGCTTGCGCGTACAACAATAGCAATCACTTATGATATATAAAATTACATTGCTTAATGCCCCAAAATACTATGTTTGGGAAAATTTAAATCCGATATTCGTTTTCAGCACACATTACAACCAAAAAAGAAAACAAGATTTTAAGTTGGTCCATTTGTTGGTCTACCAGTCCACAATTACCAAATAAAATCCAAACCTAAAAAACTTTACAGAGGTGGCTATGAAGAGAGTGTTCATTTTACGTTAAATTAATATAGAAATGTAATCTTCCACTTTAAAAACTATTACTTTTTTATATCTTGGAAACGACTCCTTTCTTGACATTTTAAACGTTATTTCCGTTTTAAGCACCCTCGTAATGCTGGTATTTTAAAGGCTTTTTTGGGTGTGGAAATATTTGATAGTTCCTGCAAACCTCTGGTATTGATGGCGAGGAGACCAAAATTGCCGGTATGATTTCAAATAATCTGAAATACTAGCAAGGGAAGACTTGATTCCAAATATTTCTCATAAGTTATATCTTCCCTGTTTTAAAAATAGGGTACGATTGTGAATATCGCCAGTATCAAATGCTCCTTGTATACTGTGAAACTTAATTTATGTATGAAAACCTATGATATAAAATATGAGGGAATATTTAGAATCAAGTCTCCACCTGTTGTAATTTAAAATCATTTGAAACCATGGCAGCAAGTTTTAGTCTCCCTCCATCTAGGCCAGGGGTGTTTGATTTTATATATATATATATATATATATATATATATATATATATATATATATATATATATATATATATATATATTAAAATTCAATTAATCAAAAACAGCTGTTTATTTGACATATCAAGCGTATCTACGCCGTAATTTGAAAACAAACACCATATCACGTCCGAAGGCGATCAGCATGAATATATATATATATATATATATATATATATATATATATATATATATATATATATATATTGAAAGTCATTTAGTAATATTTAATTGAAAATTAGAGCTTGAATTTCGATAACGTTTCCGTGCGAAAAAAAAATCAGTTTTTTTTTTTGTATTGTTGCTTTTTTTTTTAATTAGAATACGCAGATTTTCTCACAATATAATTGAAAAATTTAAGTTTAGATATTCATACGTTATTTAGTGGATACATAAATTTTGATTAGAAGTCAGGGAAATATGTAGTCATATCAAATGAGATTATCTATTATTTAGCGCATGCCGACTACTACCACACACACACACACACACATATAAACACATACACATGTTTATATACACATGTATATACTAGCAGTTCAGCTCGGATTTGCTCGGGCCCTATTTACTGTTCAAAATTTTATGTACACATGTATATATATATATATATATATATATATATATATATATATATATTGAAATTTTTAACTCATGTCCAGGTAACCTACATCTAAAATTTCAAGTGTTTAAATCCAAAATTGGCGAAAGAGTTCGGTAGTCTGCAAATGTCATCTCTTTCAGCTGTAACCTCTTAGCAGCTAAATTTTTCACCCAAAAAATAGTTAAAAGGCTTGTTGCATGTCTGAATATCCTTTATCTAAAATTTAAAATGTTTAGACCTAAAATTGGCTTAATAGTTTGCTAGAGGCCACAAAGGAAACATATTTGGAACGTTAACCCCTTGGAAGCCAAATTTTCAGCAAAATACGATTAAAAAGCTTGCCCTATATCTGAATACACTTTATGTAAAATTTCAAAAGTTTAGACCAAAATTTGACTAAGTAATTTGGTAGAGACCGCAAAGGTAAATATTTTAAACTTTCACCAAAATTTGGACAACTTTACCTTTATTATTTTGGGCTTATCGAATTAAAATGTTTGATCCATGTTCAATAAACCTACATCTAAAATTTCAAGTGTTTAGATCCAAAATTGGCGAAGGACTTTGGTAGTTTTCAGATGTCAAATCGTTGAACTTTGACCCCTTGACAGCAAAATTGCTGGTCGAAAACGGATTAAAATGTTTTCCCAAATCTCAATACTCCTTATGTCAAATCTTGAGAATTTGGTAGAGAAATGTACACACACAGACACACACAGACAATTTCACTTTTATATATATATATATATATATATATATATATATATATATAAAAGTGAAATATATATATATATTATATGTGTGTATAGGTATATGTATATATATACATATATATATTATATGTATATGTATTTATATACTATGTATATATGTATATGCATATATATATACATATGTATAGGTATATATATGAGATTTTAATCTATAGACCAAAAATTTACATAGTAGTTTGGTAGAGACGTGTCTATATACAGAAATATTGGTAGAAAATGCTAATATTAAATACAGATAAGCAAGCCCTCCGGTGTTGCCTGGTCGAAACTATACTGAAATATAATAGGTTAATCATGCAACCACGTCCCATAGGAGGAGGCAAACAGAAAAGTGTTTGCTGAAACGATCGTTATGGATTAAGTTAGCGCTTGAGACAGTAAAGTATATATATATATATATATATATATATATATATATATATATATATATATATATATATATATATATGAATAAAAATAAATTATTGGTATTATAGTAAATTCTAGAGCGAGTTGATCCAGTGATTGCAGGTGATTAAAGTACTTACTGACTAGATGGTTTTCTAACGAATGATAAAAAATATTTTTTGTATAGTTTTAAAGGTTAAAAACTTCAAAGACTATATATATATATATATACACACACATATATATATATATATATATATTTACTTATTCATATTTACATCGATTCTTTGCTTTAAAAAACTAAAGTAATTACGTGTTTACTTTTTTAATATCCCATTTTGCCATTTCGGATTATTTTACTAAAGTAAGTAAAGCTTCATTATTTTTCAAAACTGTTTTTGTTTCTTTGTTTTTCGATATTTCGTCGATATTATTTTGTAAGAGTGTTTAGCAGAAAAGCTAAACAAACGACTACCCGAAAAAATAAATATACAAGAAATAAATATTAACATAGTCAATAAAGGTTCAGTTCATGTTGTTTTTTTTTACAAACTACTTAAAAATACAAGCCAATGAACTTTTCTACCATAAAAGTAACTTTGACTATGGCAATATTTATTTCTTGTATATTTATATTATATATATATATATATATATATATATATAACCTTTTCTCTTTGTAAGGAAACATCATTTTGTTGGTCACTCTTGGCTACGAATGGAAACAAAATTGATATAAAAAATATATTTTCGCGAAAATTATCTTTACTTTCATCATATTTTGTTTAAGGTAAAATTAATCAAAACCTATCTCTTTACAACTCCCTTCTTTTCATAACATACTTTCATCATTCACAGTCCATTTTCTGTGGGCTGTTTTTGAACCAAGTCAACGACGGGTACTTCTGCTAGTATATATATATAATGTTAAAAGTCCACGTGTGCTTCTAGGATAGTGATTTAAAGGTTATAAGTGTTTATTTTTGAAGCATGAAAAACGATGTTACTTTTTGTATTTAATATTTTTATTTTTTTCAACGATGGGTAATATTTTTTTTTCAACGACGGGTACTTCTGCTAGTATATATATATAATGTTAAAAGTCCACGTGTGCTTCTAGGATAGTGATTTAAAGGTTATAAGCGTTTATTTTTGAAGCATGAAAAACGATGTTACTTTTTGTATTTAATATTTTTATTGTTATTTTTTATATTTCAAGCGGACCGCTCTTGGTCACAAAAAAGTATCGGTTCATTTGAAATATAAAAAAAAACAATAAAAATATTAAATACAAAAAGTAACATCGTTTTTTCATGCTTCAAAAACTCCTCACACCTTTTTTTTACATGGAGGTGAACACTTATCAAGGCTCGGAAGCCACTTGGGGATGAGGGTTATTGCGTGTACAGTAATCATTGCGATGGTATCGTAGTAATCATTAGTATTGGAGATTTGATAGAGTGTCTTACTTAAGGGGGCGGTTTGTCAGGAATTTGTTTATGTGTGACTTGAAGACATCCAAGTTGTAGTCAGATGGGGAACAGGCAAGCGCAAGAGAGTTCCACAGTCGTGCACTTCTAAGAAAGAGGCTCTTCTCATGGAATCTACGTTTGGATTTAGGCACAGATAAAAAGCGGGGAAAATTAATGACAGTAGTTTCCGCTAGACGGGTGTTTATCGTGAGAGATGGCGAGGGGGACCAGAGATTGGATTTCAGACGAGCTCTTGCCATGGAAATAACGATAAAACAAAGATAGGCTCGCAACGTCTCTTCTGTGGGAGAGAGACTACAGGGAAGAGAAAAGAGCATCCTCCACTAAGCCACGAAGTCTATTTTGTACTCTGTCAAGGCAGGATAGGCTGCTTTTAGCTTGTAGCAGCAGTACTCCATCCTTGGACGTACTTAGCTTTTATACAGATAGAGAATTGCATCAGTAGTGAGATATATTCTAGGGCGGTAGAAGGATCCCACCATTTTCCCGGCGTCCTTGGCAACAGACGTGATGTACATATTCCATTTCAGATCAGGAGTAAAGGTCAAAAAGAAGTTTGTCAAAACATGGAGTCTCCCTAACACGGAGGCATCCATTTCAATTGTTGCCAGATGGGGACCAAAGCGTTGATGATGTAAAGATAGAAGTTTGGTTGAATTTAAATCACTAAGCTCGTTGTTTGTTTGTTTACGAACAGACGATTTGAGCACTATAAAGGTGGTGGCGGGTGTCTATTTAAATAGACATTCCGACGAGTTATTTACTGGCGTCAGTTCCATGGTCGAGTGGGAGTACCGCTGACTGTCAACACGACGGTTCTAGGTTCAATCTTGGGCTTGGGAGAGATGCTAGTCTAGCGGCACTGATGAGTTGTGATACAACGAAACAGGACTGTATGTCGATGACTACAAATATATTTTAAAAAGCCCCTCTCTTTGGGTAGAGCACTGTCGTAAATAATCTCACCCGCTACTTAATTCTTAATTGGCTGAAAATGCGAAGCTCGTTGTTTGTTTGTTTGTTTGTTTGTTTACGAACAGACGATTTGAGCACTATAAAGGTGGTGGCGGGTGTCTATTTAAATAGACATTCCGACGAGTGATTAACTGGCGTCAATTCCATGGTCGAGTGGGAGAACCGCTGACTGTCAACACGACGGTTCTAGGTTCAATCCTGGGCTTGGGAGAGATGCTAGTCTAGCGGCACTGATAAGTTGTGATACAACGAAACAGGACTGTATGTCGATGACTACAAATATATTATATATATATATATATATATATATGCGTTTTGAAGGCGATTAACTCTAAATTTAAAACTATCTTTTCATTGCAGATATTGCAACTATCAGATGTTTAGAAGTCAGCTCGGTTTGCCAATTCATCATGAAGAAATTGAATTTGAATATTGCAAATGCTCCCTAAATTTGCTGAGAGAAACATTCATGAGTGAGAATTTTACGAAATTCGTGCGATTTAACTCCATTAGATTATTTCCTTTTTTCTTATTTTGTGGATATGAAAAGTCCCATGCTTACGCTAATAAGCCGAACCTGATATAATACTTGGACTACAACATTTGCGTAGTTATTCTTGACATAGAGCCTTATTTAATGCGCACAGTTCCTATTTACTATTTACTATTTACACGAGGGCGACACCAAGGTCGGTTTTTTTAAGTGTGGGGAAGAAATAAAAAAAAATACAAATGGCAAATATTAGTCTTTATAATAAAACACCTATTTGTATGATGAAACGGTCAGAGGGTACATCGACCGAAACATTGCGAAAATAACACTCAAGATACGAACAGTAGTTCAAAGAATAAACTTAATCCGAATAACTAATACTTATCTTATTTTTATTTTTATTAGTTTATTTATTTATTTGCTTTCGGGCCAATATCACCGTGTAGCATCTGTTCTTATACTACATGGTACTACATTCCATCTTTTCCGATCTCGATCAGTGGATGAGAAATCTTTCTAGACCGAGGTATTTTTTTTTTGTTTTTGTTCTTATCCAGAGTTCTTTCCGGAGAGCTGGGGCTTCCCCACATTAAAAACCGACCTTGTGTCTAACCCTGCCCTCGTAGGGAGTCAAGTTAATAGGAACTTATACTTATTTCCAATATTTAGAAACTAAATAATTATAGGTGTCGTTCTATAAATTTCCCTCGGGAATTCACTGCTCCACCATCGTTGGAAAAATTTCACATTCAAAAATTAAATGTAATATGTATAGGTCTGTGATCGCTCCTAGTAAACATGCTGTTCTCTCGTTTATGGAAATACTCTATACATAATAAGACAGTTGTTGGTTTGTAAATCCCTTCAGAGGCTGCACCATGAGAGATTCTTGTGCTAATATTTATGAAAACTCCTCACAAGATGGAAGTTCATGTTGACAACAGCTTTCAAGTTACAAGAAGAAAAGCAAAGAATTCCGTTTCTGCTTTTCAAGAGCACGAGATCGACACAAAGAGCTTATCAAACTTGACGCTGAATTCTTTAGCATTTTGGCGTCGAGAGTATTCAATTGTGCTTCCTTTCCGAATTCGTGGACGAACTGTCGGATTCATATAAATAGATACAGTATGACAGCAGGGTCGAAAGCGAGCCGGACTGGCTGTTATATATGAAACGTTAAGACTAAGAAAAACGAATTCGTTGAGATTAGATCAATTCCTGCTTAGAATGATCAATATCATTTCGATCTACTTCCGCCTTGAATGTACAGACACAAAAGCGGGTTCTATGTAATCTGCAACTTATATGCTTACACGTTAGACTCGAACGTATAAATATAACATACTGCTTGATATTTAGATAGATATATATTATGACGTTGGATAATTCGTTTTCTTTGTTCTAATGTTTCTTTGTGTACTGGGGTTTTCATTTACTGTTCGTATCAGTGTTATTTTCCACTAGACAACGATTTGGAAAATTTAGAGTATGACTTGAAGATTATGTTATATATGTTTTTTTTTGTTTTTTGTTTTTTTTACAAGGGAGTAACCACTTATCAAGGCTCGAGTGGGTTAATTGAAAACTGATCTAGGAAAACATCTGGCCTAATCCATGTTTTTGCCCCTGCTGAGAGGACGTTCTCCGTAGGGGTTAATTCAAGGTTCGGATTCCTGACTATCAGACATATAACATCAGTCTAACTAAACGTTCACCTAAAGCACTTTTATTAGTGACATATTTACAAGAATATGAATAGAAAAAGGAAATTGGGAATTTCCAGCGAATGCTCAGGAAAAAGACCATCGACCTAGTATACATCTTTTTCTGCTCGCTTTGTTCAAAACATAACTCATCGTAAACAGGCATTGAGGGACTAAATAGAAAAAAGAGTTACGGAGATGACGGGAACATATCCACAATGCGTTTTCTACTCTTCGTTATAGAATCGCTTGTTTTCTTAGTTATAATTTATTGTATTAAATACTGAGTATCGTCCTTATTTTCAGCCTCCCAACAGGTATAATATGTGTGTTAATGTGATACTATAAAGTGCCCCTGGGGTGGATTTGAGCCACTAAGTGCTGAGAGGGGGTAATAGACAAAGGAAGAGGAAATAGCTTAGAATAAACAAACAAATTGGAAATATCCTACAATCAACAATACATAGGAAATAGCTCAGAATAAACAAAGAAATCGGAAATATCCTACAATCAACAATAGATAGGAAATAGCAAACAATAACAATAGAGACTTACTGATAAACCAGGGAACGGCAGCTTCCGGTAGCGAGGATGGAGTGAGAAACCTAAGAGAAAAATACAGGGGAAACAGTCAGTTGACGTCTAGATGCGCTGGACGTCGGATGGGAGTTGATAACGACTACAGTTGAACAGTTATAGAGTTGACTGTGAAATAGAGATAGACGAATGTAACATCAATAGGACGGGGATAACACACACACACACACACACACACACACTCACACACACACACACACACTCACAAGTCCAACAGTCAATTTATATGTGAACATTGGCGTTTGTGTTTTTTCCTTTCTTTGTTCATATTTGTACTTTTGTGAAACCACACGTGTGTCCCCACCGAAATATCCACGGTATACGACGTTGGGAGTCGGCGACCTGACGAGGGAGCCACACATGGGGTTACATTAGTACGTTTATATATCTACAGATGGGGTAGATGAACACTACCTTGTAACAGAACCAAAGTTAAAATAAGGCTGGATCTGATGTTGCAGCATACACTAAAACGTTCACTATAAAATCACATAAAAATATAATAGTGGCGAGGGTTAAAAGTCAAGGTCTGAGCGTTATGGTAGAACAGGGGTTACTGAATGCAACAAACCAGATACATGGTTTTTGTTTAAGCATCTGTATGAACCACAAGGAAAGCATCAAGTGATAGTGCTTAAAAAGTGCCCTAGTTACTCATGTACAACTTAATTTCGTAAATGTACTCGCCATTTACGAAATAACATACGAAGGGCGTTCCAAAAGTAAGCCCTGTATTTTTGTCTGTCCGAATAGATCAGAGTAGATTGCAACTAGTATTGTTATGATGCCTGAACTTGTGCAGTGACGATCTGAAAATTTTATCCCTCAGTTGCAGACATCGACGGTGTGAGATTATCAAAGAAAACGCTATAATGGAAGTCCGTTAGAAGCAGAGATGCGTCATTGAATTCCTAATGAAAGTGCATTAACTATGCAGAAAAGAGTATTCTGGAGAGAAAAAAAATAGTCTCTCGTTTTAATCGGTAGAAATCTTAGCATTTTTATTTATTTTTTTTTCTCCTGTAGTGAAGGTTGGAAATTCAATGTGCAGCAAACTATAACTTAGAACTTATTATAATATAACGCCTTCATCCGTGGCGCAACTTGTCCATCCGCCGAAACGTTGGGAAAATCGTATCATCACTAGATGAGAACATTAGTCTATGTAATTCAACTATTATTTATTATCAATCCATATTTCAAACAATTCGAAAGCAAATTTAAATTTTTAGTGTCATACACTTTCTCTGATGGGATTATATTTTGTGTTGTTAATTTTATATTTTCGTTTTGCATCTACTTAGGTTTGGATCCGTATAAAAGTTTAAGACAATTTTATATCAGTTTTTCATATCTGTTTTATATCTGTTTTATGTATTTTGTGTGTTTGAAATAACACAAAATCCCTGTGCCGATATTGCGTTAAGTGCTAACACCATGAGATCACAAAACATCGTATATGTCTTCCTATTTTCTATTATTATTATTTGAATCTATAAAACTGGACACAACCATTTGCTTTTCTTTTTCTTTCTATTTTTTTTATTACAAACGACGAAATCTTTCCAATCACTTTGTATGAATGAAGTAGGTAATTTGGTCAGCGAGCACTTAAACCGGGACATAAAGAATAGAGTATTACGTTTTTGACTTGCTGAAGATTGGACAGAGAATAAATCAAAAAACATAAATCATACGGATTATCAAACTATTTTTACACATACATACACAATACAGGGTGTGCCAATAAAATGGATACACTCTTTAAATGACCATAAAACCAACATTTCATATAAGAAAGAATAGTTTCATACATCAAAATAGCGTGAAAATATATAGAAACCAGCTAATTATCGAAAGGATTCGAATTGTTGGTCATTGTTGTCCATGAACAGTTGACAACTGATTGAATCGAAAACGTTCCTAATTAGTTCACATATTCTTTCAAGGGTTGCTTTCAACTCATTCATTGTAGCTAGTTTTGTGGTGTGAACCCTGTGTTCAACATGCACCCCCAAATAAAGAGAAAAATGCATGGGGGGAGGGGAATAAAAATGGTGAGCATGGACAGTACTCGATACTTCCCCTTCGTCCTAACTATCCGTTTCACGGGTGAATATCAAGATATACTCTTACGTCATGATGATATTGCGGAAGTGCTCCATCCTGCTGGAAGCGCCATTCTTTATTCCTAAATATCTATTGGGAACGTGGCATAGCGTATTCATGTAGCAAGTTGAGATGATTTAAAGAGTGTATACATTTTATTGGGACACCCTGTATATAAATACGTGTGTGTATGTGTGCGTGTGTGTAAATAGGTTTTTTCACTTGTATTTCACCTTTTATTCATACCAATCATTTAATGTATGAAGCCCAATGTTATTACAGAGCATATAACAATTAAATGGCAAATGTTTATATTCCAAATTTTAAACGATTTATCATTTTATAATTAATTCAGATATTCAGGCACAATTTTTGACAGCACCTTATTCGTAGCGCAAAATTATTCATTTAAATATTATATCAATCACTGAATTTATTCTCCCCTTAACTCATCAGAAAGAAAAGCAACTATCAATTCATTAAAAGAAAAAATGCATATGGGCATGATAATAAAATCCGAAAACTGAAAGAGAATTTGCAATTACCTTTTATTTTTTGTATTATTACGCCTTGTACATATATATATATATATATATATATATATATATATATATATATATATATATATATATATATATATATATATATATATATATATATAAATCACACATTGATCATAGTGTAATTTAATCTTCTTTTGGATAAACAGAAAAGATGTTACTTTTTTCATGGTAGTCACTACTTATAAAGATCCGAAAGCCACTCAGGGATAAGGGTCATTGCGAGTACAGTAATCAATGGGATAATTTCGCGGTAATCGTTAGTAATGGAGATTTGATAAAGTGTCTTACTTAAGAGAGCGGTTTATAAGGAATTTGTTTATGTTGGACTTGAAGACATCCAAGTTGGAGTCAGGTGGGAAGCAGAAAAAATGAACAAAGTTCCACAGGCGTGCACTTCTAAGAAAGAAGCTTTGTTCATGGAATTTACGTTTTGATTAGGCACAGATAACGAGTGCGGAAAATTATTGACAGTGTTTTCAGCGAGACGGGTGATTTTTGTGAAAGATTGGCGAGGGGGGACCAGAGATTGGAGCTCAGACGAGCACCTGCCATGGAAATAACGATGAAAAAAAACAGGCTCGCAACGTCTCTTTTGTGGGAGAGAGGTTGCAGGGAATAGAAAAGGGCATCCCCTACTGAGACACGAAGTCTGTTTTGTACTCTGTCAAGGCAGGATTGGTTCTTTTAGCAGCTCCTGTCCAGATGTGGCAGCAGTACTCCATCCTTGGAAGTACTTGGCCTTTATATAGATAGAGAATTGCATCAGTAGTGAGATATCATCTGAAGCAGTAGAAGGATACCACCATTTTTCCAGCGACCTTGGCAACCGACTTGATGTACGTGTTCCATTTCATATCAGGAGTAAAGGTCAATCCCAGAAGCTTATTAAAACATGGAGCCTCTCCAAGACGAGAGACACGCATTTCAACTGATGCCAGATGGGGATCAGAACGTTGATGATGTAAACATATGAGCTTGGTTTTAGATGCATTAGAAGTAACCAGCTACCTCTTCTCCCACTATACCACGCGCTCAAGATTAGAGGAGAGAGAATCAGAGAAGACTTTACATATGTTTCTGGAAAAATTCAAAGCACATTTAAGCAAAAAGTCATCATTATATGAACATCATTGTCTTTAGACTAAATATCTAAGTAATACAGGCCAAAAATAATACTACAGAAATAAAAAATAAATAAAAATTTAAATGCCTGAGAAAAGCACTTGAATGCATTACAAACAGACTCACTGAACAAACTCCGCAGATATCAAAGCAAACATAATCGGAATAATTAATCAATGCCAAAAAGAATTGATTGCATCGTGTTTGCTGAAATAAGATATTTATTCGGAGAATCGATCCATATATATGATAGAGTGTCTTTGTATACATAGGTTCGTGATAATGCCTATATATATATATATATATATATATATATATATATATATATATATATATATATATATATTGAAAAAATGGCGTAACACATTGCCAAAAAAGCTGTGACTTCTTTTCTAACTTTCCGGTTTAGTAATCATGCCATTATTCCTTTATTTTTCTTTTAAAGTTTAGGGTTTTTTTTTCCTCCTCTGATACGTTAAAGGGGAAATATATTCAACATTGACATAATAATTACAGTAGAACACCGGGATACGATCTTTTTTTACGTTACGATATGGAGTACGATATTTTTCTGTCATCTGGTTACGGTATTTGCCTACATGTATACATGTGTATTAAATATTGTACTGTATTTTGTTACTAATTCTTAATGCCGTATTCAGGGGTTCTACAGTACATGAATGGTTCTGCGCTATGAAACTGGTGCTGTTAAGAATTTTGCATGTGAATCTAATGAAATATACGGTAAGATGGTCAACATCTTGAAATTTAGAATATAGAATCTTGTCATTTATTTACACACATATATATATATATATATATATATATATATATATGAGGGGTGAGTTGGTGTGTGTGAGTCAGTGAAAATGGAACCCGTTTTGTCTCAGTGTTTTGTTTCTAATTTTCCTCCTAAATTATGTTTACTTAGGAACACCGGATGCATTAGAAAGAAACCAAACACCTACTCGCTACATGAACGTAAGAATAAAGCTTATAGTTTTTACAAAGTCAAACAATCCAACTTCTTTATAATCTAATATTACTTTTAAGGTTTAGCGAAACTCCTCCCTCGGCGATTCTTTTACCCTTCCTGTTGTTAAACATTTACTTCAAGCTCTGTTGATAGATTCTTTTTTAATGTCTTTTTTATTATTACATTTTCACTCCACCAAAGCACATTGCCACTTTGGTGTAGGGGGCTACTATCAGGGGCAACAACTACTGGGGTACTATGTAGGGATTTGGGCAGCAAGATGTCGGTTCACGTTACACTTCAACTTCTGCACGTCAGTACAGTTTGGGAAGCAGGGACCTGGAATGGAATTCCAAAGTCTAGCGGTTCTGGGGAAGAAACTACTGGAGTAGAAAGATCTTTTACATCTAGGTTTCTCTACTGTGTGGGGGTGGGATTTAGCTGCCTTTAGTGCAAAAGTGTGATCTGTATCTCAGAGACATAGAGCAGGGTTGATTCGATAAATATGCGTCGTTTTCACGACAAAGAAGATTTCCCCTGAGTCCTCAGCATTACACTTTGCCAATCTGTAAAACGCTCTTAGTTATGCTAATAATAAACCTAGTCAGGATTTACGAGCTTTATTTTGTTGTAGGAATCTCTATGGTATCATAATTGTAATTTAATTACGATCCGGAAAAAAGTGATGGTTACAGTTTTTGTCCCCTTTAAAATTGTCTGCGTCGACATTTTATGACGTTAATATGATTGTCAGAAAATACAAAGCGACATACAAAGCGACGATGTGTGTAGGCGCGAAACTGTTTTCTTACGACGCTAAGCGCCGGTGATGTGTTTTATTTGTTTCATGTTTCTTCATTTGTTTTGTTTTTATTCATGTAAGTATAGTTAATCATATTTAGCGGATTACTCGATTGGTTTTCATTGCGCTTCTTTTTTTTGTCGTTAAATCGTCTGCAAAAATGGAAGACAGTTTTAAGATCGAAGAAAGAAAAAAAGAACGAAATGATGATGAAATAATAACAACGCAAAGGGAATCAAGACAAGAGAAAAAGAAAATCAGGTGAAAAAGTGACAGTTATCCGAGTAGATCAGAATTTGGAAAAACAACAAGGCAAAATTGTGGCACAAAAATAGAAAAATCTACAAAAGAAGGTGCTAGTGCACTTACTGATCCGCGCTATTTTTTAAATCATATTTCCAAGTTTAATTAAAGTTTTATTATATGTTTTTTTATTTAATTGTAAGGTTGAAGTATAGAATAGGTACAAAACACCCTCCCCTCCCCATGTTAAGAATGGCTTTTTAAATAATAACGTTATTATTTACATCCGGATCACTCTCTGCACTAGTACCCAAAAGAATAAGGAATGGGAGAAAGAAAAAAACATATGTAGACGAACAAGAAAAAGAAAATTGAAGGAAAAAAAAATAAGAAAAATCTTATAAACTAGCATGATCTGTGAAAATTCCACGGATTGAGAAATATATATAATCAGTAATTTTTTTTTTATATAGCTGATATTTTTCTTTGATAGCGCAATAAAACTATTTCTTTGAACAGAAAACCACACAGCAAATATGAGTTTACTAACATTTCTATGAATATAGTGTTCATTGTATTTTAATTATTGAACTAACAACAACGAACAAAATTAATAAGTACTAATACCTATACAAAAAATAATACTCTGCTACAAAGTACAATATCTCTGTTCTACAATTATATAAATGCAACTTTGTCTGTGTGAGTGAGTTAGTTCCTTATAGACTCCGAAACGGCTGAATAGATTTTCTTTAAAATTTACAAAACTTTAGAGTATAAGTCTCTTAGTTAAGTTTTGTCTCAGAATATTTCCCCGATAATTACCGATAGTCGAAACTGTTGTGTTTTCAGACCGGGCTCCTTTTAATGAAGGGACACGTGCTAATGCACACCGGTTCCCCGGGCCTCTTTCTCGTAAATAATACAATCACATTGTAAGGGACGATTTTTAATTCACTCTTTCAGTCAAGCACTTCTTGGCAAATATTTTTTTTTACCTGTTTCTTTACAATTTTCTCGTTTTTACGTAATAATAGCGATTTTGAAGATTTAATTTTCCTTTGTTCAAATTGTCAATAACAAACTAATTTCGGACTGGAATTATTGTTCATAAATAATTTCACGCGGACACTTCTATTAAACAACGTTTTTATATTAACCGGTGGGTCAATTCTATACATATATTGAAATGGTGAAAAATCTAATCACTCTACTAACTTTCAAAGCAAAGGAAAACCTAATTATTAAAACTTTGAAAATATAAGCTAAACATTAAATACAGCGAATTAAAAATGAGAGTTAATCGGTTGCCGATCAACCTGTCGAATCTATACAATGTTTATTTAAACATACAATCTACACACGCACACACAAATAATTATATATGTGTGTGCGCGTGTGTGTGTGTGTGTGCGTGTGTGTGCGTGTGTGTGTTCTTGGAAGTTTTTTAACCATTAAAACTATATAAAAAACTTATATAATTTTTATATTTTTTATCATACATTAGAAAACTATTTAGTCAGCAAGTCATTTAATTCTCTCCAATCACTGCATCAACTTGCTCTCTCGAATTCAAAAATGAAAGAACACTGTTTTAATACACATTACCAATGCACTCAGACACACGCACACACACACACATACACACACACACACATATATATATATATATATATATATATATATATATATATATATATATATATATGATGAAAATAATGGAAATAGTATTCCGACGAAATAGAAAATAAAAAGGAACAAACCGTATTATGTGTTCATCAAAGACGAACCGTTGATGAACACATAATACGGTTTGTTCCTTTTTATTTTCTCTCTATCTATATATATATAATTATTTCCACAGCCAAACAACGTCGCAGCCCACAAGAGTCATGACAGCCAACGAACCGGAAGTCCAAGACTCGAGTTTTTCCTTCATTTGGGTTCATCAGTCAGACATATCTGCACCCGGTATTTGAAAACCGAGCCTCCTGTATGCGAGGCAAACACTCTACCAACTGAGCAAAGTTGATGCAGTTCGCTCAGTTCATAACACAAATCCATTTCAATAATAAAGAAATAAACTTGTTTATTTATTCATTTATTTTACAAAGATTTGTTTTGTTTTGCTTTTTAAAGTGGCACATAATGTTGGAAAAAAGTCTCAGTCCTTAAGAATTTGTCCCCCCCCCCAAAAAAAAATCACGAATGTGTCTAAAATGTTAATGTTTATTTTAATAAAAACATTTTGGCCGCTAACAGACGCAATAGATCGATCGTGTAAGAGGGAATGTTCAATTTTTTAAAATCAGGAGTTTTCTGTAGTAAATATCTTTTTAGGTGTGGATTTAAAAAGATATTTTCCAAAAAATAACCTCTAAGTTTTATTGTTTGTTACAAGATTGTTTTACAATATTTTACGCTAACGGACTCAGTGGCAGGTTTGTCGTACAATGACCGTGCATCATTTTTAATCGTACATATTTAGAAAAACACTTCTAGATAGAGTGTTTGTTCTCATGGTCGGTTATGAAGTAAATGTGCGTGGATGTTTAGAGAAACAATGTTATATCTATTTGTTCTCCTACTGCTATCTAAAGAAATTTTGTGTGTGAGTGTGTTTCCTACGGACTCCATTACGGTTGGGCCTGTATTTTTGAAATTTTTGAAGTGTCTGAGAATGTTCTCACGTAAGATTTGTATCGGAATTATTAGCATTGAAAATAGAAAATTGAAAAAATAAATAAACGAAGGAAGTTCGATTTTGACCAACTACACAACTTCACATCACAAGTGCATGTGAGAAGTTTCATCACCGCACAAGCAGAAAGGCCCAGCCGAAAAAAGAACATCTATAGATCGTTTTATAAAACAGTGGCGCGTTGGAAATAAATAGTTTCTGTTTAGAGTAAAATTGAACCATGGTGCCTTAGTTTTATGTTTTTAAACTTTATATGAATAATGGAATTTACAGATTATTTTACAAAATCAATAGATATTCTCTACATGTAATGTAAACTACACTGTCTTGTGAACTAAGTTTCTGCAGAGGATGGGAAGCTTTCTCCCAATATAATACATGAAAAGCCAATGGATTTGATGAAAAAATGGACGATTTCATTGATTTTCATGATAATAAGTGCATGGGAGGGTGGAACATTTGTTTATATATATATATATATATATATATATATATATATATATATATATAGTTTGATGCAGTGGAATACACACACACATATATATATATATATATACTAGCATGGGTGCCCGGCGTTTCCCGGGTATTTGGAGATGTATGTTGAGCAAAACAAAAAGTGGTCGATTTTGTTAATTTTGACCCCTATTATGGCCCCTTAAAATTTATTGTTTGGGGCTCAAATTCTGTTATAAAGTTATATCTATGTCCAATGAACCCATATCTAAAATTTCAAGTTTTTAGATCGAAAATTATCAGAGGAGTTTAGTAAAGTTCTCAAAGGTCAAATCGTTAAACTTTCACCCCTTAATCGTCAAATTTCTGTCCGAAAAGCAATCACATCGACTTTCCTAAATCTCAGTACCCTGTATATCAAATTTCGAGTGTGTAGACTTAAAATTGACAGAGTTATTGCGTAGGGAAATGTACACACACAGACACACGGACAGACATTTTCACTATATATATATATATATATATATATATATATATATATATATATATCAATGTGTGTATGGTTTACTGCAGTCGAAGGCCTGCCTATGTCATGAAAAATAAAGAAACAGAATCTACGAATGAAACC
Source organism: Euprymna scolopes (assembly GCF_053919585.1). Taxonomy (NCBI): domain Eukaryota; kingdom Metazoa; phylum Mollusca; class Cephalopoda; order Sepiida; family Sepiolidae; genus Euprymna; species Euprymna scolopes. The sequence continues at coordinate 49,393,162 of NC_136487.1, forward strand.
AACGAGAGGTGCAAGAAAATGCACACCTTGTTGGATTCATCGTCAATTTAGCAAAAAAATCTTATAAACTCATGTACAAATTTTCTGCTACTTTTAAAAAATAGTCAAGTAGTGAAAGTAAAACTGTATTTGGGTTAAGAGCCGTGTTATCATGTCGCACCCTGCTGCCTGCGGTCAGTCAACAACTATCAGTATACTCTTCTCTCCAATTTTTTTTTTTTTTTTACCGCACCTACAGAGTTCCGGAAAGTGCTTCTAGGTATGGCAAGACGCCAGATTTTACGAAAAGGCAAGGTTGGAAGTACAACAAAAATAAAGAAAGATATGTCCTTTGCACTATCGCATATAAAATCGATAATAGATACGATGTGGCCACAAAAGTAATTCCGATAAATATACCAGTAAGTATTTTTATAAAAACGCCAGACCTTTGAAATAGACTAGCTTTTAAAATAATGACAGTGTTTAATTTTTTCTTTTCCAAGCTGTTAGACCTGTGGAACGGTATAAGTTTGGTTAAAACATTTCTGTTGGATGAGCGGATGCGAAATTGGCATTACTAGGTTTTTAGTCCGCGTCGTTAATTACTTAGAAATCGTCACCCTAAATAATTGCTGCAGTTAGACATTGTTAGCGCGCCATTTTGTTGTCATATCTGAGGAAGTGCTATTATGAATATTTTTTACTTACATTGACAAATTAAATTATCGAATTCATAATAGAGTGTGACAATTTCTACTGAAACTCTTTTGCCACATAAAAGTTTCGGTTATTTTTTTTCTCTATTCTGTCGTTATTTCCACAGAATGTGCTAAACTCGTTGCAATCTCTAGTTCACTCTTACAAAACATTCACAGCAAATGCTCTCCTATCTATCACTACTAACAAAACATTGTTTTCAGCCTACGTATCCATCGGCTTCCTGTCCTACAACTTCTCATCTGCATAAATCGTTACGACAGGACTGCTTACCTGCAAAATACATAATAATCGTTTCAAACACAATCTAACCAAATACCAATCATTAACCGTTTTCATAAATACGCCATTATTTTTTATATAAGTCATCATTTTCAATCCTCACCAAATATTTTGGATCTTTAAATGTATCTTATTAACTTGAACTATTTGCAGGATTTTAGCTTTGATAAGTCGTGACTCAAAAACAATGATTATTTGTCGAATACAATTGGAATTAGAAATACAAACAATTACAGTAATTTGGTAATTTATACTAATATTGAATTTGAAAAGTTACTTTTACGTAGGTATACTTAATTTCTTTTCAAATATTGAATCATTTTTAGCAGTTATTTATTATCCATAAAATATTCGGATTGTCCTTTCCTTAGTAAGTCTTCGTAATTCTGTGAAAAAGGCCAAATAACATTTTTGAACGACATACTGCTTTAAAAAGGGAAAATTCGCGAAATTTGGCTATAAAGGGCCAATCTGACAACGCTGGACAAGAATATGATATTGACTACCCTTTGATGTAGCCTACGTTTCGAATATTATTATAATAATTCTCATTGTTGTAATAGTAAGAAAAAGTAACTCGTAGTAATTCTGACGTGAAGCAACTCTTTGAGGGAATAAAAAAGCGAAGTATTACATAAAATATAGAATATACGAAAGAAACATTACATAAAATATAGAATATACGAAAGAAACATTACATAAAATATAGAACATTCAAAAGAAACATTACATAAAATATAGAACACTCGAAAGAAACATTACATACAATATAGAACCTTCGAAAAAAACATTACATAAAATAAAGAACATTACGAAATAAACATTACATAAAATATAGAACATTCGAAAGAAACGTTACATAAAATATAAAACATTCGAAAGAAAAATTAAAAAAAAATATAGAACATTCGAAAGAAACATTACATAAAATATAGAACATTACGAAAGAAACATTACATAAAACATAGAACATTACGAAAGAAACATTACATAAAATACAGTACATTCGAAAGAAACGTTACATAAAATATAGAACATTCGAAAAAAGCATTACATTAAATATAGAACATTACGAAAGAAACATTACATAAAACATAGAACATTCGAAAGACACATTGCAAAAAAGATAGAACATTCGAAAAAAACATTACATAAAATATAGAACATTACGAAAGAAAAATTACATAAAATATAGAACATTCGAAAAAAACATTACATAAAATAAAGAACATTCGAAAGAAACATCACATAAAATATAGAACATTCGAAAGAAACATCACATAAAACATAAACCAGTCGAAAGAAACATTACATAAAATATAGAACATTCGAAAGAAACGTTGCATAAAATATAGAACATTCGAAAGAAACATTACATAAAATATAGAACATTCGAAAGAAACATTACATAAAATATAGAACATTACGAAAGAAACATTACATAAAATATAGAACATTCGAAAGAAACATTACATAAAATATAGAACATTCGAAAGAAACATTACATAAAATATAGAACATTCGAAAGAAACATTACATAAAATATAGAACATTACGAATAAACATTACATAAAATATAGAACATTACGAAAGAAACATTACATAAAATATAGAACATTACGAAAGAAACATTACATAAAATATATAACAATCGAAAGAAACATTACATAAAATATATAACATTCGAAAGAAACATTACATAAAATATATAACATTCGAAAGAAACATTACATAAAATATAGAACATTCGAAAGAAACATTACATAAAATATAGAACATTCGAAATAAACATTACCTAAAATATAGAACATTCGAAAGAAACATTACATAAAATATATAACATTCGAAAGAAACGTTACATAAAATATAAAACATTCGAAAGAAAAATTAAAAAAAATATAGAACATTCGAAAGAAACATTACATAAAATATAGAACATTACGAAAGAAACATTACATAAAACATAGAACATTACGAAAGAAACATTACATAAAATATAGTACATTCGAAAGAAACGTTACATAAAATATAGAACATTCGAAAAAAGCATTACATAAAATATAGAACATTACGAAAGAAACATTACATAAAATATAGAACATTCGAAAGACACATTGCAAAAAAGATAGAACATTCGAAAGAAACATTACATAAAATATAGAACATTCGAAAAAAAAATTACATAAAATATAGAACATTCGAAAAAAACATTACATAAAATAAAGAACATTCGAAAGAAACATCACATAAAATATAGAACATTCGAAAGAAACATTACATAAAACATAAACCAGTCGAAAGAAACATTACATAAAATATAGAACATTCGAAAGAAACATTACATAAAATATAGAACATTCGAAAGAAACATTACATAAAATATAGAACATTACGAATAAACATTACATAAAATATAGAACATTACGAAAGAAACATTACATAAAATATAGAACATTCGAAAGAAACATTACATAAAATATAGAACATTCGAAAGAAACATTACATAAAATATAGAACATTCGAAAGAAACATTACATAAAATATAGAACATTCGAAAGAAACATTACATAAAATATAGAACATTCGAAAGAAACATTACATAAAATATAGAACATTCGAAAGAAACATTACATAAAATATAGAACATTACGAATAAACATTACATAAAATATAGAACATTACGAAAGAAACATTACATAAAATATAGAACATTACGAAAGAAACATTACATAAAATACAGAACATTCGAAAGAAATATTACATAAAATATAGAACATTACGAAAGAAACATTACATAAATATGGAACATTAGGATCAAACATTACATAAAATATAGAACATGCGAAAGAAACATCACATAAAATGTAGAACATTACGAAAGAAACATTACATAAAATATAGAACATTTGAAAAAAAAACATTATATAAAATATACAACATTCGAAAGAAACGTTACATAAAATATACAACATTCGAAAAAAAAACATTACATAAAATATACAACATTCGAAAAAACTTTACATAAAAATAGTGTCTGCTAAGATGTGTTAGATTGGAGAAGTAAATAAAAGATTGACTCCTACAATCTTATTTGATCATCTGTATTAAACTGTTTAGTTCAACATTGTTCTTTTAATATTTATTAGTACTTAGTAATGTATCTCATCTGTGCCAGTTCCTTATTTAAAATACGATGGGCACTATTTCCATAGAAATGTAATAAACGCATATTTGCTGCGTGTTATTTGCTTTCCTGTCTAAACTTTATGCATTGTGCTATATGTAGAAAAATATCAACTGTATCAAAACATTTGTTGATTAAATGTAGTTCTCATTTCGCGGAATTTCCACAGGTAATCCTAGTTTATAATATTCTCCTTCGTATTTCTTCGTTCATTATGCAGATTCAATTTAGGATTCATAAATATTAATTAGTTGCTACAATCATTATTTTATTCATTATCTATATATTATTCCGTCTGTTATATCTTTAGTTAGTCCTTACGTAACGCTTTGAAAGTGCCAAATACGATTTTTTAAGGCCAGACAGTTTTCAAAATGTCAAATTCACGAAATGCAGCTATTAAAATAGCTAATATTGAAACACTATACAAGAATATGAAAGTAGCATCTCTGTAATATAGCCTGATTTTCGAATTAGAACTCCCAGTAATTTCGACCTTGGCCGAGTCCTCATAGACGAAAGAAGTCAGCGTAATGTTACGGAAAATGGTAACATTCGAATGAAACAAGAAAAAGAGCATTGTCTTCCAGGCTGTATTCGAGTTCTGTAGATAACATTCAATTGGCACGATTTTCATAGAAATGTTACTAAACTCATGTTTGCTGTGTGTTGTTGATTCTCCTTGCTAAAGAACATAGTTTGTTGATTTTTTGCGATATCCAGAAACAGAAAAATCATTTTTACCGAAACATACTTGTTGATTAAATGTATTCCTACTTCAGTATAATTAGCACGAGTCTTTCTAGGAAATTAAGATTTCATTAAATGTGTGAAAATTGAATTAATTTTGAAATGATTTTACAAAGGAGGAAGTGGTGTTTATATCAGTTATAGTCATTTATGTTGGCTTCAAAATTTGCATTGGTTTTCATCCTTTCTTTATCCTCACAAAATAGATTACAAAAATAGCCGCATGTTTGTAGAGGTTGTGTTTTATTTTTGTTTTTGCAATTTACAGCTTGTCTAAGACTTAATTAGGACTCAAACATTATATAAGCAATTCCATACAGCTGAATATTAGTCAAATATAAAGCAGAAAACATATTTGACTTCTGACACATCGTTTTTTTGTTTTTGTTTTTTTTTTACATTTTCTCCCCAAACAAGGCACATTGCAACTTTGGTGTAGGGGGCTACTATCAGGGGCAGCAACTACTGGGGCACTATGTTGGGATTTGGACAGCAAGATGTCGATTCACGTTGCACTTGAACTTCTGCATGTCAGTACAGTTAGGGAAGCAAGAACCTGGAATAGAATTCCAGAGTCTAGCGGTTCTGGGGAAGAAACTATTGGAGTAGAAAGATCTTTTACATCTAGGGATCTCTACTGTGTGGGGGTGGGATTTAGCTGCCTGTTGGGTTTGTCGAGGGTGTCTACGTCGTGGGGGCATAAGTGTCTGCAGTTCGTCAGAGCATTCACCATTACAACCTTATTCTATATGTAACACATCTCTCTAAATATACTGAACCTAACTAATAAATGTACAACAAGATGTTTTCCACCAATTCTTGAATGCTTTAGGGTTTGACATTTCGAGGTCTGGCAGTTCGCGGGACGAAATAAGAGAGTTAAATCGCAACCCAGAGATTCTGCAATCTGTCATGAATAATGTTTTGGAAAGAGCACAAATATGCGAAGCTGAAAATGGGCAACATTTAAAAGATATTTTTAATAAATAAGATTTTTTGAATTTTGTATTCTATTTAAAATGTCATAACGTCTTAGTCAAATTGTGTTACAATTACCGAAATACAAAAAAAATAATGAATCTATTTAAGTTCAAAACTCTTCAGTGATTTTTGGGACACCCTATATATATATATATATATATATATATATATATATATATATATATATATATATATATACAGAGAGAGAGGGAGAGAGAGAGAGAGAGAGAGAAATAAAAAGGAACAAACCGAGTTATATATTCATCAACGTTTGTTTTTATTTCGAGACTTCTTCTGGATGAATAAAATGAATAAAGACGAAACGTTGATGAACACATAACTCGGTTTGTTCCTTTTTATTGTTCTATTTTGACGGAATACTTATTCCCATTATTCTCATCATATATATATATATATATGTGTGTGTGTGTGTGTGTGTGTGTGCGTGTGTGTGTGTGTGTGTGTGTGAACGGACAAACACACACCTGCTAGCCGACGTGCGGAGTTTTTTTCTCGACTGAATGTATTTAAAATACTCTTCATTCAACAGTGAAAATAAGATTTCAAGTGAATAAATGCCCTCATAGAAATGAACGTAATTTAAAATGTAATTTCCACTATAGTGTGATAGTTGGTGAAAACGACATTTTAAACTTGAATGTGAAAGGTCGACTAAATGCTATTTTAAACTTAGAAAATGACCTGTAAAAACTGAGCAAAAATGTGTTTTGAAAAGATCAAGCCTAAGTGACCGTCCATAGTGCTATTTAAAATGTTAGCGATAGGCAGCAACGTCAACGTAATTGCAAACATGATTATAATTATCGTTATGACAACAGCATACTCCTTTCATTGTTTTGAATCTCGAGTATATATCCGAGACAGCTAGACACAATTAATCAACCGAGGACCACATCAGTTTACATAAAAATGTATAAGATATCAATGGATATATACCTGAGAATCAAAACAAGGAAAAGAATATGCTGTTGTCATACCCCTAATTATGACCGACCTAAACAGAGATAGAGCTTTCCAGAGAATTGAATGACTGTATCTAAAGTGCACGTGTTACTTAATGAGACAGATTTACAGATTGGGCTGCAAACCAACAAGCTGACTTGCATTAATCTGCAACATTTCCGGGAAAAATCTCAATTCAGAAAAAAAAAATCATCTACGAGGACAATAAACCGTTTTGTTTCTTTCATGTAGAACTCAACTCTGAAATTTACTGATCAAAAATTTAGTGGCGGACGGATGCAAATGACACATCAATTACAATATTCAGAAGGAAAAATAACTCGACATTGTTCGCCAAACGAAAAAAATAAGAAACAAATTCGATAACTCACTTGTCAACTTTAGAGATTAATTCCCAAATGTAATCGATGTGAAAATAAGAAACGACAAAAGAAAAAAAAATGTTTACAAAAAAGTAAACTCTTCTATTAATTGCTATGGAAGCGAAAGAAATGCGAGTTGCATTAACATTCAGTGACATCTTGTCTCTTTGCATAACTGAGAGAAAATGACGGCCATTTTTTTCTATACTAAGGAACTTAGACGCCACTAAACTTAAAATTAACATCTCCAATGTGAACAAAAATACATAATACATTCTATGGACGCCAAATAAAATTAAATACATTTTCTGTTGCGATATAAGTTTTTACTCATAAATTATTCAGTTAAGGCTCTTATTTTCAGGCGAGGAAACCTCATCTAAAACAAACATTGATGCAACACTGTTCTGTATTGCAATCTTTATACATTTTATTTTAAATTTCATAACAGACCTATACGATAACATGTATATATATGTGTGTGTGTGTGTGTGTGTGTGTGTGTGGGTGTGTGTGTGTGTGTGTGTAAAAGTGCAGTATATTTCTCAGTAAAATCATTATATATATATTTAAAAAATATGCTATCACGTACAGTCAGCCGAACCTTTGTTTGGGTGAAGCCCGGCCATTGGCTATAGTAAACTATAATGCAGCCTCAAAACAAAAAAAGAATCTGATTGTTTAGTTAGCTCAACTGAACATCTATTTGATAAATAAAAACACCAGATGAAAGGAATTCCAGGTATTTAAGCCGGGCGATTATTTACGATGATTAAACACGGAACATTCAATTGAATGACATTTGGAAACATTTATAAATCTTCCCACTTCTTGTTAATATCTCCTATCGTGGAAATTGACAGCGAACATATTATTTTACATTTTAAATATCATACATTTCTGCAGAAGACGTTTTAAGAAAACAGGAGAACGTCCTAAAAAGCGTTAAACTATTTCAAAAAATTATTTTAATGATTATAAAAATAAGCATATAACAAGTAAATAAATAAAAATAAAAATTGTTAGTGACCCAACACACACACACACACACACACACACATATATATATATATATATATATATATATATACTAGCTGTACCCTGCCACGCGTTGCAGTGGCTCAATTTGGTGTAATGGAAAAATTTAATAAAAGAGAAAATGCATGTTTCTTATATTAGTACAGCAATCCACTGCAAAAAGTGAAAAAGAAGGCGAAACTGAAAAAAATGGTGCTCTTGCAGAATTTGATCTGGATCCTCGAGAGTTTCTGTCAATCATTCATGTTTTGGACTTGACCAACAATCAGTGGATGAAGCCGAACGTAGCAAAAATGTTGAAACGCTAAATGTTTTTTTTTTGTTTGTTTTAAAAAATGTGATTTAGTAATTAATATTTGGTTGATGGTGGGGGGAGGGGGTTACTATACACAGATTCGAAAAAGTCGTCCAAAAACAAATAAATGAAAGCAAAGGTAAGGTAATTTACGTTTCTACCTAATTGGATAATTGTTTAGTGTTTTTATGTAATGTTAAATGTTTAATTGGCTCAAAAAACAGAAATGGTCGCGAATTCTGTTGAATACGTTAAGTTTGGGAAAGTAAGTTGAAAACTAAAAACTATACAAAACAGTGTCTGAAACTCACCGAACATATGTTACCATGACATAGGCTGGCATAATGGATAGGTTTCTGACAGTATTTTGTATAGTTTTTTTTTAGTTTTAACTCACTTTCTCTAACTTAAAGTAATCAACAGTGTCCACCACCATTTGTAGCTTTCAAATACACCAATAAACACTGTTTTTCGAGCCGACTAAACGTTACATTAAATGAAAAGGGTTTATATTACTAAACACAGATACAAAGAAGTTGTCAAAAAATAAATATATAACAAATAAATGTTATCAAAGGCAAGAAAAGTAAGTGTTCTACCTAACTGGATAAGATTTTAGTGTTTTTATGTAATGTATAATCAGTTCGAAAACATTCAATGTTTATAGGTATATCTGAAAAATACAAATGGCGGCAGACTCTATCGAACATGTTAAGTTTGGGGAAATTTTGGGAAAATGAGTTTAAACTAAAAATACTGTTAGGAACTCACTCAATATATGTTACCATGATGTAGGCTGGCATATAATCGGTGGTTTTAAACTTTTGCTCGATACAGGTGACGACTTTTAAAAATCCCTTTTAGTGATTACCTGGTGTGAGGATATTTGTACAACTAAACGGCAAATCTGCTCAAAAAAATCCGGTATTATTTTACTTTAAGGCCCGTTTCACGTTCATATATAACGAAATATTTTATTGTAGATTTCGGTGTGCTAAAAACGAATCTGCAAACCGTTTACGTAGCAAAAAAAAAGTTTTCATGATATTCATGAAATTACTTTTTCGAAAAGTGGGTGATCACTTTTCAATGTAAATTTAACTTAGAATGAGCACCCACTTTCTGGCCACCTGAGAGAGGGGCATTTTTCTGTTTCTTGGCTAAAAAGTTTTTTGTTTGATTTCTTTTGCATGGTAATAACCGCTGAACTCTGGGACTATTTTCCATTTAACAGCCGTAGCCTTCGTTTACGCTATGCGTAAGCATAAACGAAAGCTGTTTAGCCAATAAACATGGGAAAAAATCCACCCTCTCTCAGGTGGCTAGAAAGTGGGTGCTCATTTTAAGTTAAATTTACATGGAAAAGTGATCGCCACTTTTTCGAAAAAGTAATTTCTTCATATCATAAAAACTATTTTTTGTGACGGAAATGGTTTGCAGATTCGTTTTTAACACACCAAAATCTACAAAAAAAATTTTGTTATTTACGAACGTGAGACAAACAGCCCTTAATGGAAAATTATATCAAAAATCCGGGGGAAAATAGTTTTCAATAAAAACAGCAAATGAATTCGATAGAAAAAAAATGGATGCTATTTTTTTTTTCTGTGTGTTTCTTGGCTTAAAAGTCTTTTTGTTTGATTTCTTTTGCATGGTATTAACCCCTGAACTCTGGAACTATTTTCCATTTCACAGACGTAGCCTTTGTTTATGCTATGCGTGAGCATAAACGAAAACTGTTAAATATGCATTCGCGTACCAAACTGCCTTGTAAAAAAAACCTTTAAGCCAATAAACACGAAAATAAATGCCCCTTCTTAGGTGGCCAGAAAGTGGGTGCTCATTTAAAGTTAAATTTAGATGGAAAAGTGATCACCCACTTCGGAAAAAAAATTTCTTCAGATCATGAAAACTATTTTGATACTCCTTGGGCGTTGAGTTCCATGGCGACCCGCAGAATTATTTAATGGTCGTTCCCTTAGTACCCCCTAGTAGCAGTGTCAGAAATTTCGTGAAAATAGCGAATAATTCCACCCCATATTTCCAAGCTTATAACTCCTCGAAAAATGCAATTCAAGCCCTAATTTTTTTTTCAATTAAAGGAGCAAGGACCAAGATTTCATTTAAAAAAAACTAAAAAAAAACGTGTTTTTTTTAAAAAGGTTTTAAACTTCGGACTTTACAGGTAAAATTCTAAAAGAACACTATGTTTTTTTTGTTTTAAATTTGAATATATTATGTTATGTATTGACCTTTTCTCTTCAATTTGTGAGTAAATAATTATGTACTTATCGGGTTCTAAATTAATTATTATTAGACATTTACAAAATGGGAGGCGTGAATTATTCGACCCCCTGTCTTTCCAAGCTTATAACTCCTCGAAAAATGTAATTCAAGCCCTAATTTTTTTGTCAATTAAAGGAGCAAGGACCAAGGTTCCATTTAAAAAAAAAAGAAAAAACAAATAACGTGGTTTAAAAAAAGGTTTTAAACTTCAAACTTTACAGGTAAAATTCTAAAAGAACACTATGTTTTTTTTTTTAATTTGAATATATTATGTATTGACCTTTTCTCTTCAATTTGTGAGTAAATTAAATATTTACTTTCGGGTTACTAAATTAAGTATTTACTTTTTAATAGACACTTAAAAATTGGTATGGGGGGGGGTCGTGAATTAAAAAAAAAAACGTTTGTCTAAAATATTATATTCGATTTATTGGAAAGAACATAAAATTTCACATTGACCCTGAAAATATCGTAAAAATAGAATCAATAGAAAAATTTTGATAGATTTTTAAAATTTAAAAATTGAAAAATATTGAGTTTAAAAATTGAAAAATATTGAGTTCGGAAAATTCATTAATGTTTAAAAAAAAAAAATATTTCTATTACTTTTAAAACAACTGTAATAGTTTATTTTGGAAGTATAATCCATAAATAAAATAAATAACCCACTTTTAACAGAGAAATTCTGAGATGTTTATATTGTATTCGCAGTTTCGTGTTAGGGGTGTCAAAAATTCCTACAAAAAATCTGAAACTGCTACGCATGCGCACGTAACATTTTTTATTTATTTACTTATGTGGTTGAGTTTCTATACTGATAGGTTTTTTGAAATTTTTTCACTGGATTATTATTGATTGAACACTAACCATATTATGAAAAAAAATTGAAAAAAAAAAATCATTTCAACATTTGAAAGGGATACTCACTTTTTAGTTACCACGTTCTGGTAAATCGGTCACTTTTTATTTATTTATTTTTTTTTCTAAATACGGAAGTGTCTTCGGGAGATATAAAATGGTCGCATGTTGACGAAGCAATGTATCGGGAGGCGTACGGGATTAAAAATTATTGGTAAATTTTTAGATTAGGTCCACTCCACCTCCTCAATTTTCTTTTAAATGACGACTTGAAATGGTTTTCGACTATGCTGAATACGAAAATCGCATCGAAATTTTGCAGAAATAAGTAGTTATCAAGATTTAAAAAGTTGTATTATGCATTGTAATCTTTGGCGGCCATCTTTTTTACGTGTGTGTATTTGTTTATGGCGCGTGTGAACGTAAAAAGATGGCCGCCGAAGAATACAATGCATAATACAACTATTTATTTCCGCAAAATTTCAATGCAATTTGCGTGTTCAGCATACTCGGAAACCTATAAATGTCGTCATTGAAAGGAAAATTGTGGAGGTGGACCTAATCTAAAAAAATACCAAATTATTAAACATTTCTCCAGCATGTTAGTGAAATTTATAATACTTTTAAAAAATTAAAAAGAAACAAAACAAAAGTTTTGAAAAAAAACTCACCTTTCACAAAAACAATTAAAAAAACACACACACAAACTGTGTGTTTTTTTTTGTTATGATAAGTAAAAAAAAAAAATAAAAATCTCGAAACTTTATTTTCATGAAAACAATTAAAAAAAGTCCTGTTCTCTCTATTTTTTTTTCTTTGAGAAACAAATATATTTCTGACTTACAAATGCGGTAGAGACTCATTATTTTTACTTTCTATGGTTTTGATATATCGCGTTTTTATTGCTTACAAAATGGGTGACTGATTTATCAGAACGTTGTAACTAAAAAGTGAGCACAGCACCACTTTCAAATGTCGAAATAATGATTTCCTTTTTACATTTTTTTTTAATAATCTGTTTAATTAGTGTCCAATCAATAATAATCCAGTGAAAAAAAATTCCAAAAACCTATAAGTATAGAAATAAAGCATGGGAGTAATGTTTGTACAACGTAACGTCGCCTTTCGCACTTTTACAAACATTTTTTAAAAAAAGTAACTAAACCATTTATTGATAATTTGTCACGTGTACAAACATTTATTTATTTACGTAGGCTTAACTCCTTTCATGAATAAGAAAAGTGTTACTCTTTAAGAATAATAAAAGGAAAAAGTTACTGAACATTTATAAAAGGACTTCTTTTCATGAAGGCCAGAGGAATAGTTGGCCGAAAATTCGTGAAACAACAACAATAAATAAAAATGGTGCTAATGCAGAGAGCCGCGCTATTTTTTAAATCATATTTCCACGTTTAAATAACGTTTTACGATTTTTTTTTTATTTATTCAATTGTAAGGTTAAAGTACAGAATAGGTACAAAACATCCTTACCTCCCCATGTTAAGAATGACTTTTTAAATAATAACATTATTTCAGCACGGATCACTCTCTGCATGAGTAATCTTATATATAAAAAAAATACTCAAAAGCAAGCAACAAACTTTTTTTTTTTGGCCTTATATAATAAAGAAAAGATGTGTAAATTAAAAAATTTGGAAGATAAACAAATGAAATATGTTTTTTTTTGTTTTTGTTTTTTTACTTATCGAGTTAACAGAAAATTAAACCTTTCGTCAAATCGTGGCTGTGAAATGAATCGAACCGGAAGTTCAGTTTTATCAACAGAACAGATTCGCAGAACTGATAAATAAATATATTTATTTTATTTAATATTTTAATTTTAATTAGGTAAATTTATTTTAATAACATAAAAACATACCTCGACTCTAAAAATTGGTTGTCTGAAAATTTCAAATAAATTGGTAACGTATAAACATGGTTTTATTTCTTAAGAATGAACCAACTAGATATATATATATATATATATATATATATATATATATATATATATATATATATAAGATATCAATGGATATATCTGAGAATCAAAATAAGGAAAAAGAATATGCTGTTGGCATACCCCTAATTATGACCGACGTAAACAGAGATAGAGCGTTCAGAGAATTGAATGGCTGTATCTAAAGTGCACGTGTTACTTAAAGAGACAGATTTACAGATTGGGCTGCAAACCAACAAGCTGACTTGCATTAATCTGCAACATTTCCGGGAAAAGTCTCAATTTAGAAAAAAAAAATCATCTACGAGGACAATAAACCGTTTTGTTTCTTTCATGTAGAACTCAACTCTGAAATTTACTGAGCAAAAATTTAGTGGCGGACAGATACAAATGACGCATCAATTCAGAAGGAAAAATAACTCGACATTGTTCGCCAAACGAAAAAAATAAGAAACAAATTCTATAACTCACTTGTCAACGTTAGAGATTATATAATTTGATTGAAAATTTTTTTTTAAATAGAGATACGAAAATAGATAAATATATACATCTTTAAAAAAACATTGGAAGGATATAGGTAAAATATTTTCTCGTGTTTTTCCCCATAAGGATAATGGATTCCATACTGTTCATTGTTAAAGTGTTTTTCATTCAATACGTCTGAGGAAAGGCTATTCTTGTGAAAATTTACAAACTACATAAGGTTTGAATTTGTCCGAATAGTCTTGCAACAATTGTAACTAACGAGGAAGTGCACTATTTGTTGCTAGCAATCTATTCCTTGATGTCTTGAGTTTTTTAAAACAATATATGAATTTTCAATTACGAAATATGATAATTTTGTAGCTTACAGTTCAAGTAATCTCATTTTTAAAACTTATTGGTATATGAACAATTGCCGAATTTTCAGTTACATAAACCCAGTAAAATTCGGGACACTATATATATATATATATATATATATATATATATATATATATATATATATATATATATATATATATAGTCATCAACATACAGTATTGTTTCGCTGTTTCACAGCTCATTAGTGCGACTAGACAGGCAACTCCCTCAAGCCAGGTTGAAAGCCGACCTCCTGTACGACAGTCAAGGCTCCTAACCATTACGCTAGTCGGCGGCTGCTGTGCGAGTCGTGAATTAACGATGTTTTGACATCGTACGAAATGCCTAAGATCGATTTGTTTACACAAAGAGCATCGCTTTATACGTTAATGGTAATCCGTGTATCACTTCTCGATATGTTCAAGGAGAGGAGCATTATATATATATATATATATATATATATATATATATATATATATATATATATATATATATATAATACACAAGCAAAATCCGATCCCGCAGTTTTCTAAATCCTACCCTCTGATGAGAAGGAAAGTATTTCTTCGAAACTCCGCGGATTAAGAACTATTCACTTAGTTTGTGCTTGCTTTTTAAAATTTAATATGTTTAACCCTTTTTCAAAGTGTTTTTAACATGTTTTATTAACTACTTGTTCTTATACATACATACATACATAAAATATATATAACATATATATATGCATGTATATATATACATATATATATATATGTATACCTGTCATCTCATTTTTATTTAAATGATTCAAAATAATTAATATATAAAATAATAAAAAAGCATAAAAAATAACAATTGTTGGTGACACTACTCTTTTAAGAAACCACAGGATCAATACTGACTATCTATTCGTTGTAGGAATTCATGCATTTTTCGCTGTATAGATCTACAATTAGTCAACTGTGTCGAAAATATCCTTTTTCTGATGTTGCCGGGCATACTACTTGTGCTTGGTTTTGAGGCCTATTTTTTGTTAAACCGACACATAATAAAACTCTGAATCACATTTTCACTTAATATGTGTGTCGACCGTTTTGCACTTTCTTCGGGATCAGTTGCCTGGTCAATGGATTTTCAAAAACAGAAACATAATTTATTTTTGCACTACGAAAAATACGTAAATTTTCAAGTCTTATAACATTTTTTGCATTTAATAAAAAAAAACCCTGAGAAATTTACGTGCGGAGTTTGAACATACAGACCACGTCATGCAATATAAAAACAGGCTGTCAACTACTCTACGGTAGAATTTTAGTAGAATTTTCTACCATTGTTATATATATATATTTATATATATATATATATATATATATATATATATATATATATATATATAGTAAGTTATAAAATGTATATGGTGATTAAGCTACACTGAATATTCCGCGTTTCATTCACTCTAGGATTCTTCCGGCTTATGCGCGAATTCTGTGGTTATTTGTCGTTTTTTATATGTACATCTTCTATTGAGAATTTAGTTAACCAATCAGCTTTCTAGTATCCACCGCGCCCTTCCTATCAGCCAATGAACATGCATTTATCGGACAAAGAATTATTTGACCTCTGGTTGACCTGTTGCTTTGTGTGTGCTCTATTTAGCCTGGATATTTAGTTTCTTCATCTGTTTTAAATCTAGGTTAGTGTTTTTTTTGTTTTTTTATTATTTTATTTTTTATGTTAGTTTATATATAAATATATGTATGTGTATACACATATATGCATATATATATGTATATATATATATATATATATAGCTCTACCTACGTATTGATCACTTTTGAATTAATACTTGAAGTTTACGCATAAATCTATACTTTCGTATATTAATTTATGTGAGTAAATTAAGTAGTTATATATATATATATATATATATATATATATATATTAGTTAGTATTAGTTAAGTCTACATTAGAAAGGAAATCAAACCATATAATTTCTCTTTACACGTGTGATACAGTGTAACATACCAAAAATGAAGCATAGATTGGAGTTCACTTGAGAATGTTTCCTGGAATTAACGATAAAATAAAATATATTCTGTGAGAAGGTAAGTATAGAGATGACGTGGTACTTTATCAAAGCAATAAAACATATTCTGAGCAACATCTCCCTTTCCCAGATTTGGTAGCAGTGCACCATATAAAAATGTTGGAGCAACTTATATAGATGGAAGAGTGCATCCGGATTTTCCGGGGGCATTTGTTCTGTTTTTCCTTTAAATAGACTGAATATTTTCATTATGTACGCCTGTTAAACTTTAGCGTCTATGAGATATCACAGAAAAATTGTATTTACATCTCTGCTAGCATTTACCTAAACTCAAACGGACCTATTCCATCCGTTTTTTTTTGCTCATTCAATCTCTCTCTCTCTCTCTCTCTCTCTCTCTATCTATCTATCTATCTCTAACACACACGCATACACACAGATACACACAGATACACACGCACTTCCACTTCCTCGTACACCTTTTCTCTGTTTCTTTCTTTCTTCCGGGTAGGCTTTATATTGATTCTCTTTTTCTTCTGAATTTTATCTTCGTCTTTATACCAATTAATTTATCTTCCCAATGGCCTGTCTGTGGATCCAGCTAATGCACACCATCTTATTGGATAAAAAAAAATAATGACGCCTATATTTTTAATCCGTCCATTAAGCGGAAATGCTATTAAATACGTTACAAGATTATGAAAATATTATTTTAAACTATCTGGTGCCAGACTGACAAAAATTGTCATTTTAGACTTACGTTCAACAGCCAACCAAAAAAAGTTATTTTAAACGTAACACTGAAACCCCCAACAAAAAAGAACTACTTCAGAATTAGTCTTAATAAAACGGTCTTTCTAATGATCATCATTTTTTTTTTTACAAAAGAGAAGTTTATAATGTCTCTAAATTCTATTATTACTCCACGAAAAGCGCTCTAGTGGGCTTTCATTTCGATTCATCCTTATCTCTCTACTAGAATAAGATTTTTCTTGTTCTTCGCAAAACATAAAACTGAATTTTTATGAACTATCTTTTCTTTTAAAATTGTTTTCCTGAAACCTGCAAAATGGTCATCGTCAAATATAAAACTTTTCAAATATTGTCCTCATAACTCATCATAATGTATTCGTCGTACTTATCATTGGAGTATTCATCATCATCCCATTGTGAATCTATTCGTTTCATTATCGCGTGTTTTTTAGACTTGATTTTATTTAAACTCCTCTCCAGGATGTAAAACATAAGATCACGTGTGGTCTTGAAAAGCAAGTTCCGTAAGATTAGCATACTTTTACATAAGAAAATGCTGAAGCAGCCCGTCGGCAATCACGTCATACGATTAGAAAAACACTACCCTTTCTTTCAAAGACAGGATAAATCCTGAAAAAGTGGGCGTCCTGATATTTAATAAACTGTACCTTAGTCTAACAAAATAAAGCCCGAAAAAATCACAACGATTCACTCTCTGTCGAAGACATGTCCTTGACTTGGTATAAAAGCACCCACTGAATCAGTGCTAGTGTTTGAACCTTGAGAGGGTTTGGTGTTTACTAAGTAGTTGAAATATAGATGCATTCTGTTTTAAACACCCGTGTGACACCCATACCAACAGATATATAGTCGAAGACGTATCCTCAACTGGGTATGAACCCATCTACTAAAACAGTGCTAGGGCTTCAGCATTTCTAGGTGCTTACTCAGTAGAAATTGAAAAAAGACGGCCAATTTTAAAATGATGCTTGATCGCATTTATAAATATAATTTACACACTTTGCAATAATAGTGACTTTTCGAACAGAATTTTGAGTGCTTAACTAATAGACAAATGCCTGAAGTATCATATACATATGCTGGATTCATCTAATATATATGTGATTAGAAAAAAAATAATAAAAAGCGAAATCATGTAATAATTCTGCTATTATCTTCTGGAAACAAATAGAGGGTGAAAAGATACAATTTCTTCCCTAGAAAAGACTACATGATTCCATTTCCGTTTGATAAAACACTGTTTTTTTGTTATTGCATAACATCTACTAGTTAACTAGTTGTGTATAAATCTCAAGAGGAGCCTTCTATCATGTGTGAAAGTGACACAATGTTCAACGAGAGAGATCGGAGATTCACTGCCGTACAACTCATGCTCTCTACTGATCAAAGTTATGACAACGGGACCATCGCCAACACTCTCAAAAGGCAAACCCCTTTGGTTCAACGCTAGATGGCACAGCTCAACAAATTTTCCGACCACGGTTATCGTTTTTTTATGTAATTTCACGTGAAGGCCATACCATGCCACACCTGACTTCGAAGTCGGCCTGGAAATCAAAACCACAGTGTACCTCGATGTGCTGAAAAGAGTGGTGATCTCCTGATGCAATCAAGTGGCCGCTGGCAGAACCTGGGTGTGGTAGCAGGGTTCGGCGCCGGCTCATGTCATAAGAGACCAACGCTTGTCTTCAGAAGTAGTGTTATGATTTCGTACCCTTCTCACACTAGGGACCCCCCCCTCCGACCAAAATCCGCTTGACTACTTCGTTTGGTCATACGTCGAGAACATCATCAATAGGCTCTCTCACGATACCAAAGCCAGCCTGATCGCCGCCATCCGCTGAGTATTCACCGAGTTCCAGCCAGCGCTTGTAAAAAGGAATCTTCTCTGTTCCGGACCCGTATCAAGGCGGTGATGCAAGATGAACGCGGCTACAGCTGTGGAAACAAAAACATATGTCCTTTGCAGAGCACCTGTAATGTTTAAATCGTAGTTTATAGCTGCACAGTAGCAAAAATCGCAAATGAATATTAATAACCATATTAATCCTTTAACACAGACTAACACCAACGCACAATTAATGAATAACAACACCCTCACTAATCCATCAAACAATTTAGTACAACTAAACGTCTTGCATAACAATACCACGATTAATCAAGCTGAAAGCAACTATTACAACTCTATTAAACAAAATGCGATATACTTTGGATCTACTTATTGCCCTATAAAACAGAAAACACTCTTTCAAAAAGGATCCTTAAGAAACCAAACCATATAAACAAAATGTATTTGGCATCTCAAAGATATAAATATCCTTTTTAACATAAAATAGAAAATACTAGAATCTTTTAAAACATATGAGCCCGGTGACAAATTCTGCACTTTGAATCCCTGGCTATATTAAAATTCAACGACAAAAAGTTAACATGTTTAAACTGAGCAGATGAAATATTATCAGGATGAATACATAGATAATGGATGAAGTTTTAAAAATTTAAATCTCCATAAAGAAATATCATTAAAGGCATCAGTATCGTTATTTTTATTATTATTATTAGTAGTAGTAGTAGTAGTAGTAGTAGTAGTAGTATAGTTATTAGGTAACAGTTACTTATTTTGCTTGTATTAAAACTATTAAAACCATTATTTTTATTTTATTATTATTATCATTACAATTATTATCATTATTATCATTGACATCATAATTATTTTTATGTATATATATATTATTATATTTTTATTATCATAACTATTACGATCACAGTAAATAAATATTTTATCCCTATAATAATTACAAATATAATAAATAATTTTCTCCTAATTTTTTTTATTTAAATTATTAACATAAAATTTACAACGTCTTTCTTATGTTCTAAATATTTTCAGGACTATCCGCCTTACTTACTACAAAAATGTTAGTTTATTTTGGTGTCTTGAAATTCTCCCCCCCCTTTTGTGCTGATGAAATCATATTCGAAATTAAAAGTATTTGTCAATTATTGTCAATGGTTATTCTCAATTTTAATTAAATGAATATCGTTTCCGAAACGATCGTACACTTAATTTGATTTTGTGTGTTTATACTTTTTAAACTGATTCATAATTTACATTATCAATCTTTATACTATATATATATATATATATGGAGAGAGAGAGAGAGACAGAGAGAGAGGGGGAGACAGAGAGAGATAAAATTCGTTTAGCAATGAGCTGTTTCTTTCTTGACCCTCGAACCACAGCGCTAAAAGGACATATATCGCAGAACTTTGAATCAGTACTTTTATTTTCACTAAAGTTGGAACAAACAGGTATTTTTTTTAAACAGTGATCACCACTTATCAAGGCCCGGAAGCCACTCAGGGATAAGGGTTATTGCAAGTACATTACGTTAGTGTGGAGATTTGATGAAGTGTTTACTTAAGGGGGCGGTTCATTAGGAATTTGTTTACGAAATTTTAATTATGTTATTCATTGTCTTTCAAACACTATAAAGGCCACAAGTGAAGAGTAGATAATGCACTGTGGATGTGTTATCAACAGCTCCAGTAACTCTCGCTTCTCCTTATTTGTCCCTCAATCCTCATTTCCAATGAGTGACTTTTCTGACAAAGGGTGAACAAAAAGCTGCTTTCCAGGTCAGCAGTACTTCGTGAACAGTAGCCTGAGATGTCGGAAATTTTCTGCTTTTATGTCTAGCCTTGTGGCCATGTCACTAGTAAGGGTGCTGGAGGTAAACGTTTCATCTTGGCTTACGTTATCTGTCTGATAGTCAGGGACACGAATCTTGGATTAACCACTAAGGAAGCTGTCCTGTCAGCAGATGAAAGTACTGGGGCTGCTGTATTGCCATTTGGTGAATGGATTCTGGACCATGCAGTAGTTTCTGGTGGGGCCTCTCGATTCCATACTAGTAGGTAATTGTTACGGCTGGGCCTTATCATGTGTTACAAAAAAAATCAAGGCTGTCGGCCTGTTCCACAAACTCCAAAACCTCAACATGAAATATCTCCAGAAAAAAAAACGAATAAACCTAGAACCCCAGCCTCCACCGCAGACCCCTTACTACCATGTCTCCTTCTCCAACATCAGGGGTCTACTGTTCCAACCTTCCAGAGGTTAAACCCCAATTACAGTAGACAAAACCAGACATTTTCTTCCTAAGCGAAACTGGCATAAGGCTGACCACTTCCCCAGATGGGTCCATAATTAAACGATACTCTAACTTAACATCTAAATATGACCCCCAAGATGGCCATGGGCATGGAATATGTACCTACATTAAAGATGGCTTTCCGTGTGGTAGGGATATCTGCAGATAAGACCTTAATTTACCTTATATGTGCTTCCGGGATTCAATTGCTAACACCGCCGCGTTTATATTTGCCCTCTATCGCCTCCACAACAGCGGAGTTACTATCTTTAAGGGTATATCTGAGAAAATTTGCCATATCCTGTCTGTTCATCCTTCGGGTAAGATTCATATTTCTGGTGACTTCAAAGTCCACAATGTGGAATGGCTGACCCACTCAAACAAGACAGATGATGAGGGGAGGTTCTGTCATGATTTCGCCACTGCCTATGACCTCACTCAGATTGTCCACGAATCCACCCGTGTGCCCGATAATACCAGTAAGTATGCAAACCTTCTAGACCTTTTTCTCACAACTTTCACTGAGTTATGTGTTAACGAGTATCTCTCCCCCCTCTCTGGCTTTCTTACTCTTTCTGTTTTCTCTCTCTGTGTCTCTATAAGAGAATAGAGAGGGAGAGAGAGAGAGGGAGAGAGAGAGAGGTGAGTAAACGTGGAGGTAGACACGTTTACCAGAACCAAAGGTCAGCTGACCAAATTACGTATGTGTGACGTGGTTGGCTAGATCTGTGAGATTTGATTTGAGCTTTGAAGAAGACGGACGTTCTTCCGTGATCTCCTCCTCTTAACTGGGGAGGGGGGAGACGAACGCTGACGTGTGTGAAGAAGAACTAACACAAGCCGATTTCACTTCCACTTCTGCAGAACCTCTGGGGAAAGTGAAATAAAAAACTATAAAACCATTTCATCGTCTTGGAATGATAAATCTTCGTCAAACAGGTATCAAGTCTCCCTCCAGGATGAGAAATTGCCAGATGGTTCAACAGCGAGAACAGAGGTAGGTTCAGAAATTACATGTCACACACACGATTCCCTTTATGATAATCAAACACACAACCATTTATATTAGAGACAATCATACGCACACGGAATCTTTGATGTTATACAGTGTATACACCCAAACGTAAAATGTGCCCCTAAATGAAGAACTCTATATAACATATTCAAATGTAACGAAAGCTCAATTTGGTCCCCCTCAAGGATAACCTCGATGATTGAATATATAACATATTCAAATTGGTGCCTTAACTTACCAGACCACCTAGCAAGGGTGGGTTTAAAAGAAAAAAAAAGAAGAAAAAAAAGAACTTCGATTACCACGGGGAAAAAAGGACGAAAAAAAGACAAGAAAAACACAATAAAATGTCTGGAAAAAAAAGAAAAAAAAAAGAAAGAACAGTAAAAAAAAAATACAAATCAACACACACACAACGTAGGGTCCATTTAAACACTAGGCGAATTAGAAAAATAATTAAGAAAAAAAAAGAGAAAAAAAGAAAAGCAATACACGCGTACAACCTTTTCACGAAGAAAGAAAAGGAAGACATACAGACACACAGATGTAAAACTTTATATATAGAAAATAGTTTTAAAAAAATGTTTATCGTATTAGGAATTAGCTCGTTATGAACGAAGAAAAATATCACTTAATGTAAAAGTTAGAAGGGAAAAACAAAGAATGAGTCTTTCAGCTTTACCACAAAGATAAACATGTCAATCACAAATATGTGTTATGAATATTTTTTGTCATTTTTAAACTGTGAACTAAATGTAACTTTTAATGAAAAACAATATGTACTGTTTATGAAAAGACAATGGTCATGTCCTGTAAAATGATTTTTTTTTCTTTTTCGCTGATTGTGCGAATTTTTCGTAAGAATTTTTTTTTTTTTTTGATGACGTGGTCAAAAGGAGTATCCATGAATCTGTGTTTTGTTATTTAGAATTTTGTTGTTAGTGAGATGGGATTTTGTGATTGCTTATAGGATATTTTTGTATTTTTTAATTTATTATTTTTATGTAATTGATGTGTTGTCAAACGGTATTGGCAGAATTTTCTTGTTCTTTGACATGTATTTTTTTTTCGCAGAATGGTGAGGTGAAATCTTTGCTTGTGGGGTCTATTGAAAGAATGATTAATAAAAGAAAGAACGTGTTGTTAATTAATTAATTAATAATCATAATAGTAATAATAAAATTGGGAAAAAGAGAAAGAAATAAGATTTAAACAGTGTAATAAATAATAAATAATAATAATAATTAAAAAAAAAGTTTCGGAAGAGTCAAAGGTTCAGTCGGTATTAATTTCAATTTTCGAAATGTAGAATAAATGTTCTATTCGACATGAGTGACGTTTTGACCACATAAGTAAGGTAGAAAAAAAAAGGATAAATATAGGGTTAAATAAACTATATGAAGAAATGAAAGAAAAAAGTGGGGAGTGAATGGAATTTAATTTCTGTGGCAAGCATGTTAGAATTTTGGAGAGGTGTGGAATTATATGGGTAGTTTTTAATTTCATTATTCTCGAGAAATGATTCGAATTTTATTTTTTTTATCGTGATTTCTGTTGATTTCGAGTAGAATCAACATGGAGCAAGTTTGAGTACTTCATGTGTGGAAATCCGATGTTTTCCGTGAAGCTATGTGTCTTCAAGGCAGGTTGCGCTTACCGACTTTGGAAAAAAAAAAAGGTTTTTCTGACATAGCAGTAAACGGAATGTATTCTGTCCAGCGTGAGCGGATCTAGTTGTAATCAACTTCAGAGAGCAAATGAAATGCCCTCTGACATGGCGTAAGGGGCAGAGGGGGTGCAATGGCTGACGTGGCCATTATGTTACGAATCGCTCAAGAGAAGATGAATGAAATATGTATGCAAGTACTTAGGAAAATAGAAGGCTACCCACCATATGGAATGTTAAGAGGTTTTTTGTTTCCCACAAAATACTAGTAATAAGAGTAGGCTTATGATGAATAGGATAAGGCTTGGGATGGAAAAATTTTTTAAAGTGTAAAAAAAAAAAAAAAAAAAAAAACATGCTGGGTGAATTTAATTGGTATTATTAAATTAAATTATTTTGGAATAGATTTGGTTGGTTTAGTTATATTTTAGGGACATTTAGCGCGTAGTTGCATTTTTTTTCATGAGAATTACAAGGCGATTAGGCTGTAGAAAGCAGTTTTTTCTGTTGTTTTATTTTTTTTTATAAGCCACGGTATTGTCACAAATTATAAAATTTGGCAGGGGGAATACTATTTTAGAGTAATGAGTACCCTGTTAAAACAATACTAGTGGTTCCAGTGAGTTGGAAGACGCCACGTAGGCCCAAGCAACGGCAATAAGTCTTGTCCAACAAAAGTCTGGCGTGCGAGGTCGCGATAATTCCTCAGGGTACGGAGCGACTGGACAGTCGGTACCAAGCCTAATCACGGGGAGATAGAAGAAAGGGAAAGATGCAGATTACGTAAGGGACAAGATAGAGCCTTATTATTTTTTTTATTTTTTTAGAGGAATGTGTGAGGGATATCTGGGTTGGAATCTTGGGACTTGCTGGGAATGCGGAAAAATCACAAAGGGAAAGCTACTTAGTTAAAAATCGATGCGCAAGTAAGCTTTGGCGCATTAGTTAGGGAGTGATGATTCCGTATCTTGTCGGGTTCCAGGAACTCAAACAGGCTCCGAGTGAATCAGTGTGAAGGCGTATCTTGGCTTAGACCAACCAAGGGAGTTAGTAGAAGAGCTTTGTGAAGTCCCGAAGTAGTAGATAAAATAGAACAAAGCTCCAGTAATAGGACCACTCAGAGAAAGACGTCAGGGCATTACAGTAAAGGAAAAAAAACTGGGACTTAGGCCTATGCTGAAAGTAGAGAACGCGAGTGGAATGGTTGGGTCGGTAGAGCATTAGACTTTTAATCTGAGGATCTGGGGTTCGAGTCCCCATGCGATAAAGCTACCACCAACATGGAGCATCCGACGTTCTGGTCGTAATTGCGATATGCTGGCCCCATTTCGAAAAAGTGATCGAAAATGGAGTCTCCATTTGTTTGGCCAAGTGGTCCAAATAAAGAGCAGAGTCAGTGGAAAATATCCAACAATGCGACCGCCTAGACAAGATGTATATCTGCAAAGCTGTATCTTTGTCTAACTTGGAAGCAAGTTAATGTCGAGGAGAGACTTTCGAGAAGCAGCAGAAGGGTTGATAGTGTAGTAGAAGAGTACTGGTGCCTGATCTTTCTTGGAAAAGGGGTGAGTCCGGAAAGTGAAAAAATAAAGATGTACTTCGGACATAATTATTTTTTTTTAGTTAGTTAGTTATTAAAAATGTATGGCTTGCCATACATTTTGATAAAAAAGGGGTGGAGGAATGTTAACGAGCATCTCTCCCCCCTCTCTGGCTTTCTTACTCTTTCTGTTTTCTCTCTCTGTGTCTCTATAAGAGAATAGAGAGGGAGAGAGAGAGAGGGAGAGAGAGAGAGGTGAGTAAACGTGGAGGTAGACACGTTTACCAGAACCAAAGGTCAGCTGACCAAATTACGTATGTGTGACGTGGTTGGCTAGATCTGTGAGATTTGATTTGAGCTTTGAAGAAGACGGACGTTCTTCCGTGGTCTCCTCCTCTTAACTGGGGAGGGAGGAGACGAACGCTGACGTGTGTGAAGAAGAACTAACACAAGCCGATTTCACTTCCACTTCTGCAGAACCTCTGGGGAAAGTGAAATAAAAAACTATAAAACCATTTCATCGTCTTGGAGTGATAAATCTTCGTCAAACAGGTATCAAGTCTCCCTCCAGGATGAGAAATTGCCAGATGGTTCAACAGCGAGAACAGAGGTAGGTTCAGAAATTACATGTCACACACACGATTCCCTTTATGATAATCAAACACACAACCATTTATATTAGAGACAATCATACGCACACGGAATCTTTAATGTTATACAGTGTATACACCCAAACGTAAAATGTGCCCCTAAATGAAGAACTCTATATAACATATTTAAATGTAACGAAAGCTCAATTTGGTCCCCCTCAAGGATAACCTCGATGAGTGAATATATAACATATGTTTATGTCCCGTTCTATCTCTTCTGGGATCTTTATTTATACTAATTTATGCTGTATTTAGTCGTTCAATTAGATCACCGAAGTTAAACAGCATTGAGCCATTACTAAAATAGTGACCATTTGTGAATCTCAATTGCTGTATGTACTCTCCGCTTATCATCCAGTCGTCTTTAAATTTTCTATTGCCACTGGACGTAAGCAGTGCCAATTCAAGAGAAGTGCGGTTATTGTTTGCGCAAGCCTTGCTTTACAATTACACGCGCAGCTACCCTTACAAGGAGTATCCATTTATTGCTTGACACTGGATGGAGGCATCCATGTATTTCGTATGATGTTTTTATGCGCGCAAAGTACAGTAAACAGTATATGGAGACACGCAGATACCTTCACAAAAGAGCTGAAGGTATGTGGTTGTCGTGTGCAATATGCAATTCAAATTAATATACAACAATCACTTTCAATAACGGCTGAAATACGAACGCGAAAAATTACAAAAAGCTTCATGATTAACATAACAAACAGATGCATTTCGCTTTCAAATTACAGTGTCTTTCTATTCCCTCAGATTTTCCAGCACAACATAGTTTCTCTGTTTTGTTTGTTATCTTTCCTTTGATTACTTTCAAGTAAACAGTGATAATTATTAGACGATTGTGTTACTACATCAGATAACGCATGAATTCCATCACTACTTGGAATCTCGCGGATAAAGTTCGTAATTCCTTTAGTGCTAAACATTATTTACAAATGGGAATCATGGTTTCCTTTAGAATTTTGTCGGAAAAACTCGTAACACACACAGACAGAGACAGAGACACAGACACACACACACAATTACACACACACATATATATATATATATATGTGTGTGTGTGTGTGTGTGTGTGTGTGTGTGTGTGTGTGTGGAGAATGTCTAAAAATGCATTTACACATTAACAGCTATCAGGGTTATCTGAACAATAATAATCATCAATTTGAACGTGATTTTTCGATTTAATTCTGTATCCGAAGCTATTTGCATAATAAATCTTCTATTGTCATTCTCAATTTGAATACATTTTGAGACACCTTGCATATAACTAAAGCGGCGAGTCTATCTATCTATCTATCTTACTGTATCTCATGCCCTCCCTTTCACTTAGTTTTTCTCTTTATATATGTATATATACACACACACATATATATATATATATAGTAAGTCTTAAGCTATGAACTATATATCATTATTATTATTATAAACGCGGAATATCCTGCGTAGCTTAATTGCCATCCTGACTCACTAGAATGAAACGCAAAATATTCTGTGTAGCTTAATTGCCATATATATTGTTGTAACTTACTACCTTGCTTGTATTGAGCACTATTGAATTACATAATGAAAAATTTACGCATAAATTATATCTTCGTATATTAATTTATGTGATTAAATGAAGTAGTCATATATATATATATATATATATATATATATATATATATATAGAGAGAGAGAGAGAGAGAGAGAGAGAGAGAGAGATGAGAGATAATTACCCTATATATATATTATTTTGTTTGCAGATATTCCTCTCTGGACCAAATTACAGTAGATTGGCAATAACAGATGTCACATACAAATTTAATATATCTAAACTATTATCCACCATCTTAGGTAGTTGCAGAACACCGTTTCATACATATTTATTTTCTCTAATAAAATTCTACAATCCATCCTAGGAGCGCCATCAACACTATTGTCAGGATCTACAGAGGAAATAGTTTTTATTTTTCCCTTTCCGCCCCTAGTTTACACCCGGAAGATATATACCTATTATAACTATGTTTTCCGGCATCCTTTTTACTCAATCAGACACATCTATGCAAACCATTAACTTTCTACCTGCCGTTATACAAAAATATACTTTCTCCCTTAGCAGTTCTGGCACTTCTCATTGAGTGCTTGCTATCAATTCGGCTATTCACGAATATACACATGTGTGAATAAACGAACACGCTAGATATTTCAAAACGTGACCGCTCTGTATACGCGCTACAATAGTTTAAACCTGAAACAAAACAATTGTTCCTTTTTTGTTTTATTTTCTTTTTCCCAACTATATTACTTCAATTCTTCTACTGTTTCTAATTACATTTAGTCTTGTTTGCAAATAAACAAAATACGTTAGCGCGATATTCGAGGTCTGTCATAACAGCGAGCGAACGAACGGCCGACATCTTTTGTAAGTAAGTACACACGGAGACAGATAGATACACAGACAGAATAAGAAAGATAGATAAAAGAGAGGCATAGAGACAAATACCTATATAGATAGAGAGAGGGACAGAGAGAAAGAGAGACAAAGAGAAAGAGATACCACATTTTAATAGTCCGCAATAGTTTTTCGATTTTTAAACAATATAATTTTTTTATGACTATTTTTTAATAAAATACCGTGGGGGTGATATACGTGCATACGCACAAAATTATTTCATAGGAAATACAGTTGCGAAATAATGTTTGTAAAAATCATTTCGGTTTACCTATAAATTTGTGATCTATTTGCGTTTTAAAAAGAATACCGCATTTTAATTGTCCGCCAATGAGTAGGGTCTTTTTTTCGAATATTAAGTAACATAATTTTTCATGCCTATTTTTCTAAATAAAATACCGTGGTACAATATAGGTGAGTAAACACAAAATTATTTTATAGAAAATACAGTTATTAAATTATTTTTTAAGATCATTTTACGTATTTATGACGTATTCGCGTTTAAAAAAAGAAACCGCGTTTTAATTGACCGCAAGTAATTAGTTTTACGAATATTAAGCAATATAATTTTTTATGACTATTTTTGGAAAAATGCCGTATGGGTAATATACGTGGATAAGCACAAAGTTATTTTATAGAAACTACAGTTGTGATTTTATTTGATAAAATCATTGAGTTTATCTACGTATTTGTGATCTAATTGCGTTTTACAAAGACTAATATTTCTTAAGAGGTTTTCGGCAAGGTAGTTACCAACGACGCTACGTTTTTAGCTTTAATTTTATTTGTTTTATTTTCTTTTTTACTGTTTTTTATATACTGACGCGCAACCTCTAACTAAAAGGGGATCTTTAAGGTCAACACAGATATCTCCTTTTATGTAAACATAAGTTATTTTTTTAAATTTTTACATGAAAAATATGTCTACATTATAAATGATTCAACAACTTTATAGAGGTAAAAATTATTCACGTTTTTATATAACATGTAATTTTATGATTATTAAATTTTAAGGTGGAAGCACAGATTACTTATAAAACACCCATATCTAACACGTTCAGAATGGTTTTCAAAATAATAAAATTATTATTTCAGCACAATAATAAAAAATGCATACGTACCCAACATTTTCATTTTTTCCGACCGAAACTGCACACTCACAATATTCAGGTTGGTTCATAGTATTTGCGCCTGTACCTAATTCAAATCGTCTGAAATATTGCTTTCTGAACCTCCTATATATACCCCACTCCAACTCCCATCTTTTCTCATTTATATTCATTTATATTCCTTCCCATTTATTTTTCTCTTCTCTTCTCTAACTCGTTTCACGAACCTTCCTCCATCTAACTTCTAAAACTATTTGTTCTCAAACTCCTTCACTCACTCCCTTTATATACACCATCACAGCCAACACATCTATACACCATCCCCAACAACAAAGTTTTTAACCCCCCTTTTTTTATTAACTGTAAATTTACAGTCGTAAAAGTTAAACTTTCACCGTCATATCATAGGATCTTTAAACCATGCTAGACTTTAGACATGGCTGAATATTCCCTCCTCTAAAATTATGAACATTTTTTTCGACATTTTTAAAATTCAAAATTATTATTGCCTTATGAGATCAGAAATGATTGAAACGGTGTGCACATCGTAGCAAGATATTACTATATTTACTGAAAGAAAATAAAAATTATAAATTTGCTCACTTCTATCAACGACCACTGTTAGAAATCTGTCATTCTAATCTTTTAAATATTTTCAACCTGGAATGTATATATATATATATATATATATATATATATATATATATATATATATATATACACATTCCAGGTTGAAATATATATATATATATATATATATATAAATATATACATATATATATATATATATATATATATATACATTCCAGGTTGAAAAAATATATATATATATATATTTCTATCAGTACCTTATAACACACCACACACCTAAAACTGAATTTAGAGACATATTAATAAAAAAACACCACCATTTTAACTGTCTCATATTGAGAGGTGCGCGTCCACATCTTTGAGTCATTGTTAATCCACATTAATACACCAACGATTAACCAAACTCAAAATAAAATGGAGGGCACGTTCAAGTGCTTTTGAGTATTTTAGTAATTTTAAGCGATTTTAAATGTCTTTTAATCGTCTTTTTATTTCATCTCGCTATTTTCATTTTCAATTACATTTTTTATTTTTTATTTTTACTACTCGCTTGAGGATAACCAATGGAGGTCGAAAACGTTCGCGATTATAGGAAATTATTTTTTTTCACTCGAAAAAAACGTTCGGAAAATGATTGGACAAAGAGAAAAGGAGGATTGCAAGAAAAACAAGCAAGAGTTGTCTGTGCTATTTAATGAAACGTGTATATATATATATATATATATATATATATATATATATATATATATATATATATATATATATGTGTGTCCGTGTGTGTGTGTCCGTGTGTGTGTGTGATCATCATTTTGCGACCGCAGTTCTATAAACTCCATCATCTTTTCATGTGGCTGTAATTGTGTGCGCACGCCACCACTATAAACATTGGAAAACAGGAGGACTGAACTGATCTTTCACCTACATACAGTTCATCGGTATTCCCAAATGGTCGCATATTTGGGACTCACAAGACTCATGATTTCTTAACTTCGACGAGTTCATGAGAACCGGTATGTCAGCATGATTGTGCCGTACACACACACATACACACACGCACACACGCACACATAGACACACTCGTTAAGATTTGTTGTTCCCATTTTTTAGCGATATTAACAACTTCGAAACGCTCTTTTTTTCGCTACGTTAGCAGTTCTTAAGAGATATAAGCTCTTATTGTTATACATATATCTATATGAATAGATCGCACTTATTTTTTATGGGACGTAGTTATTTATATTATTAAATATTATTTATGATTGATTATTGATTGTTTTACGTGCATAAAATGAGGAACCATGCCATAAGCCTTTCTGTAATCAATCCATGCTACGCTCAAATTCCTCTTCTTCTTCGCATCCTGCATTAATGATTTGGCACCTCTTTGGCACCTCTCGAGCCTTTCCAGACCTCTTCTGTTCTTCAGGAAAAACACCATTACTTTCAAGATGTTCATAAATTTTCACCGCAAATATTCCAGTCAACAGTTTACACATCAGTGGCAGACATGTAATTGGTCTATAATTATTGGCATCTGTTCCTTTTGCAGGATCTTTCCTAATCAGTGTTGTTCTCCCCTTCACAAGCCAATCAGGGGCATCTCCCGACTCTATAACCCTTTGCAGGGCAGCAGATATAGGTGGATAAAAGCATGGGAACTGTTTAAACCAGAAGCCCATCACTCCATCTTGAGCAGGTGCCTTCCAGTTTGTCATCCTTCGTATGCCAGCCTTAATGTCATCGATGATTATCTCAACGTTCCTCATTTGCTGCATTCCTGATAGCCTTTCTCTGACCTCTCCCAACCAGCTAGCCTTCTTATTATATCGCCGCTCAACAGACACAATCCCACTCCATAATTTTCTGGCACCCTTTGCATTTGGATTGTTGTTATTTCCCGCCTGTTTACTACCATTTAATTCTTTATACAGCTAAGATAATAATAATAATAATAATAATAATAATAATAATAATAATAATAATAATAATAATAATAATAATATAGTAATTTAGTAATTCTAGTAATTTAGTAATAAGTATAAAACATTTAGTAATAATGATGAACAAAACGGTAATAAAAATAGCGATAATAATAATAATAATATTTATAATAGTAGCAATAGTGATAATGACTCGAATGATTATGTCAATCGTATACAAATATCGATAAACGTATATATATATATATATATATATATATATATATATATATATATATACATACATATTATTATTATTATTATTATTATTATTATTATTATTATTATTATTATTATGCACGGTTTATTTATATATATATATATATATATATATATATATATTTACATATCCAAGATTTTTTCACTTTTCTCTATATATATTTGTTACAAGAAAAGACTGTCCCCTTTCCATGTAAATAAGAACATTAAATAAGTGAAAATGAGATTAGAATAAGCTGAGACTCGAACCTTTTAAGCAAGGTTCAGAAATTGGAATGTTACAATTTAGCTATTGTTAAATTCTATTGGAAATATTTAGATATTGTTGTATTGTAAAAAGAATTGTTTGTTCGTCGTTATTTTATAAAACTGAATTAAAAATGTCAGCTAAAAAGAATGAACAATACAAATTAAAAATGTATTGTTAAAAAATAGGATAGGTTAAAAAATAGGTTAGCTGAGAATTCTTTGTTGTCAAAAGTGTGTTAAGAAAACGTGTGCTTAACCATGAGTGTTGATCACCTTTTGAAACCACACTTCTGACGTCATAGCAAAAAGAGGATTCTCAGTATACGAGACACTCATATCGAGAGCGGAGGCAAAACAGTTGAGTCTGCTAGTCAGCAGAGATCAGGAGAGTCAGTCCGTTGGCAGAGTGGTCAGCTGCCTCTTTGGACGCGAAGGGTAGAAGGATTAAACTATGTAGAACAAATGTGAATTCTTGACATCATCATCATTCGACCGGTCTAATGAAATTAAGAATCACCATCGATATTTGTAACTGTTTGTCTTCGTGTCATCACTCCACAAATTGAAGGTAATGTGTTAATCATCTTATTATGAATATTGTGTAACTCTTACAAGAAGATGTATCTCTCCTCCTCTCTATATGTGCTAAAAGAAATAAAGAAATGTGCATCTATCACCCTATATCCCTC
Organism: Euprymna scolopes; assembly: GCF_053919585.1. Classification (NCBI taxonomy): domain Eukaryota; kingdom Metazoa; phylum Mollusca; class Cephalopoda; order Sepiida; family Sepiolidae; genus Euprymna; species Euprymna scolopes. The sequence continues at coordinate 49,426,779 of NC_136487.1, forward strand.
AGTCCCAAGTATGAAGTCCCAAGCATCTCAGAACTGTGTAAATGTCTTCTCGTCTCTCTTCTCTGTACCCTCACCATTGTTATATATATATATGTCCGCCGTCTCTCTTTAATATGCATGTCCCCACCATTTCTCTTTTAATATGAACTCAGGTCATCTCTTTTAATATGTACCCCTACACAACATATTTATTCCTACCACTTCTGCCAGGTACGATTCTGCTATTACACTCTTCGTACCTGTAAGGTTACATGCATAGACATAACATATCCCTTTCTGTTTCTGTTTCGCCCTGACAATATTCCGGCTTTTACGATTGGCTGAAATCGGATATTTTTCATATTCCAGAATGAAACAAATTCCTACATTAACGAACATTTCTAAAATTTTACAAACATGACGTCGCCCTCCACAGGCGACACTAACGTTAAAACGACCAACATTTACCGATTATTAATCATTCAGAAACAGACATGTGCATATTGCTAACCACAGACACTCACAGGTAAAATCTTGCATAAATACAGTCCGATTTTCCTACATCCATTGTCTACACTTCTGTCGCTATCTGCACAACCTGACTAGCGAGCGCTAAAAATAAATTCTATAAACCGCTCATAAACAGTTACCTACTGGAACTAACCTGCGCAAGCAAAATAATTCATATACAAATCTCTTCCTATATGCTTGCATTATTAACAAACAATTCAAGTCGTTTTGTTTACACAAAAAACGAAATAGATATAGCTTTTAAAGTGTCGAATAAGAATTCACGGTTTTAATATTCTTAGCTAATTCTCATTTAATATCGGATTACCATGGACAAATCAATGATAGAAATAATTGTCTCCGTCCATGAAACTTAAACACTGAATCGGAAATTCGAAAACAAAATGAAACGGACTATTTTTATTTTGACAATTTGCTAAGCGTTTTTAAGCCAGTACTTTCTATTCGACAGTTTAAAGGCTTCTAAGGAGTCACGAAGTAAGTATAAAAAAACTATTAAAATTGCATTGTATACAAAAAGATAAACGAAATAGGTAAAGCCTTTAAACTATGGAATGACGATTCACGGCTTTAAAATTCATAATAAATAAGATAATAATAGGGTATTTCGATATCGACATTTACCAGTATTGTCCTCACCCCCTCAAATAGAAACCTGCTATGAAACAAATACTTGGGTACTTGTGCTATTCTGTCTTCTTGCTAAAATAATAACATTATTATTTTGAAAGCCATTCTTAACATGGAGAGGGCAGGGTGTTTGATAACTATTCTGTGCTTCCACTTAACAATTTAATAATAAAAGGATATCGTAAAGTTTTAATTTAACCTGAACAAATGAAGCATGCATTGTGCCCCGTGAGTGTACAGTGAACGAGGCATAAAAATGACTAAGTTTAGCATTCGCCCCTCCTCCTCCATTTAGCTCCAAATTTCCTAGGGAACGCGAAATCCTGGTGAAAATGAACAAACTGTGCAGTTTTAGTCCTTATCATATTTAAATGTGAGTGCAGATCCATGCAAAACTGCTAAATAGACATACACACAAACTTTTGGACAAATATGGTAAACTAGTTCCAAAAATGGAGTGTTTTTATTAGCCCTAAAGAGCCCCTGTAGTACACCCAAGAGTTATCGCGAAGTAAGGACAAACAAAATTATATAGAAATCAGTTAGTTAGAACTTTTCAGAAAGTTTTATAAAAAGCCAAGGCATCATTTTTTTTAATAAGCACAAAAGTGTCAATTTTAAACATTTTAACACGGTAGGGACCTCTAGGAAGGGGGGGGGGGCAACCGAAGTTTTTCCGGAAAATCCGTTCCGTTACATTTTTACTCATATCATGTTTAATGAATGTACAAAATTTCAAAAAAATTCCAAGGCGGAGTTATTGATAAAAATGCGGACAGACGAACGGATGAACGAGCGAACGGACAAGGGTGAATTTACAGGTGCACCTTTCTTTTGTCGGGGGACCAATAAACAAGTTAAAAAGATGGCAAAGAAGCAAAATCAACCAAAACGTGTTCAACACTGGTTATTTTTTTACTATTTTTTTTTACTTTTATCATTTACTAGTAAGCTTCACGGTTACATTTTTTTACATGTGCACACGTTAACATTTTTTTTGTTTGTTGGGAGGGGGTAATTAACACATTACGTCCACCTCCACATTTTTCGTTCCAATCACGACTTTTGCCTTTCGCCATTTACTAGTACGGTAGACGGTTAGATTTCTTTTACCCGCGCACACATTAACATTTTCTTGGGGGGGGGGCTCCATATTTTTGTTACCATTACCGCTTTTTTAGGTTTTCGTCTATACTAATTACTAAAATTTCATTCAATCCTTTTCATTCCAAGTGCTTCTAAAGATATAAACACATGTAACCTGCACTGTAATTTAATGCCTGCCAGATTTGTACCCGTCCGCGCGATACGAAAATCCACTTTTCTACCATCGACACTACCACCAACCATATCGATTATGGGTGGGTATGCTGTATATGATATTCGCGGAGAAATTTGTGGGATTAATTTATCTACCACTCCCAACTAAAGAGGGGTGCTCTGCTTCGATATACGTTTTTGTTATATAGAGATGTATGGGGTGTCTATTCCTAGTGGAGGTTAATTGTGTCTATTACGAAAGCCGTTCTTAACATGGACAGATTCTATTAATCTAAACGGTTCATATGCAGTGAGAATCCCTAAATTCTAAAACATCTGTTTATACTTTTTATTGAACCATTTTTCCTAATTTTATTATTGCATACATTCCTTTATTTGTTTATTTCTTTATTCCTTTATTATTTATACACATTCCTTTATTTGGGTTTTTTTCATATTCAAACAGTACCTGCCGGTTATCAATACCCGTAGTTTACTTTCTAGCGATGGAGGTAGGGGGAGGCTTCAACCGGGCAACGCCGGGTAATGAGTCCTGCTAGTGTTTAACAGAAGTTAAGAACTCATTATTAAATTTGGTTGTTGAATGTTTTCATACACTTTTAACACAATTAATACGCATAGTCTTTACATTTTGATCACGTGTAAAATGCTTAATTTAATAAAAATGTAAATTTCCGAACTCAAAGTTTGGAATGTAGTTTTTTTTTTCTCATAACATTTTAGGTTATCGTATTGGTAACCTTAAGTAGAAGGAGTTTAAAATCAATCCTTAGAAATGTTACGTTTTAAAAATTTTCAAGTGGTCTTAACTTTTGGTCAGTCAATCAAATATAATTCTATGATTTCGATCCCGAACGGGTTAGCATTAGTATACAATAATATTTAACTATTTTCTATTTTGTATTTAGACGTTGTATGAAAGTGAAGTGAAACAGCTTACGATTATCTATTTCTAATATTAATTCGTACAAAAAAAGGGGTCGGGCCTTTTGCATCACAAGATATATTCTTATATTTTACCAAATAATTGTTAGTCGCCAATAAACAAAAGTATAACATTTCAAGAAAGGCTTATTAGATATACATCATTGGATTTTACTGACAAAAATAAAATTAGTGACAACATAATTGTCAGATTTCTACACAAGAGGATATAAAAAATATCTCAAAAGCATCACACTTCTGCAGGAGATACCCTTTCTTTAACTTGCTAATACTTTTCGTCTATTTCGGTTTAAACTGATTTTGACCCTATATTGTTAAATCCTGTGTCACTAATCCGTGTATGTAAACGTCTTCATTTTTAGAAGTTTCGATCTTTTTCGGTAACACTTGGCACTGCCGAATACTGACTTCCATGAGTCCCCTCCGTTCACTGTAGCATGAATAACGAAAATAAACTCTGCTACAAAGGTTGCACACTGGTATTCACTCATCTAGAAAAAAACAGATCACTGTACGGCTTTTTATTTTTACGCATTATAAGATCAGCCTAAAAATACACTGTCCGTTTTGAAAACAACTTGCTTTTCAAGCAAAGACGTATACGGTGGTCAACATCCTCCACCATTTAAACAGCGATAATATTAAATCGATGGTCATTCTGATAATAGACGGACACGCTTTCCTGACCTATGTTACTGATCGTAAAATGCTGTTTTACAGTATAAATATAATTGTATTACAGAGGAAAGTTATATCTATGAAATTAAAGTAAATATACTTATTTGTTTGCCTTAGGTACCGAAAATTCTTAGTTGGGATCATTTTTTATTAAGGCCCGTAGGCCACGCAAGTATAACGATTAATGAGTGAAACAAAACCATGATGATTACTAGCGGTGTGAATTGGCTTTAAATAAAAGGATGCACAACAAGCACTTATGTAATAGAACGCGTACGTGCGTATAAAAATGCTCAGCGGTGTGCGAAGAAAAAGAAAACTATAAAAACAGCGTGTGCACTGACCGAAAATCACGTTGAGCACGTTCGAGAGCACGTCTATGAGAAGGTTCGAAACAACCTTTGATGGGTCATGGGCGAGAGAAAAGGAGCACGATCACGAAATATTCGGGAATGTACCTAGAAATGAATGTCCTTGTTACAAAACAAGGAATCGAGTTACTTGTCTTATGTTTTTGCGACGTACTTTGCTAGAACGTGTTCTGTCCCGGGTGTCTATATGTTAAAGCTTGTGTAAACGTGTGTCTATTTACACTTATTTATATTAGACTTGAAAACGATAATGTCAGAGTCAGCTAGAAAGGAGCCTCACGGTATATTGTTCTACAGACAGACGGTTTATGGAGTGTTGCTCTGTCCATGTAATTTTCTTTTAGTTCGTGTAAAATTTCCCTTAATTGCCGTTACAGTTGACGGTAGCTTAACAGCAACGGTGGCTCTGTGGTGGTAGTCTAATCCTTTGACTAGCTGCAATCGTCACTTCCTACACGGATGATTGCGAAAGCATCAAACTCTATTGTATGTAGGTATCAAACATAACAATTCATGATTTATAATTCTTTCGTCTCATTAAGAAGTAAATCCTCAAAAGTTGAGCACTGTCTGAGAAATAAAAGGCGATCGCCTGGTCTTGTGTGCGAGATCGCGATTTCCGGTCATTCGATCATTTTAGATCGTTTTACTAACATTATGCCTGCCTTTGGTTTTATAAATGTTAAATTCCCCTTAATTGTCGTGAAGGTTGACGGTGATTTATGGTAAACGTTCCTTACTAATGCTGTCAAAGGTGCCTTTGTGGCGAGGTTTGAATCCTTTGACAAGCGGCAATCGTCACTGCCTATTTTTATGACTGCAAAAGTATGGAAACTAATTATTTAGAACTCATATATATATATATATATATATATATATATATATATATATATTTAGTTGTTGATTTTATAAACAATCATACGGTTAACTAGCGTCTCTGCCTTGAAAGTCTCTCTTTTCTTTAGGAAATCGCCCTTATTTCATTTGGACTAAACAAATAATATTTTTATTCATTATGCTTTAAAACAGTAATCTACGGACATGCATGTTTCGAGACTCTTTACACACACACACACACACACACACGCACACACACACACACACATATATATATATACATATATATATATATATATATATATATATATATATATATGTAGTAGCAAAAGGAGCCGTCGTTGACTGGGTTAAAAAAAACAGCCTACAGAAAATGGACTCTGATTTATGATAGGTTATGAAAAGGAAAGGCTGTAAAGAGATAGCTTCGAATTTGGGGGCATCAAAACCAAAACAAAATATGATGAAAGTAAAAATAAAATAGATAAACCCCATAATTTATTATACCATACCTGTTCACACTGAAACACTTATTCTGTGGATCGATATTAAAAAACCTTGTTAAACTTTGTGACATATTTCCATTCTATGGAGGTCAGGCGCGAACGAACATTCCATGATTTTATTATTCCAAACTGAAACATAATTATAAAAATATACTTACGTAAATAGATATGAAAAGTCTTTATTAAAGTTTGTGCCTATTTCCATTCTATAGAGGCCAGGCGCGAACGCAGACCCCACAATTTTATTATACCATCCCTATTTATGTTAAAACATACTTATCAAGGTATTATTATGTACATCTATATCAAAAACACTTGAAACATTTTTTAAAATTTTAAAATTTTTTATTTCCATGCTTTGTGGAACAGGCGCGTACGCAGACCCCACAATTTTAATGAATCATAATTATGTCAGATCAAACATACTCATTCCTGTGTCTCAATACATGTTTTATCATTATATGTGATCAATTTTCTATAATAGTCAACCATATAGGAGCCTATTCGTGACCAGACATACACACACAGACGTTCAGCTTTATATTATAGATATATACGGCATAATCACGTTGACACACCTGTTCTCGCCAGATCACCGACGTTAAGCAATGTTGAGCCTTGCTAGTACCAGATGAGTGACGATTTGGGAATTGTAGGCGCTGTATGTGCTCTCCGCTTATCTAGGCATTGTTTCCAGTCGTCCTGTACTTGAACTTGCCACTGGTATGCAACAATGTTGACTCAGGAGAGGCGTGGTTGGTGATTGCGCAACTCTTGCCACACGAACTTCACGCGCAGGAATCCTTACAGTGTGTATCCATAGTCTGTCAAGACTGAAGGCAGCCACACATATATATTTGTTGTCTAGTAAAACATTTGTGGTTAAAACTCATTGTAACTTCGAGGGAACTATAAAAATATATTTAAAAATTCTAATTTAATTTAATTCAAATTTATTTTATTTCATTTTTTCTTTCATATTTTTATCTCGCATAATTTAATCATTATTTATTTGTTTTCTGTTTTTTTTTTAATTTTATATCATTCTGAAAAAAATTAGTTGGGCCAATAAACCATTTTTGTAATGAAGTTAAGACAAATAATACTAAATTTTTAATCAATAAAAATATCCAAAATTAAAATTTTAATTTTAAAATAAAAAGAAAAGAGAACTTAAAACATTATAAACATTTCTGAATAAATAACTAAAACCATACATTTATATTAATACACACCGTTCAGCATTTACAAATGGATATTTGATCTATCTGATCTATGAAAATATCTTTACGATTTTATTTGCATTTTAAGCTTGAATTTAGATATTCTCTAAATAAATCATTCGAAGATGATTAATACGAAATATATTTTTAATGGTTACTTAACTTCTATTAAATACCAGCAGGCTTACATAATCGGGCGCTGTCTGACAACTCTGCACCACCTGCAGCTACATCGTCCCTCGTACTATTTGGAACCCTCCATCACTATAACGTGGTAACAATGTGAAGGTGTTTAATACTAAAAAGATATACCTAGAGGAAACTGAACGTAATTTCAAGGACAGATACCGAAACCATATTGTATCATTTAACATTAAACCAGAGAATAGACCAAATTAGTATGAGGATAAGGATAGAAATAAGAATAGGACAAGAATAAATATTAAAAATAAGGAGATATACACGACTGCATTAAAAGATGGGGTTAAGGAACTACGTAAAAATAAAATAGAATTTGAATTAAATTGATCAATAGTAGATAAACATAGAAAATATGAACCTAGTAAATCAAAAGGCTGTAATCTATGCTTACTTCTGTCATACCACATAGTGAATTCTAAAGTAGACATTTTAAACAAAAAAGGTTGTATATTATTTAATTGGAATTCATTATTGAGATGAGTATTATTTATTAATTTATTTATTGCGGACTATTATTCTAATCTTTTTTAGCTGTAGTTCTACGACGTTTTGCCCAACTATCTCTCTGGCATTCTTAAGGCGGTAACAGCGACGGGATAGGAACTTCGAATCTCCCAAATGCATCCTCAGCAATTACTGCTTTCCTTAGTTGTCGTCTCACCACGTTTTGGCCAATTTATCTTCTGACCGGCTTTGGGTGGGATTGATACCACTATCTTCAGACAATTCACACCTGGAACTGTAGAGATTCAATGTCTCTACGGATTGTAGTCCACAATAAATAAATTAATAAAAAAAATTGTGTTATACAAAACTGTCTTCATAGAAATAAATTCCTCTAATCACGCCTAAGACCCGATCAAAATAATATGCATAACAATAATTAACTTATATGTTGTGTTGTGAAACGTAAGTGTACTAAGATAATTGTAAATTTAATACGGTTAGTAAGTTGTTTTTGTTTTACGACATATCAACCCTTTTCAGGTTATTTAATGCCGAATCCAGTGAATTTGAAGAACAATTTTTTTAATAGAGTATATTTGTTTTTTGTTTTTTAAGTCGGTTTCTATTTAACCCATAGTTGGGACCCTAACAGGTACTACCACTCCGGGTCAGAGTGGACCTGGGAGCAATGACAATTAAAGGGTTGTTCCACACTCCTCAAAGCCCCCAAGCTGGTGCCTCACCATCGGATATAGTTTAAGGTCATATCCAGGACTGAAATTTAATACGGAGATTTTAGGATGGTGCAATAAATAAATTAATAGGTCATTAACTTAACATATAGAAACTAAACTAACTATTGCCTAGATAAGGGAAATAGAAGTAAATATAAATTCGATCATTGTTATTGGTAATAAACTAACACATGAAACGTTTTAATAGATCAGCGTATCAAATATTTAGTAAATGGACAGGTTCTGATTAATCAAAATATAAGTACGAAGTAAACTAAGTGAGAAATTGAACCTAGATTGCTATAAAGAGAACAAAAAGAGAACTACGTTTAAAATCAAGCATATGGGATTTATAAAGACAAAATCAAAACATCAGATGTTATTAATTTTGCTTCTGAAATGTTATTTTAATAACATGTAAATATTTTGATATTGATATTTTGATAAAAGAATTTCGATAAAATAATAACTGTCTCGATAATATTAAATGAAACAGGGATAACAGTGAAGTACAAGATAAGCTGTTTATATTAAGATACAGCTGGAAAAGATAGATCTAACATTTAAATGAATAACATAACCAGCAGGGGGGGTGAAAACAAATATATTTAAAATAATTGTAATAAACCTTTTAATTTTAGTTTTTCTTATAAAAGAAGAGAAGCAACATGTAAATAAAAATGTATACAAAACTAAGGCAAATTGAAAAAATGAATAGTTTGAAATATAAAAAAGACTAAAACTTAGAAAATTTAGTTTCGTAATCGAGAGTAAATCAATAAAACAAATAAATCCGAACAAAAAAAAATAATAAAAATAAAAATACATTAAAATATTCAATAAATATAAAATAGAAAATCGTACAATTATAATCTAACTATAAGAAATACGAAAGTGAGATATTTATCTAACTTGAAGGTAAACGAAAAAATAAAGAAGAAAGAAAGAAAGAAAAGAGGAGAAACGACGTGAGTCCATTGTTTGATCACTGAAAACATGGAATTATGAATACGTTAATATATATATATCACACATGTATTTCGGTGTCCGAAAAGTAACTATTTTTGGAATATTTTTAAATTATATAACGTTTAAGTTTGTCCACACAGTTATAAAACAATTAAAGAAATACATCGTATGATTTATGTTTTGTTGTCTTGATTTTTGCAAAAAAGTATGTATATATATATATATATATATATATATATATATATGTGTATATATATATATACAGATAGATAGATAGATAGATATGTATATATATATATATATATATGTGTGTATATATATATATACAGATAGATAGATAGATAGATAGATAGATAGATAGATACACGGATAGCTTGATATAGATATATAGATATAGATATATAACATATTACAAGATTTAGACGTTACAAAATAATTGCATAATAATTTAAATGCTTCTGAAGTGTATTTGGTTCGAAAGGATTGGTTTAAAAATAATGGTAAATTTGATATTATATTGAAGCTTTTATATACACTGATTTTCGCATTGAACTTTAGAATACAATCATAGAACGATTGAATAAGACATTATTCACATCGCAAATATTAAAACAATATAATATTCAAGCGTATAACATTAGTATATACATATTGCGCGTGTCTTCTTCGAATTAAATAATTAAATGCTGTAAAATAAAATTGAAAAAGTACGGATAAAGAGAAATATTTTATTGAAACATTGAACACAAAATTAGAGAAATCGAATATTGGAAACATCGCTGGAATAACTTGATGGCTATGTGATATCGGTGTAAATAATGCAAAAACTTCTTGGTGCTCGTGTTATTACTCATTGGAACATATACAGATCATGATTCTTTATCGTAAGCATTTAGCACATAGAAAATTATTCGTAAGAGTGTTTAGAGTAAAGTGGACAGCTCTTGGTTTGTAGAGAAACGATATAATTAAGATAGAATATAAGTATTCAATCCTAAGTTAAAAAGAATACATATTGTTAGTTAGATACGATTCCAGGAATGCAGTGACATATCCATTGTAGTTAGAAATTAATATACAAAAATTTAAGTCGGAGCAAAATAATAGAACAATTAATTAAAGAATGTTCACAGAGAAATATGGGGCTTGTGTTGTCTGAACACCAGTTGGAAACATGTGCATGCGCATTGGATGACGTCACATAGAATTAATATATATATATATATATATATATATATATATATATATATATATATACTTAAGTTAGACAGTTTAAAACAGTCATTGTAGGTCGGAGAACATTTCGAGTTAGTCCGACAGAGAGTTAGCCGAAACTCCTTTGAGCCAGGATGACAAAATGTAGCAACTTAGCCAGGCATCAAGTTCCAATCACCATCTGGATGAATAAATGTCTTCTATTTGTTATGTAAGCCTTTTGTCTTCGTTGTCATCAACTGCACAGTCATATGTCTTTGTTTTCATCGCCTTGTATAATGAACTTTGTATGTAAACCCCTCTTCAATAATCTCACCTCACGTTTAAAGAGTTCCATTACACTAAATCCCTTCTATAATAAACAACCCCCTGCAACAAAACAATAGTACACTGTTAATTTTATCTCTACTATTATATAAAAGTCACTTGGTGTGTGAGTTCCTTTCTTATAGGTTATTGCAAATTTTACACAAAGGTAATTTGTAAGTCAGAAACTGTTCTTATATATGTTTGGTACCCAAATCCATCCGATAATTATCGAAAATGGAAACACTCTGCTCTTAAAAAATAGTGTTTATTTTCTTAAAGATGAAAAGATTTACAGGGGAATATTTTACCCTGCACCGGTGTAACACACACACACACACACACACACACACACACACACACACATATATATATATATATATATATATATATATATATATATATATTTGTGTGTGGGGGTGTATGTGTGTGGGTGTGTGTGGCTGCGTATACATATACGGCATAATCACGTTGACACACCGGTTCTCATCAGGTCACCGACGTTAAGCAACATTGAGCCTGGCTAGTACCAGATGGGTGATCATTTGGGAATTCTTGGCGCTGTATGTGCTTTCCGCTTATCTCGGCATTGTTTCCAATCGTTCTGAACCTCCTCTTGCCACTGGTATTCAACAATGTCGATTCAGGAGAGGTCTGGTTGGAGATTGCTCAACTCTAGCCACAAACATTTCACGCGCAGGTACCCTTATAGTGGGTATCCATAGTCTTCCAAGACTGAAGGAAGCCTTATATATATATATATATATATATATATATATATATATACATACATACCGATATAGAGCTCGATATATACATATAAAGATACAGATAAGAGGTAGATATGCAAGGATAGATATAGATATAGATAGATAAAAAGAGATAAATATAGAAATAGACACATTAATATATATATAGGGATGTATAGGTTCCAGATTTTGTAAAGGAACTTTTATTGAACACACTTCAAACACTAGTGATCTTCGAAGTCATCTCCTCTGACTACACTGCACTTGTTGTACCGTTCCAACAACTTCTGGAAGACCCCATTTAAGTCATTTGTGTGGGCGTGTCAATAATGCTCGTCACAGCCTTTCATCTCTTCAAATTTCTCATGTTAAGGGAATAACCAAAATTCACAGTAAGCAAGATCTGGCATATAGGGAAGATGAAGAACTGTATTGATGCTTATGTTGATCAAATAATTTGTGAAAAGGATGGAGTTGTTGACTGGTACATTGTCCTAGTGGAAATGTCACTGATCCGATTTGGAGAATGCTGGTCACTCCCGACGGAATTTCTTCCTGAACTCCCTTGAAACCTCAACATAGTATTTCTTGTTTATCTTCTGTCCAGTGGGAACTCAGTGCATGTAGACCATGCCCCTGTTGTCAAAAAAATGATCAGAATATGTTTCTGGGTTGATTTATTCTGTCTTGTCTACTTGCATCTGGGGAAACCAGTATGATTCAACTGGGACTCTGTCTTTTGGTCTCTGGGTAACAGCATTAAAAAGAGCGTAATCTGATTTGATTAACTCGACCATCTTCTTGTTAACATGAAAACGTTTCTCTTTTTTATCTTATCTGAACCCCCTTCGCGCAAATATTCCGCATCTTCAGTTTATCGTTAATAATTATGAGTACAGTTTCAACACTAACATCAAACTGGGAACTATTTGTCTTTATAAAAACACGACAGTCCTTATCCACGAAATGCTTTATTTGGCCAATCATCTCTGGTCTTCCGAATTCTTTACTAGCCCCCCACACTTCTCATCAGCTCTCACAGACTCACGGCTCATCTTGAATCACCCAATTCAATCAAAAACTAATGCTCGACTCATGCAAGGTGATCTAAAAGCAGTCGAAAGCATTCTGTACGTTTCCAAGTTTAAAACAGTTTTATTGCATATCGTTCTTCTGAAGTGTCCTCACGTCCAGATTGTAATTTTGATATTCATTAGCTGTGACAACCAGGCTATAGTAAGGTGTATTCCAATTCACATTATAGCTATCCATTTGAACATGAAATCATGAAAAATAGTCAGTCATCTCATTGGACGTATAGCAATATATTATATATGCAATAGTATTTAAAATTTAAATTTTAAATACCTATACGAAACCCTAAAAACTTACTGAAGACATTATATATATATATATATATATATATATATATAACTACTTCATTTACTCACATGAAATTAATATACGAAAGTATACATTTATGCGTCAACTTTAAGTATTTACTTCAAAAGTGATCAGTACGTAGGTAGAGCTAGTTAGTAAGTTATATAATATATATGTCGATTAAGCTACACTGAATATTCCGCGTTTCATCCACTCTAGGACTCTTCAGACTTATGCGCGAATTTTGTGGTTGTCTGTCGTTTTTATATACGCACCTTCTTTTGAGATTTATTTAGCCAATCAGCTTTCTAGTATCCACTGAGCCCTTCCTATCAGTGAATGAACATGCACTTACCGGACAGAGGCCTATTTGACCTCTGGTGGACCTGTTCCTTTGTGTGTGCTCTATTTAGCCTGGATATCTAGTTTCTTGACCTGTTTTAAATCTAGGTTAGGGTTGTTTTTTTATGTTAGTTTATATACATGTATATATATATATATATATATATATATATATATATATATATGTGCATACATACATATATGTGTGATAGTTTATGTATATTCATGCTTATTTAATTTAATTATTTGTTTATTTACTATTGTTTTTGTTAGTTTTAAAATTATTTTGTATCGTTATCCTAGAGTAAATATTATCCTGTGAACACAGTTGTTTGCTATTTCTTTTCTACAGTTTAAGTGCATAAAACGCGGAATATCAGTGTAGTTTAATCGCCATATATATTTTATAACTTACTATATATATATATATATATATATATATATATATATATATATATGTGTGTGTGTGTGTGTGTGTATACATATATATATATATATATATATCTAGAGAAACCATACATTCATAAAATTGCATAAAATTCCGGTCTTCGTATTGAAATCTATTTATGAACTTTGTATATAATTAACCACATAATGGATAAACAAACAGATATGTATACAACTGTATTATAATATGTACATATATATATATATATATATATATTATAATATATTTATATATTATACTATATATATAGTATAATATATATATATATATATATATATATATATAGAGAGAGAGAGAGAGAGAGAGAGAGAGAGAGGAGAAACAGAGATGAACCTATCCTAGGTACGAAAGAGTCACTTATAGCTACGTGTTAATTAATCAAAATTTTGGAAGACGTATAATGATCTCAGCTGATTTAATTTAATATAAGAAGGAAGAAAACTACGAGGAATCAAACATGATATAGTTTGCATACAAATCGAACGTTGAGTCCCCTGTATGTTAGCTGTCTTCGATGTGTTGCGCGCTAAACGTGTCGATATATTGACGATCACCGGTGGGCAACTATTTTAATATCTTCAATTATCGTGAGTTTATGTGAATAGGCTGATATTGAACACACGTGAACGCCGCCAGTAAAGGCGTGACATGTAACAGTACCGTGAATATAACTTTAGAAAAAGGAAATGAATGTTTGATATTCGTCATTGAATCTACGCTTTGATCAATGAGACTTAGAGAAAAGAGCGCCTCCTGCCGCAAGGGGTCAAGTAACAGAATGACCTTATTCGGCGTATTTTTAAGTTAAATGCTGAAGTCATTTACAGAATAACCCCTGAAGTAGTGCCCGGTGTTGCAATTATAGTTTCTGCTATGTTTGAATTAATAGGCCTTCGGCTATTCTATTATAAACATAGACTAAATGCATATAATTATGTATTGAAGTAATATATGTAGGCTGAGAGACTGATATATAGTATGTTACTCATTCTTTTGATATATATATATATATATATATATATATATATACAGAGAGACAGAGAGAGAGAGAGAGAGAGAGAGAGAGAGAGAGAGAGGGTTATAAAATATATATGGCGATTAAGCTACACTGAATATTCCGCGTTTGATCCACAGTGGACGAAACACCGAATATTCAGTGTAGCTTTATCGCCATGTATATTTTATAACTTACTAACTCGCTCTACCTACGCATTAAGCACTTTTGAATTAAATACTTAAAGTTTACGCATAAATTTATACTTTCGTATATTAATTTTATATGAGTAAATGAAGTAGTTATATATATATATATATATATATATATATATATATATATATATATATATATATATATATATATGTAGTTTATCCGGCGTTGCCTGGTTGTAAAATATGCTTAAATGTTATAATTTAATTTAAGCAATTTCCTATTTATTATATTTGATCTAATTCTCTTAATACATCTGAGTGCCATCAGCTAGAATCGAAACAAAGTTTTGGTATGCAAATTATGCGCCATTAGATGCTTTGCATAAAACCTATGGTCCGGATATTGATGAGCATTTAATACTTAACCGTGTCTGCGCTTTAAACTTTAGTATCGACTTGTTTTCCATTTTGAGCAGGTCACACTCTCCCTTTCACTTAATATGTTTAGAAACTATCTATATTTAGCCCTTAAGACCTTCTGTTTGCAAACAAAGAGAACATCTTTTACGACTTAATGTAGTTCCAATTTAGTTTTGTCCTGTATTTCCCTACTTTTTCCCCGCCATATTTCCATCTATAAATATTTTGCTTAATTGTTATTAACCTCGATTTTAGTTCTGTTGGGCAATATTCGAAACCGGTCAGCTAGCTTTCAACTTTTTTTTTTATTCATCATAATTTATACATTCGATCTGTACGTAGCTTATATATATTTAAACACAGTGGCTTATGAATAAAAATAAAAATATATATTTAAATACAATGGCTTATGAGGAAACATAAAAATAAACTTTCCATTATGGTATCTTTAAGGTAAACATAATTAGGCAGTGTTATATTTATATACAGATGTACAGGGTGACCCCCCCCAAAAAAAACAGAGGGGCATTCAATTATTTTTCTGAGCATTTTACAGTCAACGGAGAAAAAAAAGACAAAGACCCTAGTGTTTTGATGTGATGTTTTGAATATAATAAACTAGTTATGTCCAAAGTTTCATTTCATTCGGACAAAGCATTAAGAAACGGGGCCTAATTATAGTTGAGGCCCGTTTTTTGGGGGGGTCACCATATATATATATATATATATATATATAGTAGAGATTTAGAAGGCTATCACAATGCGAGGAATGAAATATAGTCGTTGTTGGTGAAAGGAGACGAAAACAATGCGAGGAATGATATATAGTCGGTGTTGGAAGAAGACGAAAACGAGTGGCGAGTTACAAATCAATAAGTACATACATATATGTCTATATATACATATATTTATTCAGTTTTATTAGATACAAATGTCTTATTTGTTATGTCTGCAACAATATCCATTATTAATTTCGGAAAAAATTCCCTTTTCAAATGTAGACGTGACAGATCGATTCAAAGCATGCTAGATGATGGAGCGAAAGTTGGATAGCTGTGTGGAGCCCCGGATGTAAGGAGAGGGTTTATGTATAGTCTGATTAGGTTATTAACATGTTTTTGTTCCTTTTATTATAAATTTTTTTGTATATATATATATATTTTATTTTTATTTATCTATTTGTTTATAACTTGTTGCTTTAGCGTGAGCTCTTTATAATTTTGTATACTCCCTGTATATTTAGTTGTCTTCATTATTATTATTATTATTATTATTATTATTATTATTATTATTATTATTATTATTATTTTCTGGCTGATATCTATAAGGTGGGATGACTTGGTGTATCTAGGTCACAAAGTCCTAGTAGGCTGGAGCTGGTTATGTAGGATAGAAGTAGGAGTGGGATGTGAGAGAGGGGGTGCGGGATTGTGCGCTCCCAGTCGGCTGTTGGGGTGTTTAGGTTAGTGTTGCGGTTGTCACGAATATGAAGATAGGTGGAAAGGGGGACACTGGGTTGACCTTCCTTGGGAGTTGTTAATTTATTTATTTTCATAAAATTTATAAGTGGTAATAGATGGGACATTTTCCCCTTAATTCTTTATTGTTATTGTTTATTAATTTATTTATGTTTGTTGTTAGTGTTATTGGTATATATATATATATATATATATATATATATATATATATATATATATATATATATATATATATATATATATATATATATACCGTCGATTCGGATACAAGTATACATTTTGCTCATTAGGATTGAGCCGGTCCCAGTTATAAAGTGTTTAAGTGATCCACGAGGCGCAACTTTGTGTCATACACACTTCAGATATCACCATTCGTCAGGATCAGAAAGGTATCTTGCAGCAGGTTGCCTGTACGCCATTATGTGGAGTACCACCTTGTCGCATACCCGCCAGACGAGTTTATTCGGGAGTACATACTCCCCAGTGAATTAAACACGCTTCAATGTTATTTATATGATTCAGTGTGGTACCTAAAGCATCTAGCCTTTCCAAATGATCACCCACCTGCTACTGGCTAGGCTGATCATTACTTAACTTCGGTGAACTGGCCAGAACAAGTGTGTAAACGTGAGCGAGCTGTACTATATCGCCAAAAAGATATTGGACTGGGTATAACATAACTGTATCGCTCTTCTGAAAGTCACGTACGAATAATAGCCCCTTTGAGCAACAAACATTACATTAATTTAATACCTATAAGAGGTAATGCCTGGGAAGTGCACTCTTAATTCAAACAGAGTTTCCAGCTGATTCTTCTTCAATAGCTAGATTTCTGTGTCGTTTTTGCTTTTGTTATTACTGTTGCGAGTCCCCGATTCTAAAACGCTGGCTACCCCAAACATTTCTACTTCGGACTGTCAGACTTCGGAAATCTCTCTCCGCATCGTTCTTCCCCGACTGTACGAACATTCAGTAATGTAAGTTTAATGTGAACGAACATCTCCCTGCTCAACTCCCTAATAAGATTGCCCTTTTAAGGAATGGCTCCTAATTTAGAATGCCCTCTTATTTCTCAGTGGCAATTAGCCTTGTTGAAACTTAAGGTGATACGCAATTCATCAAGCATCTCATTGATATTTTGATAGCATGCTAAACTCTTATGTAACTAGAATGCCATCCAGCGTTGCCCGGTCGTAAAATACGCATAAATATTTTATTTTAATTAATACAGAAACTGAAACATGTGCATGCGAATATCATGTTTGATCGAAACCAAAATATAAAGACGGTGGGTCCAGTACGATAACCATTGGACTAATGCGATACGATCTCCTTAACTTTCTTATTCTTAACAAAAGTAATCTGTAATGTAAACTATTCACGCATGCGCATTCGTGAAACAGCAAACACATTTAAAAAATCCAATAATTCCTACGTACTAATTTTTCCATTTTATCCCCCAGCAGCCTATTTTTGAATGAAAACAGATTAAAACGTTTAAAACATGTTTCTATATCTAGATATTGAAATATAAATTTTCATAAATAGATAAAAATTCATAGAGTATATAGATTGAGCAGTGCCTTCACACCTATACGCGAATTCTCACTTTTATACATATGCAAAATTCGTGGATTTTATACTCACTGTAATGTCCTGTAAATCTCTTCTGGATTAATAATGACGAGGTAGTTAAGTGTGTAACATGCTAGGACCATCAGATTGCGTAACTAAATTACATTGGGTTTATTTAGAAAAAAACATTCCACGATATACGATAGCGAAGTCATACACATTTCACTGATTGTTTGATTTAACATACATACATATCCTAAGAAAACTATTGCAACCAGCAAGTGAACATATTTATTAATGTGCGTGAAAAACAAACATTATATTCGCATTTGTTTAGTCTAATTATAAAATGACCAATGCAAACACGATTGTGTTTAATTCCTTCCGGAATAAATAGGTTCGATAATCGGTTGCCATGCTTGATTTGTGAGTTGGTGGGGGAGGTGACGAAACAATAAAAACAAAGAATTTAATTCACTTATATTAGAAGAAATAAGTCGCCAATCAACTCTATATTAACTCTATAAACATTTATGCTATGCCGACACTGTACATGTATCTTATATACAAGTGCTTTGCAGATTAGTTTGCACGAAGACGTACAAGAGTTGTTAAAAAAAATAAAGCATCCTTTTTTTTTAACTCAAAAATTGAATAGCTACGATAATGAGAGCGGTCCTATTAAAACAAGCGAACCGTTGCGTTTCATAATTTTTTTTCTACATAGTCACCACATTCTCAATGTACTTTTGCCATCGATGAACGATGGCTTTGCATGAGCGTTCCGAGCACGCTTTGTAGTACGATTATCATTCCAAAAGTAAAGCCATCTATTTCTTTACTCAAATTGTTAAAGAGCCACAAAGTCGTGAATAGTACCAGTCTATCGTTTATGCTCCAGGATTACGTTTACCAAGAATTCAATAACGTATCTCTGATTGCGAGGCACGTTAAATACAGAGGTTGCTTTAATATCTGAAACAGACCGATGCTAATTTCTGATCATGAATGCATAAGTTCGCTTATTATAATAATACAAGTTACAATCCGCTCTGATCCAGTTGGGCGGAATAAACATAGAAGGCAGTACTTTTTGAACGGCCTTCATATTCTTTTTAATAAATAGTATGTAATTGTTGCTATACATATTTTACATAGATGGGACATTAAATCTTCTACAAGTGCATGTTAGTGATAGTGTTATATAAGAAGGGCTGCCTTCTTCTCATCTAAGTAAGAAGGCAGACCAGATAAGTAGAAATGATATTAGGAAAAGACTTGAGTCGAACCCTGTATGCAAATGTTAAAAGATAATGGAAATTGAAATCCTAGGAATGCAGTCGATTTTTAGTTCATTTAGAAATAACTAAATATAATTTATGTCAGAAAAAGAGCGATTGTCTATTCTTTTAGAAATAGCTGGATATTAAATATGTTAGTTAAAAGAATGTGCAATGCGAGTTTATAAATAAAAATTAAAAATAGGTTGGATAGTGAACAATTAAAATTGGGAACTCTTTGTTTGCCTAAAGCATGTTTGGACGGGCATATGTAGAATTCGCGTGACGTTGGTTGACAGTAGGTCTCTAATGTCATAAACGGAAGAGGTTCTCGATATATTGAATCGGGGATTCGAAGTTAGAAGAAAAGATCACACGCGGTGATAGAGTCAGTTGGAGACCGAGAGTTAATCCGTTTAGAGGCGATTGGTAGAAGAGAGACCATGTAGTCATACAAGTTTGAATTCCTGACGTCATCAATCGGCCGACAGAGGAATAAAGAAATCATTTAATATTTTGTAACTGGTTGTCTTCGTGTCGTCCACCAATTAAAAAGGTAAATGCGTTTTGATCATCAGCTTAATGGACTTTGTGTGTTTCATCTGATGTACTATCCGACGTTCTTCATATGCATTTAGTGTAATTCCAGAATCTTTCTCTCGAACTCGGGAAATCTTCATGAAATTTTAAACAAAACTCTTTTTTAATCCACGGCGTAAGCATGTTCACGTTCTATCAGCAATGACCAGATAATAATCTTATGTAATTCGCAATTTTATTTTTAGTATCGCCCGCATCTAGTACTGAAGTTTCATCTTCCAGAAAACTGTTACTTATTACTTGGTTTTACTTGTCCGTTATGTCGCCAAAATTAGTCCGAAAAATCCAAATATTAAAAATTAAAAATCGTTATTACAATGATTTTGTTTTGGAAGATGTATTTCAATTTACGCTTGCGTAAATTGATAAAAACCTACACATTTCTGTGATTGCATAGGTAGCAGGGGTGTGTTGCCAAATTAATTCGAAAAACAAAAAGAAATCAAAATGAGCGGTCATCCAAGTGAGCATTATCTATTAACGTTTGTAAAATATACAAATTATATTCGCATTTGATTAGTCTAATTATCGAATGATCAATGTAAATTCGATTGCAGTTCATTCTTACGGAACCAATGGGTTTTATATGCGGTCACCATGCTCGGTGTGCGGGGGAAATAAAACGATAAATGATTGAAATTCATTCACAATGGCATAAATAGCCTTTAACCTCTGGAATTCTCAGAAAATCTAATCTCTTTTTTTTTTAAGCAAGTTTAAGTAGCATTGGACGTTTAACGAAAAATGATAATCTGTATTTTTGTAAATGAACTGAACTGAGAACTAAAAACAACGAAGACTGTAATTAAAGGCTGTCTCACATGTCCACATATTATGATTCGTTGATTTTTCGTATTAAATATAAAAACACAATATATATATATATATATATATATATTTAAAGGGGTTAGAGCAATTTTCTATAGAGTAGAGTGTATTTTATGTTATAGTAAAAATACTAATTAAGTTAAAATACAGGAAAAGATTAATGCTCGTTGTAAAGTCGATGTATCAAAGCTCAATAGGCAAATATCCTAGAGGTACTTTTATATTTGGTAAGGTGATTGATAATTTATAATAATTTTGATTTTTAATTTTTAACTTTAATTTTGAATTATAAATTATCAATCACCTTACCATATATATATATATATATATATATATATATATATATATATATATATATATATATATATATATATATATATATCTGTGGATATATACTTTATTCACTTGTATTTCCTTTTATATATACACCAATCCTTATTTTAGAACCTCGATATAATAACAGAGCATATGATGGATGATTGACAAAAAAATATATTCCAAATTTCATGATGTTGACCATCTTACAAGTTGTTCCTTTAATTCAGTCGATAGTTACAATACTTGGTAGTATCTGTTTCGTAGCAAAAAAATCAATCATTTAATTATATCAATCAGTGAATCTATTTTGCCTTAAAATCAATCTACCAAAATGAAATAAAATGCGTTTTGGACATGATTAAAAAATACGAAAATTTGAAGAGAAGCTGCAAATACCTTATAGTTTGCTTACATTACGCCATTTTGAATTGAAATTGTAAGATGGTCAACATCATGAAATTTGGAATATAGACTTTTGTCATTCATTTAATGCATACACACATATAGATATATACATATACATTTATATACATATATATATATATATATATATATATATGATTAAAAAATTCCTTCATTTATACAAATGTTACACTGGTCATCTAACAAAGAGTTTATTGTCTTGTGTTTGTAGGTCTACTTTTATATTTTTGATGAGCTGATTTCCAGATAAATTTATTTTACCGGTAAAGCTCTAGATTTTGAGATATCTGACGTCTTTAAAAATTAAGAAAAAACTTAAAAACTTAAAGTGAAAGCATTTGTTATTCTATGGACTAACAACTTGTCCAATACAGTTTTTAAAAAAGCAATAATTTCAAAAATTCAAAATGACAATTTTTGTTTTAGTAGAGCATTACTTTACTTAGAAAATTTTGTAGATTATCAACCACAAAAGCAAATATTGGAGATATAAAGTAATAGTCTTTTTATGTTGAAAATATTGTCCTTTTAAATTTCAGAAAGTCAGATTGAAAAATAGTTATTTAAAGTTTCATATCTTGATTAAATCTGTCTGACGTTTATGTAAACGGATTACTTATTTTCAAACTGAATACATTCTTTTCACTTTTGTAAGCATGATATCCTTTGCAAACTGTAGACGATCATTTTACTTTTTTTCGAGCCTATAACTGCTATGCTAATATTGTTGAATACAATTGGAAAGTTCACTTAAATACAGATGTATCTACTTACTTACTGATCGTTTGAACCTTATAATTGTCTCATTGCAGATATAATAATTTAAAAAATATACAAAAATGACATCAAGGATTGGATCCTCCAAGAAGCATTTAGATTCATTGTGTTATATTTGTGTATAGTTTCGAGTAAATGATGAGAAATAGTGTAACAGATTTGATTGGAAAAGTGTTGCTTATTTTGGTGATCAAGACAAGCCTTGGACTCCACATATAGTTTGCAAAACATGTATTGAACAAAGTTCTCGAAAATCCTTGAGGTTCGGAGTACCAATGATTTGGAAAGAGCCACAAAATCACTTCAGCGACTGTTATTTTTGTGCGATTAATTTAACAAGAATTAATAAGAAGAAGCGAAAATCCCTAGTTTACCCAAATCTGCCCTCTTCGATTCGACCAGTGGCTCATTGTGATAAAATTCCTATACCTGTTTTTAAGGAACTGCCTTATCTGTCCAATGAAAATTTAGATAAAAGCTTTGAAAAACTATTCAATACAAATGACCCAGATTACCTACCACCATCTTCAGACCCCGTATTTTTTGATCAAGGAGATCTTAGCGATTTGATAAGAAATTTAAACCTCTCTAAAGACTCATCCGAACTCTCAGCTTCTCGTTTCAATGATAGATATTTTTTGCAACCTGGGACAAACATTACTTTTTATCGAACATGGCATTATGAATTTATTCATTTCTTTGAAGAATTATCAGATTTGTTTTTGTTGAGGGGGAGTAGATATTCCTGGACTTCTCCTAAAGTAAGGTGTAAAAGAATATAAATCAGAAGAATGGAGATTTTTTATAGACAGCTTTAAAACAAGTTTAAAAGGTGTGCTCTTACATAACTCTAATATATATGCACCTATTCCTATTGGACAGTCAACAACACTAAAGGAAACATACGATGCTATGAATAATTTCTTAACACATCTGAAATATGAAAATCATCAATGGGTTATTTGTTTTGATATAAAAATAATAAACTTTTTATTAGGACAACAGAGTGGTTACACACGTTTCCTTGCTTTCTGTACTATTGGGATAACAGGGATAAGTCTATGCCCCCTCGCCAAACTTTTACAAGAAACACTCGTCTAGCTGAAAACACTATCAATAATTCCCCCCACTCTTTATCTGTGCCTAAACCTAAGCGTAGATTCCATGAACAAAGCTTCTTTCTTAGAACTGCACGCCTGTGGAATTGTCTTCCGTTTTCCTGCTTTCCGGCTGACTACAATATGGTTGTCTTCAAGTCTAACGTAAACAAGTTCTTGATAATGGCCTGTTCGAGACAAACTTTATGTTGGTGAAAGAAAAGTCATTCATGAGCAACTTTTCCAACTAAAAAAATCATGTACCCGAATTTACATATTAAACTAAAATTCATGAAACAGTTTGTCAAAGCTCTTGATAAAACTGGACAATGTTTTCGGTACATTTCACCTGTATTCCCAGGATTAAGTACTGAGAAAATAAAGGCTGGTATTTTCGATGCTCTTCAAATAAGAAAATTGACAAAAGATCCAAATTTTACATATTCAATGCACGAAATTGAATTGATTAGCTGGTTAAGTTTTAGTTGTGGTAGTTGAAAAATTTAGTGGGAATAACAAAGCCGAAAATTACAAAGATATTGTCGAAAAGCTCTTAAATAACTTCCAAGTTCTTGGAATAAACATAAGCATAAAAGTATATTTTCTTCACAGCCATTTAGAAAAATTTCCCGAAAATCTTGATAATTTAAGTGACGAACAGGCGGAAAGATTTCACCAACATATCAAAGGAATGGAAGAACGTTATCAAGGTCGATGAGACAATTTAATGATGTTAACCTACTGCTGGTGTTAAAAACGAGAAAAATCAGATATTCGCCACTTGAGAAAGTCTAAAAATAAAAATCCTTGCCCTAAAAATATAGAGTATGCCATATTGTTTAAAAATAAAATTGTATTCATGTGAAAACGCAACAAAAATGAATTTATATTAGAAAGTTTTTCCATGAAACTTGTATGTCTTATTTTTTGCCATTTCTTTACAAACTTTCCTTAAAAGAGAGGATTTTTATGATAAATGTGATATATCATAGCAAAAAACTATAGCTAAACAGGATTATGATTTTTAGAACCAGCACCTTTGAATTAACCAATATTAGTTCCAAAATTTCACACATCAAGAATTCTTTTTGTAGATCTGTGTTATTTGTTAGATATGTGCATTCATATAACAACTGCGATTTGTTACTGCAGTTAAACTTTCATAGGAAATCGCAACTGAAAAATATATGCGGATATTTATTCAATAATGTAATAATACTGCTCTAGTTATTGAGCATGGTTGATTAGTACCAGTGTTTCATAACATTCACAACTGTGATATTACAGCAATACAACTATTTCACCAAACAATAAAAATTTTATCATCAAATGACTGTTTCAAGGTTAGTTATTTGTCAAAATTTTATTCAAACCCATGCGATATTCACGAAGTTATGGCATTTTATTTATTACCAAGTAACTTAGACTGTCTCTCGCTTCATTACAGGTCTTTTAAAATGCCAAAAAATGGGTGATTAACAGTTATCGAAAAAGAAAGGATGGTTGCTGGACTCGTAGGAGGATTGTTCATCAAAGATTTAGCTATGGAACTGGAAAAGGATCCAGGAACTTTGGCTTCATTCGTGAATAACCCCAACACCAAATCCAGAAAGGATAAGGGCATCAGGAGAAACCTTTCACATCGTGATATTCGGAAATTTCATAGGGAAGTCAACCGAAACCCAAACAGCATCAGTGCTTCCATTTTTACAAGAGCCAAAATCGCTCCAAGATCCAGGCAGGCCCGATGTAATGTGTTGAATTAGATGGCAAGGAACATTAAAACTATTTCAGAGCCTCCATTGAGTAAACAACGAGGGGAAAAACGGATGGCTTGGGCACAGAATTACATCAAAATGGATTTCCAACGTGTCCTATGTACAGAGGAGACCCGTGCTACTCTTGACGGTCCGGATGGATGGGCCAAAGTTTGGAATTCGAACGAAACTCCAACTCCTTACAGTGTTCATCGCCAACAAGGAGGTGGGGGTATCATGTTTTGGTCGGGAATCATTGGGCATAAGTTGGTCGGACCATTTCGAGTTCCAGAGTGTGTCGAACTTACCAGCAATGCGTACACAGCCTTTTTGGATAAAATTTGTCATAATTGCTAGATTACCAAAGATCGTCACATCGCTTTCAGATGATTTTCATGCACCATCCAATTCTGCTAGGGCGACTGCAGCCTCCTTGAATCTATCGGCTTCTTTGGATAAATCCTCACGTGCTTGCCACCATGGTCTCCGGATCTTAACACATTGAATATCTCTGGTCAATATTGAAAAGAGGTGTTTATGAGGGAGGAGAGCAATTTACTTCAAAGGATGGCATGTGGAGGAAAGTAGTTGATGTCGGCAGAACCATAACTCCTTTTAAGATCAAACAATTGACTTCTTCGGTGGACAAAAGGTTGTTTAAAGTTATTTCAAAAAATGGTGGATATGGCGATGAATAATTCATTTATTTTAGGCTTAGCACCTTGGATGTGCTTTTGTGTATTGTTCTTTAATAGAAAAATAAAAAGTAAAGTTTTCATGATAAGACATTGTATTTTTGCCCTAATACAGCATTTTAAGAGACCTGCAATAAAGCGATGGACAGTGGAAATCTCGTGATAAAGAATAAAATGCCATAACTTTGTGAATATCGCATGAATTTGAATAAAATTGACTAAAATTTTGGGAAACTACTAACCTTAAAGCAGTCGTTTGATGATACAATTTTCATTATTTTGTGACATATATTTAGTGAAATATTGATGTTTTACTAATCTCCAATAAAGCAATTGACGTAGTTTCTTGACTGTCACTTGGGCGGTCGGGTTTCGATCCTGGCTTGTAGGCAGTTGCTTGTCTAGCCTAGCCGCACTGATGAGCCGTGAAACAGCAAAACAGTACTGTATGCAGATGATTATAATGTTCCCTATCTTAGGTTGGGCATATCGGGAAGTGATATACAAACTGTCATTGGCGTATTAAGCGACGCTCTTTATGTAAACAAATCGAGCGGAGGCATTTGGACGATGTCAAAACATGGTTAATTCATTACCCACACAGCAGCAGCCATATAGCGTAATGGCGAGAAGACTTGACTGTCACTTGAGCGGTCGGGTTTCGATCCTGGCTTGAGGCAGTTGCCTGGTTAGCCGCACTGATGAGCTGTGAAACAGTACTGTATGTGGATTACTATACATACACACACACACATATATATATATATATATATAGTAAGTTATAAAATATATATGACGATTAAGCTACACTGAATATTCCGCGTTTCATCCACTCTAGGATTCTTCAGGCTTATGCGAGAATTTTGTGGTTAGCATAAGCCTGAAGAATCCTAGAGTTGATGAAACGCGGAATATGCAGTGTAGCTTAATCGCCATACATATTTTATAACTTACTAACTAGCTCTACCTAGGTATTGAGCAGTGTTGAAGTAAATACTTAAAGTTTACGCATAAATTTATACTTTCGTATATTAATTTCATGTGAGTAAATGAAGTAGTTATATATATATACATATATATATGTATATATATATATATAACTACTTCATTTACTCACATGTGTATATATATATATATATATATATATATATATATATATATATATATAAAGCTGAATCTGTGTGGATGTGTTTCTGGTCACGAATAGGCTCCTATATGGTTGACTATTTTAAAAAACTGATTACATATAATGATAAGAAAATGTATCGAGACACAGGAATGGGTGTGTTTGATCTGGCAGAACGGTGGTCCATTAAAATTGTGGGGTCTGCGTTCGCACCTGGTCCACAAAGTATGGAAATAACAAATTTTAAAATTAAAAAAAAAAAACGTTTACAAGTGTTTTTGATATAGATGTACATAAGAATACTTTGATACGTATGTTTCAACTTAAATAGGGATGGTATAATAAATTTGCGGGGTCTGCGTTGCGCCTGACCTCCATGGAATGGAAATAGGCTCAAACTTTAATAAAGACTTTTCATATCTATCTGCGTAAGTATACTTTAATAATTATGTTTCAGTTTGAAGAAATATGGTATAATAAAATTATGGGGTGTTCGTTCGCGCCTGACCTCCATAGAATGTAAATATGTCACAAAGTTTAAGAAGGTTTTTTTTTATATAGATCCACATAATATTGTGATAAGTGTTTCAGTGTGAACAGGTATGGTATAATAAATTGTGGGGTTTATCTATTTTATTTTTACTTTCATCATATTTTGGTTTGGTTTTGATACCCCCAAATTCGAAGCTATAACTGTACAACCCTTCCTTTTCATAACCTATCATACTTTCATAAGTCAGAGTCCATTTTCTGTAGGCTGTTTTTTAATCCAGTCAACGACGGGTACTTTTGCTAGTATATATATATACATATAAGAAAAGTCCATGACAAATTAATTTCAGTGTACAAATTAAATAATTCTGTAATTATTCTGTAAACTTAAAGCAAATATAAATATTTTTTTTTCTCACGAAATTAATCAAAGTTCCATACCATCAACGGACTTTATATACACGGGCATACCAATAACTTGATTACAAATTAATTATATAACGAGGTGAGGAATGATAGATTAATAAACAGTTGGACATTACCCTACTTGAACATACCCGTCTATTTGTTTGTTGTTCTTTTCTTTATTCTTGTGATTCCGGTCCTTTCCGCATTGCTTTTTGCTTTTAAAACTTCCATATATATATTTTTTGCTTTTAAAACTTCCATATATATATTTTGAAGATTCTACCGCTGGATATGGGGCATTCAAACCAACATAACCCTGCTTCTTATTGAAACCAACCGAGAGCTCTTTTTATTATCCCAGTTGTTCCCTTAAGGGCAATTACGTGGATCTCTTTTGCACTTGGTCCACCAGGAATATTAGTCAGGTTCTTCTTCATAAGCCATGTAGCACCTATAATAAGTGGTATGATTGATATCTCCCTAAGATTCCAGTATCTGTTCATATCTTATTATCCAAACAAGGTAAAAAGGTTAATCTTCGAGCAAGAGAAATATTATAAGGAAAATTGGATTTAAATGATTTTTTTCAGTGAATGACTTCTTACAGAAAATTTTCGCAAGCTAATTACGCTTTGAATCTTATCCGAGAGTTACTTAGATTTGATTTGATTTTCGACTATATCATATGCATATATGCATTAGGTATCCAACTTTTTAATGTCTTTGAATAATACAACAGTTTAGAACTTTGCTTCCTCGAACATGGACCTCTTTTAATATATATTAAGAAAACCTCTTTGTTTGAAGACTAGACTAAAAGTCTAGTCTTCAAAGAGATTTTCTTTCTTAATTTTATTTTTCAATTTACGTGCAATAAGAAAATTCATAGACAATAATTTTGCTAACTACATCTGAGGATATTAGATATTCATTGAGACTCCATGAAACGAGGAAAAAATTGTTTTTGGTTTCTATTCCTTGTCGTAAACATAAATTTGGTGTAAACTTTAATTTACAAAATTTAAATCAATTTTTCTCATATATATATATATATATATATATATATATACTAGCAGTTTAGCCCAGTTTTGCTCAGGCTCTAAGTACTGTTCATAACTGTATGTATATATGTATATATACATATTAAAAAGTTTGACTCATGTCCAGGTAACCTAAATCTAAAATTTCAAGTGTTTTGATCCAAAATTGGCGGAGGAGTTTCGTACAGTCTGCAAAGGTCAACTCTTTCAACTTTGACTCATTGGCAGCCAAAATTTCGGCCAAAAACTGATTAAAAAGATTACTGCATGTCTGAATACCCTTATGTAAAATTTCAAATGTTTAGACCCAAAATGTGCTGAATATTTGGCTATAGCCCACAAAGGTCAAAGCTTTAGAACTTTTACCACTTGGTAGCCGAATTTTCAGAAAAAAAAAACGATTAAAAAACTTGCCGTATGTCTGAATACACTTTATGTAAACTTTCAAATTTTTAGACCAAAAATTGGCTGAGAGGTCAATTTTTTTTTTAATTTCACTCCAATATTGATCCCTTAACGTTTATTGTTTTGGGCTCAAATTAGATTAAAAAGTTTTATCCATGTCCAAGAAACATACATCTAAAAGTTCAATGTTTAGATTCAAAATTGCCGAGGGAGGTTGGTAGAGCGTTTAAAGGTCTAATCGTTTAACGTTCACCCCTTGACTGCCAACTTTCTAGCCCCAAACCGATTAAACAGATTTTCCCAAACCTCAATACTCCTTATGTCAAATCACGAGTCTGTAGACTGAAAATTGCCAGAGTAGTTTTGTAGGGAAATGTACACGCAGACAGACAAACAGAGATATTTCACTTTTATATATATATATATATATATATATATATATATATATATGTGTGTGTGTGTGTGTGTGTGTGTGTGTTCAAGTGATGATGTCACAAGAAACATCAATATTATCATAAGTCAACATAAAATAACATCCGCTACCTGGTGTAACCGGGAATAGGGACACAATGTATTACTATGTGTTCGTCAAAATCTGAAAAAAAGATAAAATCCGAAAACATGTTCGACAAAATGAAATAGAAAAAAATAAACATACAATATAAGAACTCCGACTGTAAAACAATACCACAAGACTTATATTTGGTTCGAAGAATTTACTGTCAATAAAAGGAAATGTACGGTTAATCTAGTGATTAAATTTTTGTGTAATTTTTATTTACTATTGATCTAGCTGAGAGACCCGACGTTTTCAGGGATTTATTGAGAATCAACAAATGTACAATCCTTCTATACTTTTATTGTCATCAAAATTAGTGAAATCAACCGTATTTTAATCAAATCAAATAGACTCCCGAAATGTTCTGGAGGAAGATTCATATGTGTTTTCGCATTGACTCATGTCCACAATACATTTTAGTCTATATTGCACTGTAGAGAACATATTGTTGATTTTATAAATATCTGTAAATAATGGCTTCGCTTAAATGCTAAAGGCATGATTCATAGTGCAATTCTGAACAAAAACGTTCATTTCGTACGCATCTCTGCCTTATCAAAGGACAAACTCTTGATTCTATTAAATTATTTTTACTTTTACATAATCACTTGAATTTAACTTAAATATATAACAGTCAAATATCTTGGTTAGGTTGTACTCTAAAAAAAACCTTCGTTTCGAGCATTCATTTTTAAAAGGGTTAGTTCGCGAGAAGCCGTCAGTATTATGCATTTGTTGCGTAAATTAATAAAAAAATGTCCTCATTATAATTAATAATTCGATAATATTCTATTTATTTTGCATCAATATTTCGGGAGTGTTACTGAAATTGTATTGTGCACCTAAAACAATTTTAAAAAGTGACTAAATCCCTTACACATAGTCATCATGGCACGTTAATTCCCCTAGTATATATATATATATATATATATA
Source organism: Euprymna scolopes (assembly GCF_053919585.1). Classification (NCBI taxonomy): domain Eukaryota; kingdom Metazoa; phylum Mollusca; class Cephalopoda; order Sepiida; family Sepiolidae; genus Euprymna; species Euprymna scolopes. The sequence goes on from NC_136487.1 coordinate 49,457,914, forward strand.
TATTATATATATATATTATATATATAATTATAAAATTCGAATGACCTTGTCACGTGTGTTGTAACCACACATCCTGTTTACGTAAACAAATAAACACAAATCGCTACTTTTGCAAAACGGCGATGTACCCAGCGTCTTCCATTTTTTTAATTTATTCTTCATTTTTTAATACACCTTTCTTAAAAACATTCATACATTTTCGTCACTCCCAACATAAATAAATAATCCCGAAAATATGTTTTTTTTAATTGAGTTATAAATAAATAATCAACACGACAACAAAACGTATTGTTTTACTGTGTAGGTTTTCACCGTCCCAACACAATTGTTTTTTTTTTTCGCGTTTAAATTAAAAGATATATGAAAATTTGAATTTAACTTAAAATATTATAGTATCTGTTCAGTGCACATTTAGCTATAAGTATGTCAAGCCACTTATAATTCAATGGATGTAAGTTTTTTTTTCTAAAAATAAACAATTACAAACAGAACGACTCATATAAACCTATCTATATTCTTTTTTCATTTTAATATACTTTCATAGAAATGTTTCTGTTATGTCACAAGTGTCATGCTCACACATTAATTCCATAGTTAATATAATATACTGACCCGACGGGTCACGGGTAGTCTAGTATATATATATATATATATATATATATATATGTATATATATGTATATATATATATCAATTATTAATAGTTATTATATATATATATATATATATATGTATATATGTTATGTTGCATCATAAAGAGGATCGTGTGTGATCATCTAGTCAGAGTTAATGTCGTGTGATCGTCTTGCTGTTCTTTCTATTAAATGATATGTTCATATGCCGTTGTGTGTGTGTGGTACATGTATTTTTAAACGTACCTTCTGCGTCTTGAATGTTGGCCCATCTAGAAAAATCTCATGTCTTGGAGGGGAGACGGTACCGGTTTTTGGACGAAGGTTCACTCACTCCAACACGATGGATTTGTTTTATAGTTTTTATTTCACTTTCCAGATGTCTCACAGAAGATTGAAAGTAAATCTCTGGCTTATGTGGTTTCTCTTGGTCTCATTTCTACACACGTCAGCCCCCCCTCCAGTGAAGGGGAGGAGACGTCTAAAGCGGTCCGTCTCCTACTACGATCAAACCAAATCTCCACGATTCAGCTAAACTGATCACGTAACTCTAACGCAATCCGATCAGCTGACCCTGACTTCCGGTCAACGTGTCTCAATATAATGTGCACACCTCTCCTCTCTCTCTCGATCCATTCTCTAACATATATATATATATATATATATATATATATATATATATATATATATATACGTTTAATTATAAAAAAATATATACTTCAACGAATATTTCAATATTCATTTTCCCAGTTGCTACAATTAATTAAGCTCAATCAAAATGAATTAGCAGTTTCACAGCATATATAGAGAGGAAGTAATTATACCAAACCAAAAATGCATCTATATCACCCTCATATTATTTTATTAGTTGTATAAATCGTCTTACAAGTGGCTCGTTGAATTTCGTTGAAAGTTCACTAAACAGATTAAAGTCATGCGAAAATAGGCACAGTTGTGGATTCTTTCCTTGGTTTATACAACTGTGCTTTTTTGTATTATACTCACACGCGCACACACACGCACACGCATATATATATATATATATATATATATATATATATATATATACATATATATATATAGAGAGAGAGAGATGTATATATATATATTTATATATATATATATATATATATATACTAGCTGTACCCGGCCACGCGTTGTTGTGGCTCAGTTTGTTAAAATGAAACACATTCCTCATGAAAAAGTGCATTTTGTATTGTTTATTTATTTTATTATTTTTTCAGTTTTTTTTTATCAATAGAAGTTGTTTTTCCCCAATGAAAGGTTAATTATTTACCATAAATTGTTAGGTGAAAGATTTTTGGGATTTTTTTCAGGAAAACTTGCACTATTTTTAAAAAGAAAGTTCGCAGTAAACATTTCTTTTTGAAAGCAGAATTTTTATTATAAAAAGAATAAATGAATGTTTTATATGAACACTGTAAATAGTTAGGTGAGAGTAGAGAAAGTTAGATTTTTTTAAAGAGAATATACAAGTTTTTTGTTAATAGATGTTATGAGAATAAACAGAAAAATACTCCACGCATTAATTAATTATTCAAAAAAATAAATAAAATGTTGATTTAGTTTTTCAACATTTGAACAACGCTCGGCTGAATCCAGTGATGATGGCCCGTCGAACCCCAAACTAATTGGAATCCGGTGTGTGTGGGGGGTGTAAATTCTGCATGAGTACCATTCTTTTTAATTTTGTCTTTTGTTCAATTTTTATGTGGGATTTTAGCGATTGAAAACTAACAAATTTAATCAGAATGCAAAAAATTTAGAAATTAAATAATTTTGTCTTAGCTTCTAATACAAATCCTTGTAAATCAAGCCATCTTATTAGAACACTCAAGGGCAGGACGGAACCAAATTATTGCTAGTATGTTAGTGAGAGGTTATATATATACACACACACATACACACACACACACATATATATATATATATATATATATATTAACGAAAGATAAATAATTCCATTTTTAAACGAAAAATGTCAGTTTGGTATATAAAAGTTCTGTTTAGTGATGTCACGTGATATCACACGGTGTGAAATAATTGTCCCCAAATAAAAACATGGGCCATCCGTACAAAGAAAACCACATATTTATTATAGATAAATTAAGTGTAATGTTATAATTAAAAAGAGATATATAAAAACACGCATGAGTACAGTAAACATATTATACAAAATGCCGAAGCAGTTATTCCAGTGGTTTATTAGACTATTAATTACGAACGAAACAAGAGTTACATTATATATATACATATATATACACACATATATATATATATATATATATATATATATATATATATATATGTATAATACATTTTCACAACTAGGTCACAAGCAGACAGTCGGAGCTTCTAACTGTTGCGCTATTCGCCTATGTGGTCAGTAAATTAACAATGTTTTGACATTGTCCAAATACCTAAACTCAATTTGTTTTACACAAAGAGCATGGCTTAATACGCTAATGGTAATTTGCATATCACTTCCCAATATGCTCAACCTAAGATAGGGAGCACTGTTTCATGTATATACACACACATATCTTTTTGCAGTATTTTATTAACAGGAAATATGGATAGGCATATAATATATCTATATCTATACATCTATCTAATTATCTATCTATGTATATATCTTTCTATCTATCTCTCTATCTCTCTCTCTCTCTATATATATATATATATATATATATATATCCTGTTACAGTATTTTATTATTAAGAAATACAGATATATATGTGGGGGTTGTGTGTGCACAATGACGCATAATCGATTAATTAGGACGTAAATTTCATATAATGATTTTAATGTATCGATTTTAATCACGAGGTTACTGTTTTATGTTATTGTTTCTTCATAATACTCATAGGGAACGTCTTTTGCGACAATAAAATATGTGTAAGTCTATGCATTCATAAAACTGTAGCAAATCCGCTAATGTATTTGCTCAGAGTCGCACAGAGCATCAATTTCTGACTTGCGAAGTCGTTCTGCTCAATACACACGAGAACAATAAAAGAGGGCTTCACTGTTATAAATTGAAGCACCAGCCTCCTCAAAGTATATTGAATGATTATAGCTATTAACTTGAAAATGAAATCACTTAACCTTTTTTATATAGTACTATGAGCAATACTCTTGTGCCGTCGTTATTATAATACACTGAACTATTTCATGTTCATATATATGTTATCACGTGTCATATACGTTGAAATATATATGATCCTATCTGCATTGACAGTGATTTTTGATATCGCTAGCATAAGAATTATTATTGTGTCTATTTTAAAATAAATTGTCTCAGTGTAACCTTGTTTTTACCTTTCAACATGAACCTGACATTGTGTATCAAATTCTCGCAGACAAAAAACAAAAGGAAATTCGACACAAAAGAAACAGGAATTTATTACCGGCCATTTTCACACTAAGTCCCTTCCTCACACGTATTTTTCAAGCCAGTGACAATATGGTCGCATCTCTGACTTGCCCGTTGGGTTCAATTAACAGTTTCTAAGTCTGCAGCTATAACTAGCTCTCATGTCTGTAGTCCGTTCCACTGAATACGCTATTCTGAAAATTTTGTTAAAATTTCGAAGGATAAATGATTCTTACATATAATTTGAAAGTTGCTGTCGTGCCGTCACGTTTTTTAAAAAATTTGCCATGTCGATACATGCTTAAAAGTCTACCTCTACATCACCTGCTTTTCTTCCGCTGCTCTTTATCCTTCCTCTTTCCTCGATACCGCTGCGAAGACACGCTCGCGCCAGAGATTGATCATTTTATACGTGTAGATTTATATAAAAACAAATATGAATATCAATGAATATAAATTTTATTAATCAAAATCACAATAGATGCTCAAATTGTTCACCTTCAGCCTGAATACATGCATCGATGAATCTAAATATATGGTGCGCGACTTCTGGGCCGAATAATATCTCAAACAAAAAAAAATATAAATATAAATATATGGTGCGCGACTTCATGGACACCCTGTATATATATATATATATATATATATATATATATATATATATATATATGTGTGTGTGTGTGTGTGTGTGTGTGTGTGTGTGTGTGTGTGTGTGTGAATACGAGGGTTGTTTCAAAAGTAAGGCATCCTATTTTTAACTCCTAAATTAACACGTCGAGGAGTTACAAAGACGGACGGGGTACTATTATAACGAGTTGCATTTTGTACTCCATAATTAATTATTCTATGTAGTCGCCATTGTTCTCAATGCATTTTTGCCGCCTCTTCTGATACCCTGGTTGTAAAATGTCCGATCGCGCCTTGTCACTCACATCTCCGTCGTCACTTAAAATCGATGAGCCCTCTAATAACAGTGCTGACATCAACTGAATCAGTTTTTCAAACGTTCAGCAAACGCCAATGAATAATGATCTGTTGATTTTTTTTATGCAAAGAAAATTCAATGACGAATCTCTAATTCTGGTGCACGTTCATGGAGAGGTGCTTTTGTAAAGTCTAATGCTAGGAACTTGCTCACAGCAAAGAGTATCCGATGTCTTTACAAAGCCACAATTAGCACAATTAGCACATTGGGCTGGTTCGTCTTCTGTTTGTATCTCCCTCTTAGACAGCATTGGAAAGAATACTCAAAATCTACCGGTCAAGCTCAAATCGCTATCTTATCGTTATACAATGTTGCGTCTCTGTGTCTGTTTTAATACGGTAAGTATTTTAATTACTTAATTACAAAGTAATTTAATTTAATACGCTCTCATGAACTTCTTAGATGCGAGAAAGACTTCCATTCTAATAGTTTCCTCTTTCGGATTGCTATACTTTGTATTTCCAATCTCTGTCCTGTTCCCAGAACTGTGCTGACATGCAGAAGTTTAAATGCAATGTGAAAAGTCATTTTGCAACTCAGCTCTCAACAATACCCTGTTACACATAATCCCAAATAGCTACTGCTTTCTTCAACGTGCCAATAAGCTTTTTTAATGCAAAAAAGTAAAAAAAAAAACAAATATATTTTAAATAGCAGAGGATATACAGAAGTAAGAGCTTTTTTATGCCTAAGTGAATTCTACACAAGTTAAATCTAAAACCAATTAATAGAAGGACAACATTCAATAACATTTGATATATTTTACAAGAAATAAAACAAGCATAATTCAATCGCAGCATAAGGGAAGGGGTGGATGTAATTTACACAGAGGAGGCTAAAATAACTCAACACATGTCCAGACTCACTTTCAATAATTGCATTGTTGGGATATTTATTAATTCTCTTTAAAATCTATTCGTAAGCCTAGGCGTCTTGATTGAGACAGCGGCCCTCCTCCGTGGACACTGTAAATGAAGTATATATATATCATAATGGGTGAGGTTGTCATTGTAGGCCAAAATGACATCACTTCGTCGACGCTTAAGAAAAAAAAGCTTAAGCTCCTACTACATTCGAGTAATCACTCTTTGACATCTCTCCATATGCTGTATTATATCTATTAGATACGTAATCTAACAGAGATGTTTGTTAACATATTAGTATGGCTTAATATGAAAAAGAAATCAATATCGCTGAAATAGATACATAAATGTCCTTAAACAACTAGAGATAATACTACAAAATTTTCATAATAAAGGCATTTAACCGAAGTTACTACATACTACACAGGTAAAAATAAAAAGCTTGTCTGTTTACACAAACTAAAAAAAAATGTTTTTACGTACGATGAAAAGGTCAGTTTGACCTTTTCATCGTCTGTAGACTCAAGGTGGGAACAAGTATTTTTCTCACTTGTCCAAATTTGACTTTCTTCCAGAAAGTTGGAAACTGTATAGAAAAATTAGTTGAAAGGATAAAAAATATAAAAATATTCCTCTTTTTTTACACAAAGTAAACATAAAGAAGTTTTTGTACATATAGTTAGACCAAGACCTTTTTTTAGTAAGCGAGACGTTAAGCCAAATTATTGCCGCTCTTTTCTCTTCATGAGTTTTATTGACTTCTGCTGTCTCAAGATACATTCAGTATTTCCGGTTACAAGCATGAGCTAATTTATGCATCTACATTTTTTTTAGATAACAGATGAGTTATTATATTATTTGTGTTAATCCGTCTAATGTTCCTATTTTGAGTAGTATTTATCATTACCAAACACAACAACCAAAGAACTTCGGAGGTTACATCGGCCGATATGTTGTGGGAGCAACACTCAAAATTTAAATAGTAGTCCAAGTAATCTTAATAATACATACAAGTAAAATTACTAGAACAGTTCCGATGACGGTAACCTATCGTAAATCCTTCACGTAATTGTCTAAAATAAACTTTTCAAATGTTGATGATAATCCTTCAAATAGAGAAGAAACACGACTGCTTTATTTGTTCTTCCGTATCACAACTGAACAATTCTTTAATATCAAGACGGGTTTTCAAGTAGCAGGTCAAATCACTCCAGGTATAATCCAAACATTTCTTCGCGTAAATTATGTTCACAATCATTTACGACATCTGCCCTCTAAGATAAAGTTCATGTTTACCCTTTTAAAGTTGAAAAACAGAACAATGTAAACGTCTTCTTATTCTCTAAGTAATTTACTTAAATACTTTACTTTCTATATGAGTATTTATCCGTTCTCGTTTTGAATAAAAATCCTGAAGCGGATTCCTAATAAATATTCTGCAAACGCCAAAGAAGAAGAAACACGATTATTTTATTTGTTTTATTCTTCCTCAAACTGAAAACATTCCTCCTGTCGTTACAGGCATTTCATATAGATATAAATTCTTAACCTATTAAACAAAAAGCTGCAAGCAGATTCTCAGATACCGGATAAAGTGATTGGATACGAAATCAGGGAAGGTTAGTCACGAAATCCCTGAAAAATATCAAAAAAGCAACATTACTAATTTCACTCGATTAATTCACGGTACGTGACAAAAGTTTGCCTGCCACGAGCAGAAACAGATAGCACCAGCGACCGGCAGATCTTGATGCCGATCTCTGCTGGGTTTTCATCAGATCACTGACGCTATTACGTTGCCACTGCTTCTACAACGGTGGCAGGGGTTGAATTTTAAGTTAGAGGTGATGCTGTTAATAATCAATCAAACCTGAATTAACTGAACCTTAAGGTAATACTGTCTATGTCTCAATAAACATGCGACTGAAAACAGATTTAAAAAAAAGAAAAATAGTTACAATTATATCTTCTATAAGAATTTGGAAATCCTGTGATTTATTTCTAATATTTTTATTACATATTTTGCTAAGAACTTGTCTTATATGATATCAAAAATATAATTATTTTGAAAAGTAGCTATTCGCGTAGATGTTGTATACACATATATACATATGTGTGTATGTCTATATATATATGTGTGTGTGTGTGTGTGTGTGCATGTGTTTTATCCATTTTATGGGTGTATCCATGGTCATTTTTTTATAATATAAATCTCACCTGTCTGTTTAAATGTATGTATGTATGTTTGTATATTTGCCTAAACCTTTCAATAGAGGCAACGGATTTTTACGAGATTGGTATCATTTGAAACGTGACCCTTGGAACGACAAATATTGAAAAATTCGCTAAAAAGATTAATTCCTTCACACATAGCTGGAAACTTACAGGAAGGGGTCGCTTTTGTCGCCAATATTTGCGAAAGTCATTCCCTCTTTTTGATTGTCAAGCCTTAATGTAAACCTACGTCACCTCCGGTTTCGCGATGGGCGCAATAGTAAAGACGTCAGTTTTTCTTTTTTTTCACTTTCTTTTCCTTCTTTTGCGGTACGGGTTCGAGCCTGCCTTTATACTGTTATATACTGGGTGGTATGAAAATGACGTATATTCTGTATTGTTGTTGTTGTTCGTCTTAGGAAGAGTCTTAGTGTTTCATCTAGAGACAGGGTACATTCTACTACATGAGCACCACCTGTAATTCAACTATAAGAGGTTTTTTAATATATTGATAGATAGACTGAGAGATAGTGTGCTTGTACATTTATACATATATGTTTGTTGTAAATCGTCTAGTGATTGGAATGACCACTGTTCATTTATCAATGAATAACGAGACGCTCTGTTATGAACAAACTTTGTTTATTAAACAAACATTCATATATACACAATAGGGCAGTCGAGGTGGTAGAGCTGGTGGTGGGAGAGGTGTAGGTTGCGAACGTGACAGGCAGCTCCTCGTCGTCTGTCTCTCGTTCCCCGTCTCCGCGTCTCTCTGCCTTGTTTTTGTTTACCATTTCGCTTCTTTTTTTTTTTTTTTTTGCTCAACACACACCCCCAAACACCCGGGCAATGCCGGCCACCCAGGCTACTAGTAAAGTAACGGAATCGTGTCTGTTCTCTGTCCACGCTACTATTGCTAGTTCAAGCAGAGCAGATTAGCAAAAGGTTTCAAAGTACACTTTACACGCTACATTTGATTTGTCGGTGAACGCAGGACATTGAGTATTTCTGTCTGAAGCTATGTAAATGCCGACTCAGTAATCATTTTGTATTTTGAAAAGTTATACTAGTGCTTTTTCAATGTTGTCATTAAAATGGACGCTGGATACTATATTTAAGGTAAAACTCTAAAAAAAAAACCATTCATGTAGACTTCGATTGACTGTGGATGAAATATTGTGTTTTGATACCAACTTAACCGGAAACAATTCGCTTGTTTTTTCATCAATTTGACATTTGTACTCGATAAAAATATTTAATAATATAAAACGTTTTATTTTTCCTGATGCAAGTAATTTTCGAACCTGTATAATATCTTAGGTTAATGTGGACGTATTGGAATAATTTTGATAATTTTCTTTACATGAAATAATATTGATTAAAGACCTGTTACTTTTTGCTTTTTAATTCTCTTACAACTTGTTTCTTTATGTATAAAAATACGTGAAAAATTACTTTATTGCATCAAAGTGTAATAAATTGCTAAATAAATGTAAATATCTCTAGTGCGAGAAGAAAAAAGGGTACTTTACGAAAGATTGTCATGGCGTTCTGTGTAAGAAATTTAATTACAGTCTCTGTGATCAAGTGTTCGACTCTTGTCAACCTTACTGATGAGCCACAGTAACGATGAGCCACATATCTATATATGAAGTAATGCCCCTGACCCACTTCCCACAGGAGTAGAGCAACGAAACTTGGCAGAGTTATTAGTCTTTCTCTACATACGGACCAACCAGAATTATGCATTTCTCCCATCGTTTGATATAGCTCTGGAGACCGTTTTTGTAGAACACCCCAGGTTGGTTCTCCAACCACTACGTGACTTCCGAAATCAAGGCTGCATCATCTGGGAAACGCTTTCCTTTCAAAAACAACATCATGGCTGGGAAGATGTGCAAGTCTGAGAGTGCAAGGTCAGGAGAGTAGGGAGGATGGGGGGGGTAAGATTTTATAACCACACGCCCGTGCTTCTGATCTGGCGACCTGCGAGTTGTGGACCGGAGCGTTGTCCTGCAGGAGAAGGGTACCTTTGCTGATCTTGTCCCGCCCTTTGATTTTGATAGCTTCACTTTATTTCCTCAAAAGTGAAGCATAATTGACTACTGTAATTGTGGTCCCCTTTGCAAGGAAATCTGTCATCACTACTCCGTCCTGGTCCCAGAAGACTGTGAGCATGAACTTGCCAGCGGAGGGCTACACCCTTGCCTTCTTTGGAGGTGGTGAGTCCAAGTGCTTCCACTGCATTGACTGAGCTTTGGTCTCTGGATCATAGTGATGGACCCAGGTTTTATCCTGTGTAATCAGTCTTTTGAAAAAGTTTGACTCATATCCTTGGCACATCTCCAAATTCATCCTCGAGCACTTGACGCATTCTCGCTTCTGGAATGGTGTGAGTAACCTGGGAATCCATCTGGCAGACACCTTATGCATATGCAAATGGTCATGAATGATAGTTTTCACAGACCCTGTACTAATCTTGACATCTTGGGCTATTTGGCAAATGGTAATGCACCGATCTTCCAAAATGGCAGCTTCAACTTGACGGACAGATGCCTCATCAATGGCAGAAGGGGGGCGACCAGGTCTGGGAGCTGTTTCTACAGACTTCCAGCCATGTTTGAATTCACGATGCCAGCGTTTTACAAGGTTATGTGATGAGGCATTATCACCAACTTTCTTTCATTTCATTAAAAGTCTCCTGTGGTGTGCGTCCTTTCAAATACAAAAACCGGATCACTGCTTAACATTCAACACACTCCATTTCGCACCTGACACTGTTCAAACACCTGTAAAACAGAAACCACAATTAGTTCAGAGCTGTAATTTGCCATATAACCCGTAGACATATAAATCATTGCACATGCAAAATTTCAGCTAGATCAGACAATGGAAAGTGGGTCAGGGGCATTACTTATTGCCCATCCTTCATAGCTATAAATGTGAGAATGTGTGTGTGGACAACTCTCAGCCAATATACTCAACGGATTGGTGAGCTAGAGACTGGAGATTTCGCATATATGGTATTCAGACATGTAAAACACTTTTAATCGGTTTTCGTCCGGAAAAAAAAGAGTTGCTGAGGAATCAAAATTGAAAAATTGGTAATTGGGTATTATCCAATTTTTATCTTTTTGCAAACTCATTCACAATTGCGCATGCTCGAATCTTTCACATGATAAATTCCTCATGTCTAGAATAGCTAGGTTTGAATATATATATATATATATATATATATATATATATATATATATATGTATATATATACATACATATATATATATATATATATATATATATATATATATATATTGTCTAATATCTGCGCTCGAATTGAGCATTTATAACTTATTAATTCTCTTCTTTCTCATGGCAATTGTTTGGTGGTAAAAACTTTTCAAATTAAATGATTTTGTCGCTGGATCTTACTTTCCTGACCGACAGGAACTGTCAATTTACACTGATGATTGCGCAAGCATAAAATATTCGTATTTGCAGGTATAAAAGAATACTTATTAATCAATTATAATCATATATATATACATAGATATGTGTATGTATATATATATATATATATATATATATATATATATATATATTTAGTCGTGAGCAAAAAAAGAAATGGGCCAAACATGTTTTATATATTTTATCGCACTTAACGCTATATTGAACAAAGAACAATTGAACAAGGAAACTTAAACGAGACTAATGACACTGAACAAGATATTCACTTTAACAAATGTTCAGTCTCGAATCATATTTCCTTTTTCTTACTTTAAAAGATAAATCCTTTTAAACATGCTCTCAACCAAAGTGGAACACTGTAAAGAGGACATGCTATTCCATTCGCTTTTTACAGCTTCCCACAGTTTGTCATTGTTCGAAAAAGTTCTTCCAGCCAATGCCCGAGATATTATGGACCTAATATACTCGATTGGATTTAAATCGGGGCTTTCAACTGGCCAGAATATCACATTAATTGCATTATCAGAAAATCATTTTTTGTGACTTTAGCAGTGTGTGCACGAGCATTATCATGTTGAAAAATAATGTTCTGAGATATTCCCAGCTTCTGGTAACAGTTCTGTTTCTAATATTCGAATGTATTCCTTTACATTGATTGACTTCTCACATCTAAGATATTCCCCAACTCCTGCTGCAGTAAAAGTTTCTCATACTATTATCTCTCCACTCCGCTGTTTAACTGTGGTTTTTATGCAAGTTGGTCAAGATCTTTTTCCAGTCCTTCGATTGCACCGTTCGGGAGCATCGGGAGCATCAATAACTAGACAAAAGCTTGATTCATCTGACGAAAAAATTCACCTGCATTTTTCTTACCATAACACGAGAAAAATCTCTTTCTATGATTGATGTTCTTCTTAGATAAAAATGGCTTCTTTGTACATCTTTTATAAGAAAATCCCATTTCTTTTATTCGTCTAGATATTGTATATCTAGAAACAGAGTTTTTAGCCCCTGTTTTGAATTCTTTGCTAAGGTCAACATAAGTTTTCTTTCAATCCTCCAAAACAGTTAATTTAAGCCTGTGGTCGTCCTTCAAATTAGATGCTCTGGAGCAACTAAGTCCAGATTTCCCTTTTACTAAGCATTCGACTTTGAACCTTTGACTAATTCGCTTCACTACAGAAAAAGACGTTTTCACTTTTTCTATTCTTAAAATATCAAAAGTCTGCTTGTAAATCATTTTGGACTGCCTTAATCCTGCAATTCGGTTTTTTATATCCTCACCAAGATGCGGTCTTACCATTTTTAGGATTCATTTTTCCCCTTATTATTGTATTCTATAATAATAATGATCTGCAAAACAGAATTTTTCAGTTAAAATTAACCAAAATTCATGGAAAAATATTGAAAAACTATTTCTTGCTTGTTTCACTCTTGGCCCATATTTTTTGCTCATGAGTGTATATATATATATATATATATATATATATATATATATATATATATATATATATATATATATATATATGATGAAAATAATGGAAATAGTATTCCGACAAAATAGAGAAAATAAAAAGGAACAAACCGTATTATGTGTTCATCAACGTTTCGTCTTTATTTCGAAATAAAGACGAAACGTTGATGAACACATAATACGGTTTGTTCCTTTTTATTTTTTCTCTCTCTATATATATAGGGAGAGAAATAAAACTTAATGCTAGTAGGAGTTTGAATACGTTACCTTCCTTTCTTTATGAATGTGTATTTACAATCACGCAATTATGCAAAGCACGTGAGTGGCAAGTACAATTATCACACACACACATACACACACACACATATATATATATATATATCATTTTCTTTTTAAGTATGCGTACTTATTCAGCAGTTTCATTAATATCATATTTGACCGTGTAACATAGATAGGCAATCTAAACAAATATCAGGTAAAAAGTGCCTTGCATTGTCTCGAAAATAATGTTTATGGATGAAGAGAGAGGAAAAATATAATCTAAAACATCGGCAAGCTTGATGAACACGTCGATCAATCCTTTCAAAAGATAAATATCAAAGTTGCATCAAGCAATGAGTTTTTTTTTTACTTCCTTTTTCTGCGTATGAAGCGATCAATATAGACATGGTTATTGATCGCGGTAATTGTTAATTTGTACGGGTGTCCTCCTCTCGTATATTGATAAATGAAAAAGAATGAAAACTTCCTGTTATTACTTGATTGGACGTCTCAATGGTCGACGACAATTGCGAAACCACAACAGAAAACTAAGGGCAGATCAATACACAACATAAAAAGATAGGCGTAAAAAAGAAAAAACAAACAATATTACTAAAAACAAAACAAAAAAATAATTAAATGACATTAACAAGTAAGGGTATACTATTCAGAAGCGTCTGTTACGTTTGCGCGATTATTGATAAACATGCTATTTTATTCTCTACATAGAACTTTTCTTTTCTCCCTCTGCGCGCTTAGCATCAAACGTAATTTCTCAAGAAGTTCTGCCCATTTATGAAAATTAAAAAACAAATGCCTCCGTTCAGTCTCGTAAGACAATGGATGCCTGTAAGGTAGTTATGCGTGTTATTGTGAGGCAAAATTTGCACAATAACCAACCACCCCTCTTCTGAATCGGAACAGCTTGAGTCTAGTGGAAACCAGAAGTCCAGGACGACTGGAAATACTGCCGAGATAAGTAGATAGCACATACATCAACTGGGATTCCCAAATGGTCACCCATTTGGTACTGACTAGCTTAAACATTGCTTAACTTCGGTGATCTAAAAAGAACCGGTGTGTCAACCTGATTATGCCGTGTGAAACATGTTTTATAATATTGAATTGCTGAGGGCGAAAATATGGTCTTTTATAAATCTAATGTTAGTAAGTTTGTTTTTTTTGTGAATGAGAAATTTAAAACTTCAAAGACCCTCAAAACCTATTAAACTCTAGAAATGAAATAGAAAATAACTGTATGCAAAGAATAAATTTAATTTGAATTACAACACACGAGACAAAGAAACAATATACTTTAATTAAAAAACTGATGCTAACCAGCACTTCCAAGCATGCACGTGTGAAAATGAGGATACTTACTAATTTCACAAAAGGATGTATCGCCTCATATAAAACAGAACGGAGAAAAGAAGAAATAAACGTATGCCTTATCTTTGTTTGGGAGTTCTTAAAACACTAACAAACTGATGAAGAGAAAGGGAAACGCAGAGACACAGCTTCATACAGGTGTTTGGAAACATCTCAGATTTAAGCACCGTAAACCGACAAACCAAAAATAAAACGGACGGACACACTTAAAGAGATGTCTAAGCGCTATTTAAAACTTAAACTTGAGAGACTGACGAAAATTTGATTTCATACTTAGAGCCTCGTATGACGAATCTTGAACGCATCTTACAAAGTCAAAAAACAGGAGAATTAAAAGATGTTTATGTTTAGGTTTGATTGGCCACCAAATCTATTTTTACTGCTACAACAAAAAGTAGAAATTCTATAAGCAAAAAAGATTCCATAGAAACAACAAAACTATTTGAGGGTTAATTAATTGCAAACAGTTTATTGTGTGCATTTTATTGAACACGAGCTTTGAGTTTAATCATTGAGAAAAAGGTGCGCAATTATATCTTCTCCATCATTATTAGTGCGTGATAGCCACACAGGATACATTATGTTAATCACGCGTTGAATATATCAAAATATAACAATGGCTATTTTTTAAAATAGGGCCTCCTATTTCTTAACCTAAAAATACAACGTTGAAGAGCTACAGAACGGTAGCTGCTCCATTAAAACAAGTGACACTTTCCTCCAGAATTTCGTTTTCTATATGGTCACCATCATTCTCAATGCACTTTCGCCACCCTCTTCTGTTGATTTTATATGATTGGCCTTTTTGCTTGTGTGGTGATAATGGCTTGAATTAAAGTTTAAAGTCAAAAAGTAATGCATCATGTCCCAATTTTGAATTGTGTTTAAACGGAAACATTCATTTCGAACACATTCCTGTCATATTAAAGAACATACTGCTGATTTTATATGCCTGACCATATCTTGTGTGGTAATTAAACTTCTCAAATGCACTTGTAATGTAAGACTGTGTAAGGTGTTAATTTTGGTATAAATCACCTGTTCTTTCTTTCATCGGATCATTTAGATTATCGGCCATCAATACTTATCAAAGACATTCCGAAACAAACCCTTATCTAAAATATTGCCGTGTAAACATAAAGTTACATTTGTGTGAAATTTCATAAAAATTGGTCCTGACATTACAGAGTGCATAGCGAACGAACTAAACGTTAACATCAACGAACGTTGAATTTATATTCGGAACTGATCATCCACTCTAAATACTATAATAGTTGCTTTTCTTTCGGTCAAGTTTTATTTTTAATAATATTTCATTTTGTAATGGTGATTTAGCGGAGAGTGTAAATCTACAAATTTGTTATTATTATTATTATTAGTAGTAGTAGTAGTAGTAGTAGTATTACAATTATTATTATTATTATTATTATTATTATTATTTGCATTTTTTACAGCAAGGCAACTCAATTTAATAACCCACCAAATTTTTAAAACTAAAAAAACTTAAACTTTATTGATAGAAGGAAGGCACATAATAGTTAACAATAACCAAGCCCTACCCATGTTAACAAGGCCGATAGCCATTAGTCGTGTGCTCTCGTGTAATGAATGAATGCGTTAATGTAGGATTGACATGAAATTCTTAAAGATAAAATAAAATGACCGAAAAATGGGCTAAAATGACTTAAATAAATAAAACGTAAATGACTTAGAATGACTTTAATGAACTTAAGGATGAATTGAATGACCTTAAGAATGACTTGAATGCTTAAAAATAACTGGAATCATTCAAAAACAACTTATTTGAGAGTTCTTAAAACACTAACGAAACAACTTTCTGGAACCACAGAAGTTGTTTTCTAGTAGTTGGGAAAGCAAGATTCGTTAAGGCATGTGTTGTAAAGTTTGGAGAGAACTGGAGCAACACAATTTCTTGACTTGAGACTGGCTGGTTGTAAAATGGGTGACCATTTTATATTAAATTAACACAGAAAAGTGATCCCCACTTTATATCACAATAAGTACAGCTTGTAGTAAGAACAGATACTACACTTTGATCTTGGTCAAAAGGCCAAGAAAAGGGTATTTATTTGCTCCCCCACCGACCAAATTAGGTACAAGGCCGATTTTTAATATGAGGAGTGAAGGGGAAATGCGGATCAACTCCCCGGGGAGTAGGGGAGCTGAATAGTGACAATTGGTATGAAGGGTTGCCCCTACATTGTCCAAGGGCTTATTTGTGGGATTTCCCCCACATATGGTCTTTGCTTGCAGTATCTGCCGGAACAGATACTACACTTTGATCTTGTTTATATATTTTATTGAGAAAGAAAAAATTGAACATAAAAAACGTACAAAAAATTCAATTCAACAGAATTAGGCACAAGGCCCTACAAGAAATTGGGAGGGGAAGGGTACAGGGTCTTTTTGACTATGTAACAGATGAGACTTTGAAGTCTTACTCTTGACTGGCAACATTTACCAAAATACCTCAATCACTCTGTGGATCCTAATCTAACTAATAACCCCAGCGTTCAATGTAAAATTTAACTATGTACAATTTGTATATTCATTTCTGTATGTTGTGTGTGCATTTTTTTTTTTTTTTTTTTTGTGTGTGTATGTGTGAGAAAATAAAGTTCGATTTCATTAGAAAGAGTTCTTGAATTAATTGGCATAAAATGTTCGTGGAGTGGGAAAAAACTAATGAAAATGTTCATTTCAAAAATAAGGAAAATCTACTAATGTGTTGTTAGTAAGACCCCCCCCTGTACTATTCTATGTGGCTAGATCCCCCACTGTTTTCCGGGGAACCGAAAACAAGCAGAGCATCCCTAATGGGGTTTGGGGAAGTCGCCTTAATGGAGGTGGGAGAAAATAAAGCAACGGATGGAGGGGGTAGGAAGGTGACCTCTGAGTAGGGGGATGATAAGGGGAATCAGAAAATAAAGATGAGGAGCAGGGGGGTTGGGCAGACTCAGAGGTTCTCTAATACCAAAAAATAAAATCAGGAACAGGATCTCATTTGTACCACCAGTCAAGAGTTACTTTACTGAACTTATAATGCTAACCTAGGCGGGATGGGTTCCGTAGGACCCAGCACCGCCCATGCCATGCCTAAGGAGGGAACACGTATTGAAACTTGGCTCCTCGACGGATGCACAAACTAGTGCTGTGCACCCACCTCTTGTCAAATTCCACTCTAGGCAACCCCTTCCAATCGCATCTGATCTTTACTTTAAGCAAATGTTTAAAGTAAACGATCAGATCCCGATCAGGAACAGATGTCCCTTCGTGGACCAACTTGAGGCGCGCGATCCAAATGGTCATGCGCGCTACTGCTAGGATCGCCAGGAAAACCAAACTTTCCTCCCTGGGGAACGGCGGCTCCATGTTGTACACAAACGTTCCTACGTCGAGATCGAGCAGACACTCGGCATCGATGCGAGCTGTTACCCCCTCGACGTACCTTAATAGGGGCTGTATCCGGCTGCAACTAAAAAACGCGTGCTCGATTGTTTCGGGCTCGCGTTCGTCACAGCACGGACAGAAGCGGCTGGTATGTTCTTTATACCGGAAAAGTACGTCGAAGAGGGGCAGCGCATTTCGGACCAGTCGCCAAGTCAGGGAGAATTCCGAGTTATTCAGAATCTTTGATCTTGGCCAAAAGGCCAAGAAAAGCTGTATTTATTTGCTCCCCTACCGAGCAAATAAGGCACAAGGCCGATTTTTAATGTGAGGAGTGATGGGGAAATGGGTCCAACTCTCGGGGGAGCAGGGGAGCCGGACAGTGAGAACCGGTATGAAGGGCTTCCCCCACACTGACCAAGGTCTTACATGTGAGGTTGCCCCCACACATAGTCCATGCTTGCAGCATCTGCCCGAATAGACACCACACTTCGATCTTGGCCAAAAGGCCAAGGAAAGCTTAAAAAGCTAAAACAGTATCTATTAACAACAGACCTTTGATCTTAACCAAAAAGGCCAAGCAGAAAAGTGTCAGGGACAGACCGTCAGACCAACCGACAGACCGACCGACCGACGGAGTGACTTATAGAGTCGTTTGCACGCGCCTAAAAATGGTATGCTAAATAGTAACATTATTATTTAGAAATTCATTCGTAACAATGGGAGTGTGCGTGTTTTTAATATTTTGTTCTTACGTCGTTTTTTTTTTTCATTTTGCCTACCATTGTCGACTATTTTCAACTGTTGATGAAAACTGTCAAGTAGCATATACGCTAACAACGAACTGATGCAATCTGGTTTTGTTTTAAATCAAAATATATATTTTCCTGTCTTACAATTTTCAATCAATTACAAGGAAAACATTTAAAAAATATATACGCCGATATTTCCCGAAGATCTATGTAATAATTTGAAAATTTACAAAAAAAAAAATTCTCTAATTTAATATTTATAAAATATAAAAGAATCGGAATCAGAATCGGGAATCTTATCAGAATCGGAAATTTAGAATAGAATCGGTAATTGGATTGGAATCAGAAAAAAATTTTTGAAATTGTTCCATCACTAATATATCTTTTTAGTTTTCACATAAGCAGTAATATGTTGTATATGTAAAAACAAATAAAAACTATGTATATATATATATATATATATATATATATATATATATATATAATTAAAACACGGTAGTGTGTGAACATATGTTTAAGTGCCAGTTTTAGTTGTTTCGAACTGCTTTAAAGCTTCACCGCTCACCCATTTTGCGACCAACAACTCGGCTGTGTCATTAAAGAGTATATCCTGCTCTACTTCGGTATTGAGCACTCTTATATTAATCTCGTTAAACATTATTGGTACTTAACACTTGGAAAACAATTAACCTAGAAATATATATATATATATATATATATGGGGGGGTGTATGCGTGTGTATTTATATATATATATATATATATATACATATATATATGTATGTATGTATGTATGTATATATATACAGAGTGACCAAAACAACGGGCTCAAACTCTAATTAGGCCCCGTTTCTTAGTGTTTTGTCCGAATGAAATGAAACTTTGGTCATAATTAGTTTATTATATTCAAAACATACCATCAAAATACTAGGGTCTTTGGCTTTTTTTCCTCCGTTGACTGTAAAATGCTCAGAAAAAACAATTGAATGTCCTCTGTTTTTTTTTGGGGGGGATCACCCTGTATATATATATATATATATATATATATATATATATATATATATATGATTCCGCTATTCTTGCACTAAACATGTGAGGTTAAAACTTACAAACCTTAGCATTTATTCAAATATGATTATGTAATGAAACAGCTATATATATATATATATATATATATATATTTAAGAAATAAAAATAATTTACTCGTATAGCTCTATCTACTGGGATATAAAACGTTGTAATTGTGATGGCGTTTTGCTACTTTACTTCGTTAGTTCCTCGATTTCGAGAGAATTATTATTTTGATACACTGCTGATCAAAAATTTAAGACCACTTAAAATCTTTAAAAAGAACCCCTTTTAAGGATAAATTTTAAACTCTTCTGACTTTAGGTTAATAATACTACAATCTAAAAGGTTATGGAAACAAATAGGTACAATCCAAACTTTTATTGAAAAATTTGTATTTTTATTAAATTAGGCTTTTTACACATGATCAAAATTATTAGACCCAGCGTATAAATTGTGAGATTTATGGTAATTCTAATGTTTTTTGTTCAGTTAGAGATTAGCAGTCACTGTGTGAAGGTGTTACCATGCCTAAAGCAAGAAAATAAACCGAAGTTGACCGCTCACGAATTCTAGGATTTCATAAACAAGGTTTGTCACAGCGAGGGATAGCAGCTAAGGTAAATTACAGTAAAACTGTTATTTGCAACTTTCTAAAGAACACTAAGAATTATGGAAAAGCAAAACCCTTTGGTAGGCCCCCAAAAATTTCTCCTGCATTGAGTAGGAGAATTAGACAGGTTGTTATGAATTACAGAGGACCTTCTTCTACTCAAATTAAGGCGGTTACATGATGCTGATTGCAGTCCAATAACCATCAGGCAACGCTTACAACAATAAGGCATAGGAAATAAAAAGCGTCATGTGTAAGATCATGAGTAATATCATGAGTAATATCATGAGTAATATCATGTGTTATATCATGTGTAAGATCATGTGTAACATCATGTGTGAGATCATGTGTTATATCATGTGTAAGATCATGTGTAAGATCATGTGTAAGATCATGTATAAGATCATGTGTAAGATCATGTGTAAGATCATGAGTAAAAAGCCTAATTTAATAAAAATATACATGTTAAAAAATAAATCTTTGGGATGTATCTTTATGTTTCCATAAACTTTTAGATTGTAGTATTGGTAACATTAACTCAGAAGAGTTTAAAATGTATCCTTAAAAAAATGTTTGCTTTTTTTTCTAGACTTTTAAGTGGTCTTAAATTTTGGATCAGCAGTGTATATGTTTTGTGTTTCGGTTTGTATAAATATCAAAAGAAATTAAACTGTGAAAAAAGACAATGAAACCGAAAATTAAGCGGTGTCGTTCGGATCAACGAACGTTTTCAGAACAAGTGGATGTGAACGAAAACTGTAAATCTCACGTTTTGGTTGTTTTCTTTCTACTGTTCTGTTTTTCTTTTGTCCGTTTGACGCATTCCCTTTCTTCAACATTTAATATTGTTTTATGTATATATGTATATATATATATATATATATATATATATATATATTGTATGTGTACATACACACAAACAAACACACACACACAAACACACACACATATATATATATATTGTATGTGTACACACACACACACACACACACACACATATATATATATATATATATATATATATATATATATATATATATATATATATATGAGACAGAGAGTGTGACATACACTCAGAAGCATGTACACAGGCAGATATGGTTGGAGGGAAAGTGGGAGTATAAGAGAAATACGTGTATACTTTTTCATGCAGTGTCCATTCATATCCCATTAAACATTCGATCGTCCTACATTCGAACAAAGAAGCGCATTCGTTCTGACATGCCCACTCTGTCGCATATAAACGTTAATGGCCTCTTTTCTCTACCCGAATAAAAGGCTGGTCAGATGAGACCAAACGAAGAACCGTCGATCCTTATTTAATTTTTTTTTTTTTTTACGGAAGATACAATTCACTGGTTTCGCTGTTCATTCAAGAAGACCGAAGAATCGAGGTAGGTGCATTGTAAATTGGTTTAAAATGGCACTGCTCTTGTGTCGAAAGAAAGGACAGTCCCTACTTTTATGCTTTCTAGGTGCGGTCTCTATCTGTCAGTCATTTTCTCAATGGACTTAATTCTTTTTTTTTTTTTTTGCTTGTGTCAATTCTATTCGTATTTTATTATCTCATTTAATTTCAATAGCCGAAAGTACTTCCATTTTTACAAAGGGAATTGAAACCCTGTTTGCATCTCACGAACAGGTTGCTTAGTTACGTAATGGCTTCGATAACCACAGGTATGATAGAGACTAATCCTTGTAAAAACTTTTCTTCATTCTTATCTTCGAAGTGTTATCCTTCAGCTATAAGTTGTAAGTTTTATTTCTATGATTCCACTGAAAATCCATCTATCTCTGAATATTTGTTCTCGAGGTGATCACTTGTCTTGATAACTCTTTAGTACTGACAACTAAATACTAAGTAGTTATTTCTTAGTCTGTTGGCTAAGGGGTACGATTTTGTGTACGTTTCATGTTAATCTGATCAAATCATGGTACACTTTTAACTGTGCAGCTCTCATTGCCCCCAAACAGCATGCATTTCGTAGACTAACCCGACATAAGCCCATTACGTATAGGTAAAAGTATATATAGTATATATAAGCTATAATAATTTAAGATTGAAATTTCTGCAGGTATGATAAGGCATGCTAATCACTAGAAAACGTATTGGGTCGCAGAAATTAGGAATTCATAATTCCGAGAAAAAATACTATAACAGTGTAGTATATAATTGGCAATCAACAATGTCTCAATTATCCAACAACTTTGAGGTTCTTAGAACATCTATCCGGTCATGGCTGCCGGTACAAGATCACGCTACACTCGTGTAGTAAATAAAGGGTTCCGCTCCAAATTCCATCCAAATTCCCAAGTTCGACAGACACATTCCCGAGTTCGACAAGACACAGCTGAAGAAGGTCGGAGGTTTCATCAACCAAAACGTTGTGAAAATCACACTCAGGATGAGAACAGTAGTCCGATGAATCCAAATCATACAAAAATAATTTTTCTTTGCTGAAAAGCGATGTTTCCAAAGGCAGAGTAATAAAATAGAAACAGGTGGTGTATCTGACTAATAATGATAAACAAGCACTATCATAAATATATTTCGGAAGATACTTTTCAAATAAGAGTAACGAGAGGAAATATCGATTAAAACCATGGTCAAAGATCATAAATAATGATCGAGAATATAAAAGTAAAAGAAAACAAATAATGAGAAGTAAGAGATAGGGGAGGGGGAAGAAACATTCCTAACATGTACCCATATATTTAAAACTGTGGGTGTTGTCTATTTTGTTTCTTTTCTTGTGTGTGTGTTTTTTTTCTTTCGGACAGAAACAGTCGTGAACGGTTGATAGCAACCGCTTAGAGAATGTTTTGAAAAAGTAATCGAACGGACTTTGTGCAAAATCGAGAATGTTCCAAGTGTGTACCCTCCAATGAAGACGTGACACTGCAATAAATGGTCACCATGGTGTTTCAAGTGAAAAATAAAGCAGTAATATATATATATATATATATATATATATATATATATATATATATATATATACATATATATATATTTAATGAACTTTGTCGGTGTGCTTTGTGTCTGTCTGTTCGTTCTCTATGGACGCGGAAACATTTGGGTCTATTTTTATGAAATTTCGCACGAAAGTACTTCATCTGCCTAGCAGTGTTCTTATATAGGTTTTATATCGAACTGTCTTCGATAAGTATAAATAATTGATAATCAAAATAACCCTATGAAAAAAGGAACAAGCGGTTTTGACCAAAGTGACTATCTTACTCAGTCTAACATCACTAGTGCATTTAGGAATTTTTATTACCGCACAAACCGAAAGGGTCAACATAAAAAATCAACAGTATATTCTTTGATATGACAAGGGCATGTACAAAATAAATATTTCTGGTTAAAGCGCAATTTCGTAATGGTATTTTTTTTTCATTTTAAATGTAAATTCAAGACATGATGACATTACAAAAAGAAAGGTCAGCCATACAAAAATCAATACTAGATTCTTTGATAAACAGAAGCGCGTTCGAAATAAATGTTTCTGATTAGAGCACAATTGAACCCTGGTGCTTTGCTTTAGCATTGTAACCTTTGATTTATGTCATTATACAAAAATGATTTTATAAAATAAACAGCAGGTTCTCCACAGTGCAATGCAAACTACAATGTATGATGGATTAAGTCATTGCGAGGAGACGTGAATCTTCCTCCGGATGCATCGCAATGTATCCTTAATTAAAGCAGACAAATAATCGATTTGATTGAAAAATGTGCTATTTGATACGTTGACCATGCATCAATACCTCTTTATAGAGAACTAGCGGATGTACCCAACGTTGTCTGGGTGTGTGGAGGTGTATTAAAGACCCCTGGAGGAGTTAAGAGAGGTGTTTCAAAACAAAGCTGTGGGGAGTCCCCGGCCTTGCTTCGGTCGAGTAAGTAACCCCGGGAGGGGGGGGGGTAAAAAGATAAATTTATAGTAGCGGAGAGAGGCAGCGAAACAACAATAGACAGTTTGGGTGGAGAGAGAAAAAAGTGGTAAGAAGGCAGGCTCGAAACCGTAAGGCGAATGAGGAATAAAAAAAAAAAAACATAACGGCTTTGCCGATGTCGCCATCGTCCGACCGGAAGTTTGGAACGTGGAAATTAGCGAAGTCAATCCAACCGATACAATGACTTGCAAAAATGGTGACGCAAAAAAAAACCGACAACTCTTTGTAGAAAACTACCCAGTTTATGGTGAAGGAATTAATGTTTTCGGCTAATTTTTCGATATTTGTCAATCGAAGGGCCGTGCTTCAAACGATACCGAGCTCGTGAGACTCCACCTCCTCTGTTTAAAATTTTTGCGAGACATACAAACACACACACATATACACACACATTTTGTCTTTTATATATTAGACTAGCGAGGGTTTTTTCGATGTGTTTGGTCGGGCGGGGCTGGGGGTGTTAATGAAAACCTAAGAATGAGCGAAGTAAAAAAAAACAGAAAAACGAACGTTAAAAAACTCTGCTTAGCGGCGGGGTACCTGGCAGTGTCCGAGTGTTTGGAGGGGTGGGAGAAAATGAAAACTTAAAAATAAGCGAAGTAAAAAAAGAAAACAGAAAAACGTACCCGGGCGGTGGGAGGGGGGGTAATCCAAACATCGAAAAACAACAGAAAAAAAACTAATGTAAGGCAAACGAACGATGTTAAATGTAAAAATCGAAAAAAACAAAAAAGAAAACAGAAAAACGAACGTTGAAACTAAAAAATAAAACCACGTGAAAAATGGCTTAAATAAGCCTGTTTCGATATTAAAATTTTAAAAATCGGTGGGTACCCGGGTGTTTTGGGGTGTGTGCTCGGGTGGGGGAGTTAATGAAAACCTAAGAATAAGCGAAGTAAAAAAAAACAGAAAAACGATCGTTACGTGAATAATGGCTTAAATAACACTGGTTTAATATTCAAATTTAAAAAGTTGAAAAAAAAGACATCTCACACCACGATTCGAGCCCAAAACATTTTGATAATGAACCAACGCTCTAACCAACTGAGCTAACACGACGTACATGAAATTCTCTCAGTTCTTCAACTATTTAAAGTAAATAAGGTCATGACGTCATCTGACGCATGCGTAGAACCGGTCGTCGTCATGAGAGGGCTGGTTTTGTTGACCCCTCTCCTGTAGAAAACTGTCGATTTCAGGGTGAAAAAATTAACTTTTTAGGCCAATTTTTCGATATTTTGGGGCGAAGGATGGAACTTCAATATGATACCAAGTTTGTCAATTTTTGTTCTGTCTGTCGAAAGTTTTTAGCGTACACACTAACACATATACATACATACAAACATACATACATACATACACACGTGTTCGCTTTTATATTTATAGATAAAGCGGACAAAATAGTGACAATATGTATAAAAATATATAAACACCGCACGCATATATATATATATATATATATATATATATATATATATATATATAGTAAGTTATGGAAATATACATGGCCATTAAGCTACATGCTCATGAAGAATTCGTCAAGTTTGTGCCTGACGAATTTTCACGAGGATGAAACGCGGAATATCTTTATCTATCTATATATATATATATATATATAAACCAAAATGCGTGTGTGTGCGTGTGTATGTATGTATGTATGTATGTATGTATGTATGTATGTATGTTCGCTTTTTGTGTATGTCTGCAAAATGCTTTTATCGGCGGCCTTCTCGCTCGGTTCGCTCCTTCTTTAAACTTTTTATATCACATCTAAATTGTAATCTCTACGGCTTAAGAACGGAGGTCGAGTGTGTATTTAATTTGCCCGACTTTTCTCGTCGTTTCTTCAAAAAGCGGAAAGCAGGGGAAACAGTAACTGGCTTACAACGCAAAACTTGGTCAAACATCACGCCACTTCCTCACACTTGTATATTTCGCTTTATAAACCTTAACTAAATACACTAAACAATTCCTCTCCTCTCGTGGCCGAGATTGTTAGGTGGCTGGCTTTTCCCCCCTTTCGTTTTCACCTTGGCGTCAAGGCTTCGGGGTTCAATCCTACCTTCCTACTAAAAGTGTTTTTTTTTTTCTTTTACACCTCCGAACACACCCACCTCAAAACACAGGGCAACCGCGTACCCCCCGCTAGTATATATATATATATATATATATATATATATATATATATATATATATATATATATATATATATATATACTTCACAAGTAAATTATCTAACAATCCTCTGGTATGGAAACCTGTGATTATAAGTCTTACAAAATATTATTAACAGTAATATTCTATAAGTATTATCACATCTAAATAAAAATTGTTCGATATACAAGATAGAGTAAATAAATCAAATTTTAGTCATTCAATAAATTTAAAAAAATTATGACGTGAAATGGTTAAATTTCAAATCAAAAGGTTTTTATTATTCTATGTAAGATAAAGAATACATTTGTAAATATTATAACTCCTTATCCTATAGGATTTCGATATCTACCAGCTCTTAAGAGGAGAAAATACTAGCAAATAATTATAATGTTTTACACCTTTTTTGCTAAAGTCAGTGAGACATGGAAAATCGCAATTAATTCTTTTAAGTATTCAAATATCATAGAGTAAGTGAAATTAATGACAAGGATATAAAAATTCACATCACAATATATATGTGTGTGTGCGTGTGTGTGGTTGTGTGTGTGTATTACTATTTCATTTAATCACATAAATTAATATAAAAAGATATAATTTCATGCGTACATTTTAAGTATTTACTTCAAGAGTCCTCAATGCATTACTAGAGCTAGGTAGTTAGCTATGAAAATATATATGGCAATTAAGCTACACAGAATATTCCGCGAAATATATATATATATATATATATATATATATATATATATATAATTTTACTCATTCAATAAATGTTAAAAATTTATGACGTGAAATGATTAAATTTCAAATCAAATATGTTTATTATTCTATGGAAGACAAAGAATACATTTTAAATATTATAACTCCTTATCCTATTTATCAGAGGAGAAATATTAGCAAATAGCTATAATTTGCTAAAGTCAGTGAGACATGGAGACTCACAATTGAAAGTTTTGTAAGTATTTAAATGTCATAAAGTAATGGAAGTTGATGAAAAGGATTTAAAAATTCACATAAAAATTTTGTAGTAAAATCCGAAGTGAATGTCTTTGATAGCAATGCGGTAAAGTGATCTAATCTGTATTTTAAGTAATCCACATAACAAGGTAACAGTCCGAAGTAGGCATTGTCCTGGAGAAATTTTCATTATTTATATAATGAGTCCGGTAAAATTATATATATATATATATATATATATATATATATCCGGTGGATCTGTTTATTAATTAACGTATAATTCAATATCCTTAATATTTTTGTAATTATAGGACATGAGCTTCAAATTCCACTCCAAAATCACTTGAAATTGTTAATACACGAATCAAGTGAAACTGAACCGAAAAATAAAAAAATGAAAAAAAGAATAATTAAAAATTAAAACATGAAAAGTATATATATATATATATATATATATATATATATATATATATATATATATATATTCTTTCATTATTTTACCGCTGTAATCTTCGCTAGAAACAGACACTTATTATGTTCGTTCAGATGTTTGTTTGTTTTTTATATAAGCACTCACTTGTTTCATCCCGCACTAATCTATATATGGCTCACTGCATTTTTATAATTCTTATTTCAATACAAACAATCACCAGTGCTAAATATATACTAATTACATAGTCTTTAGAGACGTTAGCCACCCCAATGCTTCCCACCAACCTCATCATTGTTATCAAGTCAATCCTCAACGACACCTAATCCCGTTCATGAGCCCGAAGATGACTTTTCAGGCCAGCATTAGCTTACTACACATAATGCAGACAAAGTCGTGCGTTAAAACTTGTTTCACTTCTGGCTCCGTTTTCTTTTTTGTTTTTTGTTGTTTTTTTTTTTTTTGCTCACTTTGCTCTTGGTATGTGTTTTTTTATGGTTAATGTAAGCTTCTTTTGAGAGAAGCACGCGATTACCAGTCTCACAATTCCAGTTCTTCAATTCAATAGGCAAAACCGACACGTTTCCCTTCCAAAGGCTTCTCTTGAGTTCAGCATGAGTGATTTTTTTCCGAATCCCCCCAACTAGCCTCCTCCATACAGGCCGACGTTCTGCCAGGGTCTCTCAGTTCTGAACAGGAATCTTAAAAGCTTTTTAAGATCGTCTTTTATGCAATCCTTGAAACGCTTCTTTGGTTGATGTTGATGACGTTTCCCAGTCTTAAGCTCGCCGTAAAAAAACTGCTTAGGCAGCCTCACATCCTCCATTCGAACAACATGACCCAGCGCAACCGGTTCCTCATCACCATTGCTTCGATTCTCAAACATCCAGCCTCTTTCTAAGAATATCCGTGTCAGGTGTCAGAGACTGCCATTTCACATTGAGAACTCGTCTGAGGCATTTCTGATGGAATCTCTCGAGTTGCTTCAAGTGCCGACGTTGTGTTGTCCAACATTCAGATGAGTAAATCAAAACAGAAAGCACACAGGTCGAGTAAACACTGATGCTGGCTTTTACGGAGATGTCACAATAACATCACATCCGCTTTTCTAGTGTTCCAAATGCCGTGCTAGCCCTCTGGATGTATACACACATACAAACAACAAAAAATCACATTTACCTAATTTTCCTGTGGATGGTACTTACGTTTATAATAACAACGCTTTAAATACATTCAAATCACATGAGTTTAGTCGATGATTTTGTTCTAGTAATATGTAGAGTAAACAATTTTTTTTTTAATTCCCAAACTATCCAGAAAAAACATTGGGAGATATTAAATATATAAAATTATTTTAATTTGATAGACTATTTTTTGTTTGTACGTGTGAACATAAATAGAAATTTGGATGCATTTGTCCGTGTAAGTGAAAATGAGGAAATGCCCCCAAAAATTTCCTTTTAATCCAAAGGAGAAACAAACTACCCATTATAGATATAATAAATTATTTCATAAATTTAAACAATAAGTACAACGCATTTAATCTAAAAACAGATCATTTTCTGATTGTTGCTGTTGTTGTTTATTTGTTGTTGTTGATGTTGTTCTTAAACGTGTGCATTTCGTTGGTCGAAAGAAATTCTAAACGAAATTACGGAAGCATTAGCCTATATTTCTAATGCGACGTTTTCAGTTCTAAATCTGATTCTGAAAGCCACAAGCCATATTTACATTGTTATATCTTCAACGTTTCACTCACACTTTCTTCCGGTGCCGTTTGTTGTAGCCCGTATTTCTCTAGGAATTGCTAACTGACTTCCTTGGTTAAATTGCTAACTTAGTCTGAACGACCCGTTTTAAAACATTTCTCAATATCACATAGTACAACTACACTTCTTTCAATACAATGGATTTTTCTTTTATATTTTATGTAAAAGCTTTGTCTCTTCCCCGAATAATAATATAATTCCCAGAATGGGCGAAATAGAAATTGTAGTAAACAAAAGTAACGCGTAAAGTATCAATTTAATTTAGTTGTAAAGTGACACTCGTCTGGAGGTTGGAGATTCAACCTTCAATCTGCGTGGTAGTACGAATGCAGTTGTCAATTGGTTACAAATCCTACCCGGTCATAGCTAACGGAACAGGTACATGCTACCATCGTTGATTGAAAAATGGGTTCACTTCGAAATTTCGTGCAAATTTCCGAGTTCGGCAAAATGAGTCCCGAGTTCGACAAGCTACACCTCATGAAGATGCGAAGTTACATCTAGCGTAAAGATGTGAGAATAAAAACTCGATATGCATGCCATTCTGTATTTTCATAAGATTATCCGTTCGCTTATATTTCTGCCTCCACAAAAACTCAAACAGATTGCTGCCCACCATTTTGTGGTGTTTATTCTGCGATTTTTATGAGGATGTCACCGATATCAAAATGGAAACCTAAACGTACTTACAACCCTAATCTTAAGCATAGCCAAAGAAGACTCGCAAATGAAATTCTTGTTTCGTCGGTTTTAAAGTGGAAACATGAACACTAACTCGATACGGACTATATTTCGTGCAAAATTGCGTTGCAGTCTCTGCTAAATATCGGAAAAGTTATATGCTTTATTGTACGCTGTATCGATAATTAGACGGACTTATGTAGATGAAAATAATTTTGGATGCCAAATATGAAAGACCTGAAATACGATATAAATTTATAAAATTGAATTAAACAAATACACCAATATGATTTCTTATTTCGAAAGATGAAACAAGCGATGAGTTTCTTGCTTGAATTTCTTAAGTAAAATAATGTGACATTTCTGTGTAATATTCGCTAATTTTACCTTTGTCTGCACTTGATTCTTAAAAATTATATTATAACTGTTGAATATTTTTGACTCCTAATGGGGGGTATTACACCAATGATTTTAACGAGCATTTTATAACCACAAGTCACAATAAGCAACCAATAAAAAGCTTCCAAAGTTACTGTAAAAATTGTCGAATTTTGGATTCAATCAGTTCGCCGCCATCTTTGTTACTGGTAATTACACTCAAGATCGTACTGCACTGTTTCTTCACATCCATCTTTGTTCAATATAATCTCTCAACACTTAAATATAACCATAAACGCAATCGCAAGTTTCATTTAATTTGTATTTTAAATGTTTAAAAAAAATATTTGAAAATTTTATATGAACTAACTTGTAGAATAGTTTACTGGTTTAGCTCAAAATGTTGAAAATATTACTTTCTGTGTAATTATAGGGAAACTGGCCAAAAGGAAATGTTATTAAAATCCATAATAGTTTCTATTCCTGACTTAAATATTGATGCCATTTCACATTTTGAACCTTGCTTTTTTCTTCTTGAAATCATGTTTTGGAATAACAAAAGCAAGAACGACATTTCTCTACAAACAACCAAACAGAACACGATAAATAAGTATTTAAAGATATAATGAAATAAAAGTACATTTTTCCCTAAATGATTTATCATTTAATAGTCGAAAAGAGTTGACACGCTGTAAAAACAAAGTAACTAAACTAATCACCATGAGTAAATATTTGAAGATATAAATGGATTCCACACTGAATAAGCTGAAAAGTGTTGATATGCAGTAAATCGAAACAAAACAATACATTCTGAAACTGAACTGTATTTAGTACAAATAAAATTCAGCGATGATTAAACCGTACAGCAACATTCAGTTACGTTTGTCAAATGTCTTCATGTAATCATTGTCTAATCGCATGATTTAAATATATGCGCCTATGCGTTTAAATCATACAAGGATACGACTGATTCAGACTATGATGAGGGTCTTCGGCTCAGAACTGAAAGTATTTTCATAGATGTTATCTTTGAGATAACCCCACAGATAACTGACTGCGTGTTAAGGATAAAAATTCTTCGTAATATTTGGATTCTTCTGATTATTATTCACATCTTGAGTATAATTTTCACAACGTTTCAGTCGATGTAACTTCCGGCTTCCTTAAAGTGTAACTTGTCAAAATCGGGAATCTTTCTGTCGAACTCAAAAATCTCGACAGAATTTTTAATGGGACGCTTTATTTACTTCACGGGTGTAGCATGCCCTTGTTCTGTCCGCCATGACTGGGTAGAGGTCCTAAGTAATTTGTAATTGTATTTTTCGGTCGCTCAAAATGAAAATGGAACCTTCAACCTTTAGGATAATATCATTTTTACAATTGATTTTTTCGAGTATTCTAACCACTGTGTCATGGGTACTTGCAGAGCCCGACAGA
This sequence comes from Euprymna scolopes, assembly GCF_053919585.1. Classification (NCBI taxonomy): domain Eukaryota; kingdom Metazoa; phylum Mollusca; class Cephalopoda; order Sepiida; family Sepiolidae; genus Euprymna; species Euprymna scolopes. Next base: position 49,490,199 of record NC_136487.1, read on the forward strand.
AACATTTTCGAGTTCGACAAGATACATCAGAAAAAGGTCGGAGGTTACACCGACCGAAACCTGACAATAACACTCAATCTGAGAACAGTTGTTCGAAGCATCCAAATAATACGATTAACCAATCCTCATCTCCAAAATAGAGAAACGTAAAATCAATTCTGAATCATACTCCCCACTAATGAAACGACGATTAATGTGTCCTTGTTAATAATTAAACATCGATAAAGTAAAGAGTGTTCACTATTATTAAAATTTGTGGACAAGTCAAGCCTCGATGAAGTCCATTGATTAACGATTAATTTAATTTCATCTTGGGAGGGGACATCTTGTACTACGTTATTTATATGTGTGTTAGTTTTCTCTGCATTTTGCTTAATGTTGTGTTCATAGAATATAGCTCGATATATTTTACAGGCGTTTTTAAAGAACGGTAGGACCACAACTACGGGTCCTTTGTCAAAAATTATCAACTATGATAAAAATAAGCGTTTATAAAAATAATATTTAATCGCACAAAATGTTCATAGTAAATAAGTTATTTAAATGAAGAGTATCATCTTGGATGTATGTAGTATAACAAACATTTGGATAAGATAAACGTTTAGCATGCGTTTTGAGACTTCATCTGTTTTTGTCCTCGATTAGCGAAAGATAACACATTCGAGATTGAAGTAATTTTTAGGGGTTTTTTTTTCTCAAAACAGAGTGTTCGATATTATGGCGTTAGGGTTTTCCGATATTAAAAACCAACTTTAATTCCTAAAAGTTACCTCGTGGAGACACAAGTAAATAAGGATCTGAATTGAGTGAAATAATGGAATTCAGCGAGAAACAGTGCATCATTTTATATTATACATAGATATAGTATGGCTATTACAAAAGAATGCGTCAAATTTAAGTTCAATATGCATAAATAATTTTCTGTTTCATGACAGCTGCTATTATTTATTTAATATTCCAGAAAACAGCGAATATGTTGTACTTACTCTATTAATTAGAACATCTGATTTGCAATTTCTCTTGATATTTATTCACATATACTTTTACACATGATAAATCAGTTATTGTATTTGCTGGAGCATATATATGCATATATATATATGTGTGTGTGTGTGTGTGTACATATACATATACATATATATAAATATACATATACATATATATATACATATACATATACACACATACACACAAATATACATATATATATATATTTCTTCTTTTCAGCATTTCCTTTAACTCCTGTTTATATATATATATATATATATATATATATATATATATATATATATATTAATGAAATGGCAAGAAAACTAGGCAAAAAGAAAAAAAAACTAAGCAAAATTCATCCCAAAGAGACAAAACTAAAACTAGCCTGATAGGACACTATATATGCAAATGTAGGCAAATTTAGACATATTTAGTTGGTTTAATAATATATCTTCTTTTTACCAATTGTCAAAAAATTTTAACCAGAGAATACTATTACAATTTTCAAAAAACCTGCAAATTGTTATGTAGTTTTGTCCCATAGAACGAAAGATATGAGCATTTCAATGTCCAATTTTGCTCCGCGTATAGATAGATAGATAGATAGATAGAAAGAAAGAAAGATAGATATATGTATATATATATATATACCACCGATTTTGGCAAAATAAGTTCAAAATCTCATCAACTAATGAACAAAATTTAACAAATGAAGACTCGTTGGAAAGCTAATGGCCTAAATTTTGTAGTGGACTGTGTGGCATTTGCCCTTAAGGTCGCACATTAATCATCATCCATCATTCAGATCGTGTGTTTGTCACTTTTTACAGAGATAAAATATTTCAGTAAAGGTGCAGTACCTTAACACCCTTAAAAAATTCTTTAAAATTACCACTATTATAAGTTTTCGGGGTACTAGAAAAGGAAAATAACGTTTAAATATCAAGGTAACGGGTAGTTTCCAAGATATAAATAAATTAGTGTTTAAAAAGTGGGGGATCACTTTTCTCTATTAATTTAACGTAAAATCAACACCTATTTTATGAACCCCCTTTCTTTGGGGGGGGGAGGCTTCATTTATTTTTTAGGGGTGATGTAGATCAACGCAAAACCTACCTTAAAAAACTTGTTTCTATAGGTTTTAGGGTGTTCTGAAAATGAATATTGTATTTAAATTTTTGGCAAATAAGTATTTTCGGGTATTAAGTAAAAATATGCGCGCTTGCGCATACAACAATGGCCACCACTTTTAAAATAAAGAATTACATTGCTTAATACCTAAAAAAAAATTATTATTGAGGAAAATTTACACGCGATATATGTTTTCAGCACACATGAAACCTATAGAAAACAAGTTTTTAAGGAAGGTTTTGTGTTGGTTTACCAAGCCACAATTACTAAATAAACACCCCCTCCCTATAAAAAAAATACAAGATTCACCACTCCCCTAAAAAAGGTATCTATGAAGCGGGTGTCCATTTTACGTTAAATTTATATAGAAAAGTGACTACCCAGTTTTTTAAAACCATAATTTCTTCATATCTTGAAAACTACTCGTTTCCTTGAATTTGAAACGTTTTTTCGTTTTCAGCACCCTCGAAAACTTATAATAGTGGTTATTTGAAGGATATTTTGAGGGTCGAAAGATACTGCACCATTGCTAATGTTTCAGGCCAGGTCCCAAGAACCCCCAACCGCTTCGGCGGCACGGGGGTTCAAAGATCAAAGTGTAGTATCTGTTCCGGCAGATGCTGCACTTAAGATAATTTGTACTAGTCAATGGAGGGGAAACCCTCTATACTGGGACAATTATTATTTTTGGTAACCAGAGTGACCCCTTTTAGGGGAGCTGGTTTTTACCTCACATTAAAAACGGCCTTGTGCCTAATTTGCTCAGTGGGGGAGCAAATAAATACCATCTGTTCCGGCAGATACTGCAAGCAAAGACCATATGTGGGGGCGACCCCACATATAAGACCTTGGTCAATGTAGGGGCAACCCTTCATACCAATTGTCACTATCCAGCTCCCCTACTCCCCGGGGAGTTGGTCCCCATTTCCCCTTCACTCCTCACTTTAAAAATCGGCCTTGTGCCTAATTTGCTCGGTGGGGGAGCAAATAAATACCATCTGTTCCGGCAGATACTGCAAGCAAAGACCATATGTGGGGGTGCCCCCACATATAAGACCTTGGTCAATGTAGGGGCAACTCTTCATACCAATTGTCACTATCCAACTCCCCTACTCCCCGGGGAGTTGGTCCCCATTTCCCCTTCACTCCTCACATTAAAAATCGGCCTTGTGCCTAATTTGCTCGGTGGGGGAGCAAATAAATACCATCTGTTCCGGCAGATGCTGCAAGCTATGACTAGCTATGACTAGCAAAGACCAGATGTGGGGGCAACCCCACATGCCTGACCTTTAACCAGCTCCCATTTCCTACCTCTCGGGAGCTGGTCCCCTTTTTCCCTTCCCCCTCCCTTCACTCCTCACATTAAAAATTGGCCTTGTGCCTAATTTGCTCGGTGGGGGAGCAAATAAATACCATCTGTTCCGACAGATACTGCAAGCTAAGACTAGCAAAGACCAGCTATGACTAGCAAAGACCATATGTGGGGGTAACCCCACATATCTGACCTTGGTCACTGAAGGGGCAACCCTTCATACCAACAGTTTCTAATCCAGCCCCCACTTCCCTCCTCTGGGGAGCTGGATCCCCTCTTTCCCTCCTCCTTCCCCCTATCTCCACATTAAAAACGGCCTCCTGCCTAATTTGCTCAGTGGGGAAGCAAATAAATATCACCATTGCTAATGTTTCAATCATAGTCATTTGTTTTCCTTGTTTTGCATATTAATTACAAAATATTTCATATTTCCCCCAAACCTCTGGCCTCGATGGAGGAGACTAAAACTTGCTGCTATGGTTTCAAATGATCTAGAATAACAGCAAGGAGAGACTTGATTCCAAATATTTCTCATACGTTATATGTTCCCTCTTTGCTGTCCATACATAAATTACATTTCACAGAGTATAAAGAGTATTGGACACTGGAGATAGTCGTAATCGTACCCTATCTCCAAAAGAGGAGATATATAACATATGTGAAATATTTGGAATCATGTCTCCCCTTGTTGTTATTTCAGATCATTTGAAACCATAGTAGCAAATTTTAGTCTCTCCCCTCCATCAAATCCAGAGGTTTGATGGAGGTTATATATATATATATATATATATATATATATATATATATATATATATATATATATATATATATATATATATATATTCTCTGTATCTACTTATATATAGAAATAATTTTGCTGGGTGTGAGTTTGTTCCTTATGGACTCCGAAAATGCTGAAGCGATCTTTAGAAAATTTCCGACCAATGCACTTTATGTGCCCGGGGGTATTCTTAAATACGTTTGTTTTGTTTTTTTTATCGGATAAATCCGATAAATATCAAAATCGATACTCGAAATAATTCGATAAAGGAAAGGACCGTCGATTTTGACCAAAGTTGACACCCTTTTATAGCCAAACATTACAAGTGCACAAATAGAAGAATTCGGTGTATAAAGTCAGCAGTAAGTTCTTTAATAAAATAGTAGCGCATTTAAAATAGAATGTTATATTTAGAGCAAAATTGAACCATGATCCACGACTTTTGCATTTTAAATTTTAATTTAGGCTATTATATGTACATAATTTTCTTAAATCAACAGGTTCCTTTTTGTGGTCAGGGCCAGAAAATATGTGAATCCCGCTCCCAGCGTACCGCGGAGTGTTTCCGACTATAGCAGGCCATCAATCTATTTGATTGAATAATAGGCGATTTCACTGATTTTTGATGTCAATAAAAGTACACGCACACACACACACACACACACACACACACACACACACACACACACACACACATATATATATATATATATATATATATGTATATATTCATATATATATTTACTTTAAGAATTGTTAGAATAAAGATGGTTCTCTTAATGAATAGGTGGCCAGCAAATATGTGAGTAATGTCGCTTGTTTTTTTTGTCTTGTGAAAATAATTTATTTTATCCTCTTTGCAGTCTTTAATTTTACTCTTAAATAAACATTTCGCATATGTTTCTTGTTGTTCTTTTTGTTTTCAGCGAATGATTTAAATTACGCATTCTTACATTAATTCCGACATCAATTAATTTCCTTAAATAGGTTTTGTAAATTTACAATCCATTATTTTTTTTTTAATTTTAATTTCTCATTAACCTAATTCAGAAGATCAGCACATTCTGTAATTCTTCGATCTCTATTTTGGTTAAATTCTTTTAAATGCGGGTCAAAACTGACAAAGCATTATTGCTTGATTTCCAGCTAACCTAGTTTTAACATTCCTCGTGTCAGAATTTTATTTCCAATTGTGAAGTTTAAAAGTTTCTACATACAACTATAACTATACAACCATTACATCATTTGTTTAAACCCATCACATCAGCGTTTAAAACCACCACATCATTTATCTTGTTTCTACTTATAATGTTACATGGTCAATTTCCATCATGCATGTTTAATTAGATCTTTATCCATATTGATTTTTTATTGTGTCATAAACTTGATATCTCTTACATGCAAAAACAAAGGCTCATCTCATCATAGCCAAACAGGGTATCTATCACCGAATATCAATATACACAAGTGCGTCGATATAATGATTGTTGTTATTAAATGATAGCAGTGAGTGGCATGTAACATAATATTATTAATAAGGTAGAGCATTTATTAAGAAGTCATCAATCACTTTGATCAATAGCACTCTCTTGTTCATCGCTACGTATCACGTTTATATCCACATAAACAAGCCATGGATGTGTCTACTAAGATAACCATCTTTTGCGTTAACTTTAGACCTACCACTAACCAGGATTTTACTCTAATATTGTCGGCTATATAATCTATGGTTCGCGCTTTTACAAAATTCGGACCATTGTAAATACACGCTGATTACTGTGGTTTTGTTAATCAAAGAAAAACTCGTTAAATCAACAAAGTTTTATTTACATTACAATGATAATATGACATGAGAAAGAGAGTTTAGGTCAGTATAGGGATGATGCGTGGTTAGTGCGGCGAAAGCAAAAGTGTGTCGGCTGGCTTCTCTCTCACTCTCACACTTCTGTCTGTCTGACTGCTTTATATTGACTTACCCCACATTTCTTGATCGGAATCTAATTGTTCATTTAAAATATTTTCTCAAATTGTTGCATGATCTCCATTATTCGATATTTTCCGGCGTTGTCCGTCACGATTGCTACAGTAAACCACCTCCAAAACCACCAGAGTCTAGACGATGGCCGAGGTATCTTTTCTCTCTTGGCTGTTTGTATGATCCTATGCAGTCGTACAGGGTCCACTATTTCCATATTTTCTTTCTCAACCTTTGAAAAGAGGTTACTTTGTTGTTAATAACCTGATGCGCCCCCATCGGAAGGTACAGATAGGTCTTAATAAGCATATGTGTATAAGCCAGAGTGTTCTCCCTCTATGGCCATGGTTTTTCAAATTTCACTTTCTCGACATTGTGTCACGTGATCCAGCCGTAAGAGGAAGATAATTATCCTTGGCTATAATCTTTGTGTCGCCTACATGCGTGTAAATACGATTACATACAGTCGTTTTCTCAAATGGACTATGATTTCTATCGTATTGTTATGTGACTACTTACCGAGCTAATAGCCACTCAGATAATTTAAAAAAGATGACAAGATTTCCAATCAAACGATAAGAAATAGCTAATAGCAGTATGTTTCTTGGTTTATTTTATATGAGAATTGATGAATTATATTATTGTGATTTTTCGGACACTGTGCTCATCATGAGGATGATGAGTGACACTATGGAAGTACTTTTATCAGTGATATAAATTGCTTTTGAGAACTGGTGGAGATGTTCGTAGATAGAAATTATTGACATCGGATTTGACGACCAAGTACTAATCGGCAAGAAAACAGTCTAACAGAAATATGGCTGTGCTAATTCAGTTGTTTATACTCGGTCTAAGATTTAGCTACGTATTTTGTAATGTAAATTCATGTTATATTAGTGTGTGTGCGTTTTACAGCATACTAAATCTTTATTTATGAGCTTATAATAGATCCGACGTGAACTGAACTCAGTTTAGTGGTTTCAAAGTTGGCGCCGGTAACCAATACGCCATTCTTACTCGCCGCCATATCAAATTGTTTGTGTTTAGACTTCCGACATTTTATAGGGCAGATGTGGACAATGGTTTTTATCGTTTCGATATCCGCCTCTATTATTTAACAGCTTTCTTTGTTTTGCCTTTATTTTAGCTTTCAATTTTTTTCGGTTTTTGCTCGGGTTCGCTTTCATATTGTTCCCCTTCTAAGAACGAGATGTGAATGGTCTCACTAAATTCCATGCGTATTTGTTTTGACTTCTTTCCCACAAGTTCTGGTTTTATTTTTTTTATTTTTCCGCAACAAAAGACCGTCTTCACATCAAATGCGAAGAAGGCGGTACATATTCGGCAAAAGTAAGAAAATAAAACTAATACATACATCATATTGCACTCTAATAAAAGGAAATAGATCGAAACCATTCATTTTCTTCAACATCAAACGAGCGGCCATTTTGTTTGTCGAATTTCTTACACGAAACATTGTCATTATTTTTAAGAGCTGGTAAGATTTATTTTCAGTTGATTATGGTTGCATGTTTAGTATTGACATGAGTTCCTCAACTACTAAATGAATTGTATTAATATTTTATTTGGAATAATGGAATAATGATCTAAAGATGGGCATTGTTAGTATGAGCATAATTAGCAGATTATCGAACAAATAAAGACAAAACAGAAAATTATCGATTCTAATGGAAAGCTGTTGTCAAGACTCATGATTTAAATGCAACAGATTCGAATTATATCGTTTCCATTGCATAACTATCATCTATACATGTTAACAATGTCACATGGTCAATTCTAAAATTCCTGTTTCGTTCTAACGTCAGGGAAATCAACACAAACAATAGAATCAAACTGGTCAAATAAGATATACAACGCTGATTCACACGTAATGATTTTGCAAATGACATGTATAGTGTTTGTTTGGTAAATATCCAGGCTGCGTTCACTGTAAAATCATATTGATTAAAAGAGGGGAAGCTGAAAACAAAATGCAAGAGAAAATAAAACATAATCAGTTTTCGAAAGATTAAATTATTCCTGAATGTACAAAAATGTCATTTGAATAAAAAGTCGTGTACATAGTATATAATATCAGGGACCACCAGCACGAAAAGAAACACCATGAAGTTGACTGGTTCTCAAAAGACAAAATGAATGCTGTATATATGTAATGTTATTAACAAGAATTATATGCAGGTGCAATTGGCTCGCACCGAGTGAAGAAAAAAAAGGTTGCATCATTCTCTCATGTAAACAGCCTTCGATTAAAACGACATAAAAATGTAAGTACAGTGAAAATGGCGGTGCTTGAGGTTGTCACAAATTGTTATATAATAACAAACTGAAATCGATGATGGATGCTTGAAGATTTGAACCCGAAAAGAAATAACCGCCAGGTTTATATGCGTTCACCTTCCTTCTAACACCCCAGCATCCCTCACTGTAATCGGCAATATTTTCATTTAACAATGTGTCGTCATTGTTTTTAAACTTAGCAGTAATACAAGAATATGGCAAGATAAAACTCAGCTAATTTGTAAATAATCAGAACTTTTTCAATTGCACACGTTTTTTTATTACAAGAAATACGACGGGCGTGCAATAAGTAATGCCCCTGACCCACTTTTGTCTTATCTACCTGAAATTTTGCATGTGCAATGATTTATATCTCTAAGAGTTATGTGGCAAATTACAGCTCTGAACTAATTGTGGTTTCTATTTTACAGGTGTTTGAACAGAGTCAGGTGCGAAATGGAGCCTGTTGAATGTCGAGCAGTGATCCGTTTTTTGTATTCGAAAAGACGCACACCACAGGAGACTTTTGATGAAATGAAAGAAACGCATGGTGATAATGCCCCATCATATGACCTTGTAAAACGCTGGCATCGTGAATTCAAACATGGCCGGAAGTCTGTAGAAACAGCTCCCAGACCTGGTCGCCCCCCTTCGTCCATTGATGAGGCATCTGTCCGTCAAGTTGAGGCTGCCATTTTGGAAGATCGGCGCATTACTATTCGCCAAATAGCCCAAGATGTCAAGATTAGTGCAGGGTATGTGGAAACTATCATTCATGACCATTTGCATATGCATAAGGTGTCTGCCAGATGGATTCCCAGGTTGCTCACACCATTCCAGAAGCGAGAACGCGTCGAGTGCTCGAGGATGAATTTGGAGATGTGTCAGAAGATGAGGCAAAGTTTTTCAAAAGACTGATTACACAGGATGAAACCTGGGTCTATCCCTATGATTCAGAGACCAAATCCCAGTCAATGCAGTGGAAGCACTTGGACTCACCACCTTCAAAGAAAGCAAGGGTGTACCCCTCCGCTGGTAATGCCATGCTCAGTCTTCTGGGACCAGAGTAGTGATGACAGATTTCCTGGCAAAAGAATACCACAATTACAGGAGCCAATTATGCTTCACTTTTGAGGAAATTAAGGGAAGCTATCAAAATCAAGAGGCGGGGCAAGATCAGCAAAGGTACCCTCCTCCTGCAGCACAACGCTCCGGTACACAACTCGCATGTCGCCAGAGCAGAAGCACGGGCGTGTGGTTATTAAATCCTCCCTACTCTCCTGACCTTGCACCCTCTGACTTTCACCTCTTCCCAGCCATGAAGTTGTTTTTGAAAGGAAAGCGTTTCCCAGATGATGCATCCTTGATTTCTGAAATCACATCGTGGTTGGAGGGCCAACCTGGGGTGTTCTACAAAAACGGTCTCCAGAGCTGCATCAAACGATGGGAAAAATGAATAACTCTGGGTGGTTCCTATGTAGAGAAAGACTAATAACTGTGACAAGTTTCGTTGCACTACTGTTATGGGAAGTGGGTCAGGGGTATTACTTATTGCACGTCCCTCCTATTAAGCCAGAAAACATTAGGTGGGTGCAAAAATAATATCGTTTTTTGACGTTTAACATTATTTTTGCACAAACCTAAGTTGACATTGTTATAAAAGCAGAGTAAACTTATTGAAATAATAGCAGACCATCTAGTGTTGCCCGATCGTGAAATACGCATGAATATTATATTTTAATTCATACAAAACTGAGAAATGTGAATGCCAGTATTATATGTTTTCTAAACAATTCACTTTTTGTAAGTAAAAAATACCCGAGCTGAGATCGAAACTATAATCTAAAGACAGTGAGCGAAGTTCGATAACAATTAGGCCAGCTTGACACGTCTGTAAAAAATGTTTTCAAACATACTTATTCTTAACATGAAGTATCTGTCATGTGAACGATTCACGCATATGCATTCGTGAAACAGTTAACTCAAATAAAATTACAATGACCCCCCCACGTACCAATTTTTCAATTTTGATCCCTTAGTAGCCTATTTTCCGGATGATACCTTATTAAAACGTTTTATCGTATCTCTGAATATCGTATATACCAAATATCAAATCTGTAGGCAAAAAATCCGTTGAGTATATCGGTTGAGAAGTGTCCTCACACACACAAATTTTCACTTTTATAGATATATATTAGGTTGAAAAAAAGTTCTTGCGAAGCTTTAATTTTGATTTCAAATGATGTATTTTCAAATAAGTTTTCATTATAATGTGTTTACTTTATCATTTAATGGCGTCTTTCTCTCAATCTTCTAAATTACAAAAAAGCAATTATGCCTTCTTTTCCAGAACGTTGAATACAGGATGGAAAAACAAAACAAATTTACACAATTTTCTTATTTCAATTCAAGCTGGACCGAAAAGCTGCTGAAACAGCTCGCGATATCAACGATACGTTCGGCATAGGAATCACAACTGAACGCACAACACAATGGTGGTTTTAGAAATTTCGTGGCGGCGACGAGAGTAGTGGTCGCCATCAGATGTTGACAACAATCAATTAAGAGCCTTAGTCGAAGCTAATCCACGCGCAACTGTCCATCCATTACAGCTGTTTTTAATGCAGGCGAAACCATTCTGGTTAAGAAGTATTGTTAACAAATTAATCAAATGCATTCGAAAATTTGACAACAACACTCAGCATTAGTCAACAGAAAAAGGCCCAATTCTCCTCCACAATAATGCCCGACAGCACGTTACTAAACCGACTCAACAGAAGTTGAACGAATTGGACTACGAAACGTTGCCTCATCCGCCATACTCCCCAGACCTCGCACCTACTGACTACCACTTTTTCAAGCATCTCGACAACATTCTGCGTAAGAAATCCTTCAAAAACGTTAGGGATATCAAAATAGTCTTCAGCGACTTGATCGCAATCAAACCCTCAAGATTTTTACATTATTGGCATAAATACACATGTTTTGCGTTGGCAAAAGTGTGTTGATTCTGACGGTGCTTGTTTCGATCAATAAATCTTTGTTTGAGCCGAGATATGTTCATCTGAATTGAAAAGTTAAAAACCATAAGAATTTTCTTGTCAACTTAATAGATAATAAGAACTTGAAAAATCCGAACAAAAACAAACATTGATGTACGTAATCTGGACATTATAAAAACATTAGAATAATTCAATATCATCACACTAATTTACACTTTCAAAGATTAGTAATTTTGTACATATGTTGTGTTAGTGAACCATAATAATATACAGTCACTTTTCTTATGTTCACATATATTAACTAGTTATAGTAAGTGATATTATGCGTATATTTGTAAGATGCAATAATCGTCGATATTGGTCCCCCGATTTATCGGAAAGAGACCTATATTTTCAGTGGCGTCCGTGCGTCCGGACGATTGCAAGATAACCGTCCATTAGCTTTCCCAGAAATTTTGCAACAAATTCTATTTCATTAAACAGTAAATTTGTTTTTGTTTTTTTTTCGAAAATCCCCTTTGCGACCCCAGGGGCTCAAAAGAGGTCGAAAATGCACCAAATGGCCCAAAATGACACGTTTTGCGCCATAACTTCCGATTTTTCTGAAACTTAGCAAAATGTGGAGCCCATTGTTCTTAATATAAATCCAGTGTGGGTTATCCTGGCAAAATTCTGGTTCGCGTCCCCGAGGACTTTCAGTGCTAAAAACGCCCCTTGTTTTTTTGGGCTCTTTTTACATATTTCTCAACAAAAACTTGATCTATCTTATTATATAGTTGTTTTTCACGGTCATCATCTCAAATATACATGTATTAAGGCCTGAAACTGCACCATCGTCCGTTTACACCAGGATTCAGCGTCCCCAGAGGCCCAAAAGAGACCAAACTAGCCCTGAATGGTTCAAAATGACACCTTTTGCCCCATAGCGTTTGATCTATTGATTGGATTTCCCTGAAATTTGGACAAAATGTGGAGGCCAATGTTCTTAATATAAATTCAGTATGGATGATCCTGACAATATTCTGGTTCGCATACTTTTTGGACTTTTAGCGCTAAAATCCATGCTTTTCTGGAGCTCTTTTTTACATATTACCCAATAACTAAATATGTCTACCTATATTGTGGTTTTCTATGATGCTAAATTCAAATGCACATGTCTTACAGCGTGTAACTGCACCATTTGTCCATTTTCACTGGGATTCGGCGTTCCCAGGAGCTTAAAAGGAGTCACAGATGCGTTCAAATTGCACAAAATGACACTTTTTACCCCATAACTTTTGCCCCATCCATTAGATTGTTTTCTGAAACTTGGAGAAAATGTGAAGGCAATTAAGGCCACTTCTCACATTCATAATTTTTTCACTATTTTTTGTGACGACAGTTCACATGCAGCACCAGAGAGGGACCACGCATACGCGGGTTGTTTAATCCAAGCAAGGATCCACGCTGCAGCTTCTCGTAATCTAAAGATACGCGTGTCGCCGTTCTTTGTCCTCATAACAATCTACCGGAAGCACTTTTTCTTTCGTGTTTTATTTTGTTTTTTTTGTTTGTTTGTTTGTTTTTTTTACTTCTTTCGCGTAAATTCAATAACACGTTATCATCATTCACGTTTTTTATCTCGTTTTTGTTCATTGCCACGAGAGTTCCTCGACATGAACAAATCGTGTCTCTATTTTAAAAAAATGGTATTTGTTTCATTATTGTTGAAGTTTATCTCCTGCATTTTTTTGTTTCTTTTGGGGGGAAATTTTGAGACAAAAGAATGTTGATATCGAAAAACGTAATAAAAGTTAACAATAGAAATGTGATTAATATTGACATAAAAAATTAACGTGATATGATTATGTTGTTCTCTAAACAATACAATAACACTAACAGAGGCACGTCTAGCGGGAAAATGAATGAAAACTGTTTATTTCAACGCTAGAAAAATTGTAACACACTGACTCAGCATTTGTTATATATATATATATATATATATATATATATAATATTTGTGTTTGCGATACGTTTTGAACAAATTCAATTATTTGTACGAAAGGATATTTACCTAAATGCGAGTTGGGAATAATTTCCCTTTTGACAAAGTTGGTATTCCCAAAGGGGAAGTGCAATATATATGGTTTTTAAAATGCATGTATCCACTGATACGTATTTCGTCGTCTACGAATCATTACAGTAGCTGAATCTAGCGAGATTCGAAATCGGGACCTCGTGGTAAGAAGCTTGAACTTTTACCTCTAAACCATCTCGCACGATTGTCTGGATATATCGCGATTTACGTAAATGTTATTTTCTTTCTTTCAAACACACACACACACACACACACATATATATATATATATATATATATATAAATATATATATATATATATAGAGAGAGAGAGAGAGAGAGAGAGATAACGTAATAAAATTAAGCTGAAAAATAAATGTCCAATGATAAGGTAAACTGCTGATTCTAAAAATCAGGTGAATTGATCAAGTAATGCTTAGTGATTATTTGTCATATTCCACAAACCAAGTAAAGAGATCAAGTAATGCTGAGTTACATTTGTCACATGATCAAGTTATACTGAGTGCTTGATTATCACATTCTAAAGATAATGCACATCGATAAAGTTATGCTTATTTCTTGTTTGTCACATTTCAAAAGGTAGGTAAATTATCAAGTCATGCTGATTGTTATCTGTCACATTCCAAACATTGCGTACATTGATCAAGTAATGCTGAGTGGAGATTTCTTACATTAAAAAAATGAGGTAATTTAAAAGGATCAAACAATAGAATAGGTTAGGAAAATAAAGAGTAAAGTTATATATAAACTGTATTACATTACGTCGTCAATAAGATTTATAGAAAGAGAAACAAAAGAAAAAAAACTCGTTTGACGAGATAAATTTAAATTCAAAACGCCATAGACTAAAGAGGTTTCTCATTCCTCTTTCTGCGACCTTTGTTGACTTGATAATGCAGTAAGTGTTCAATATAATTTTACTCTTTGTACACTTAACGTATTATATATATATATATATATATATATATATATATATATTATATATTATATATATTATATTATATATATATATATTATATATATTATATTATATATATATATATATTATATATATATATTATATATATATATATGCGTGAGTGTACGCGTGTGCATTGATATGTGTGTGCATTAATAAAAATGCAAACCCATTGTACGGACCTGTTTAAGAAAGCAGAAATGTTTCGATTAATTTCTAACAAAAGTGCATTGAGAATGGTGGTGACTATGTAGAAAAATAAATTTTGAAACACAAAGGTCGCTTATTTTAATGAAACCATTCTTAAAATTTTGGAGTTAAAAGAAATGGGCAGTTTTACTTTTCGAATCACCCTCGTGTACATAATACATACATGCATACATACATGCATGCATACATACGTACATACATACATATATATGTATATACACACATATATATATGTATATATATATATATATATATATATATATATATATATATATATGCTTGTGTGTGCGCACCCACGTGAAGCATTTTTCTTTAATACATGTCTAAGTAATCAGCTATAAAAGTTATTGTTCATCTCATTTTTTATACTTGTTTTAGTTGACGGTGCAACAATAAAATGGTGTACCATAATTAGAATAAGAACTCACCATATTTGCAAACGCTTTCGACTCTTGTGTGTGTCAAGATGGGATATTTTATGTTATCGAACATTTTAACCGATTATCAATAGCTTACAATTTCGAAATATTTAAGATTTCTTGGGACTGACAGAACGAGTGCATGCGAGCCCCGTTGATTAAATAAAGTATACTGGTGAAAATTTTCTACAGATTCCCGAATTCGAACAGAAAGATTCCTGAGTATGAACAGCCACATCTGATTAATAATAATAATAATAATAATAATAATAATAATAATAATAATAATAATAATAATAATAATATATACATATATATATATACATATACATATATATACATATATATATATATATATATATATATGCGCGTATGTGTCTGTGTCTGTGTGTATAATGATTATTTTTATTTCATTGGCCAATTTTCAGTCTTAATTCATATTCTATTATATTTTTCTTGCGATGGAAGCATTGATCTTGATTTTACAATCGTTTTGCAACGCGCAGTTTCCTAATTCAAACGCGCTGTTTTTCGACAACGCCTATTAAAATTTCATGAGAATCATTTATAAAAACGCTAGCGTGATATGCATTGATTTGCATATCAAAGAACCCCCTCCCCGCAAAAAGACGATATAAAATTACTAAAGTAAGGAGGGCAAGGCAGTAAAGTTGTTTTAACCGAATTGAAATTTAGAATATCGTACGAAAGCGGACTAAAATCCTTTTTTAATTTCAAAAACGTTCATATCATTCAAGCACTACCGTGTTTCAATATATGGTTAAGTGGCAGTTTTAGTCGTTTAGAACTGCTTTAAAGCTTCACCGCTCAGTCATTTTTCGATTAAATTACAGATATTTATTACAGTTTACAGATAACCTTCTCAATTATATTGTGAAAAAAAATTTTCAATTTTCCTTCAGTAAAACAAAAGTTATGATGAATTTATTAGTGTTCAAAATCGTGCAAAACAACGTAAGGAGGCGAGCGACGTCTTTTTTTGACTGGTTTCCCGAGCAACCACGTCGGTTCAGCGACTACTTTTGCTACTAATTCACCGCTCTCGCGAAAAGAGATGTAACGAGTGAAATAGGGGGAAAGCATGAAAGGGAGATAATTGGGAGGATTTTATTGAAATCGCCATACATTGTTATTACATATGTGTATGTTATGTTTATGGAGGCAAATAAAAAAGACTGAAATTAAACAAAGAAAAAGTGAATTTACTAGAAGCCTAGAAAAATCATGGATTGCAATAGAAAAATTCGAGCATGAAAACTAGTTAAGCTTAAACATAGAAAAGTAAACGACTTGTTGTTAAAACTGGAAATGAAAAGGACAAGATATTCTAGTAAAAAATATATTAAATTAATAAGTTAAAATATTGCCAAAAAGAAGCTTTTAGAGTCAATTTATAACAGTATATAACTAATTCTTATTGCTGCAATATTTTAAGTTATAAATTTATTGTATTTTTACTAGAATATCATGTCCTTTTAATTTCTAGTTTTAACAACTAGTTCTTTACTTTTAAAATATTTAAGCTTAACCAGATTACTTTTCATGCTCATTAAATTTATTAACATGACTCTAGTTTAACATCGTATTTTTAGTCTCGTGTAAGCGATTCTATAAGTCAATCCATCGGTCGGTCTGTCGGTCAGTCTGTCTGTCCGTAACACTTTTTCTACTTTGGGCTTTTTGGTTAAGATCAAAGGTCTGTTCTTAATAGATGTGGTATTAGCTTTTTAAGCTTTTCTTGGCCTTTCGGCCAAGATCAAGGTGTAGTATCTGTTCCGGCAGATACTGCAAGCTATGACTAGCTATGACTAGCAAAGACCAGATGTGGGGGCAACCCCACATGCCTGATCTTTAACCAGCTCCCATTTCCCACCTCTCGGGAGCTGGTCCCCTTTTTCCCTTCCCCCTCCCTTCACTCCTCACATTAAAAATTGGCCTTGTGCCTAATTTGCTCGGTGGGGGAGCAAATAAATGCCATCTGTTCTACAGATGCTGCAAGCTATGACTAGCTATGACTAGCAAAGACCAGATGTGGGGGCAACCCCACATGTCTGACCTTTAACCAGCTCCCATTTCCCACCTCTCGGGAGCTGGTCCCCTTTTTCCCTTCCCCCTCCCTTCACTCCTCACATTAAAAATCGGCCTTGTGCCTTATTTACTCAGTGGGGGAGCAAATAAATACCATCTGTTCCGGCAGATGCTGCACTTAAGATAATTTGTACCAGTCAATGGAGGGGAAACCCTCTATACTGGGACAATTATTATTTTTGGTAACCAGAGTGCCCCCTTTTTGCCTACTTTTAGGGGAGCTGGTTTTTACCTCACATTAAAAACGGCCTTGTGCCTAATTTGCTCAGTGGGGGAGTAAATAAATACCATCTGTTTCGGCAGATACTGCAAGCTATGACTAGCAAAGACCAGATGTGGGGGCAACCCCACATGCCTGACCTTTAACCAGCTCCCATTTCCCACCTCTCGGGAGCTGGTCCCCTTTTTCCCTTCCCCCTCCCTTCACTCCTCACATTAAAAATTGGCCTTGTGCCTAATTTGCTCGGTGGGGGAGCAAATAAATACCATCTGTTCCGGCAGATACTGCAAGCTATGACTAGCTATGACTAGCTATGACTAGCAAAGACCAGATGTGGGGGCAACCCCACATGCCTGACCATTAACCAGCTCCCATTTCCCACCTCTCGGGAGCTGGTCCCCTTTTTTCCTTCCCCCTCCCTTCACTCCTCACATTAAAAATCGGCCTTGTGCCTAATTTGCTCGGTGGGGGAGCAAATAAATACCATCTGTTCCGGCAGATGCTGCAAGCTATGACTAGCTAGGACTAGCTAGGACTAGCAAAGACCAGATGTGGGGGCAACCCCACATGCTTGACATTTAACCAGCTCCCATTTCATACCTCTCGGGAGCTGGTCCCCTTTTCCCCTTCCCCCTCCCTTCACTCCTCACATTAAAAATTGTCCTTGTGCCTAATTTGCTCGGTGGAGGAGCAAATAAATACCATCTGTTCCGGCAGATACTGCAGGCTACGACTAGCTATGACTAGCAAAGACCAGATGTGGGGGCGACCCCACATGCCTGACCTTCAACCAGCTCCCATTTCCCACCTCTCGGGAGCTGGTCTCCGTTTTTCCCTTCCCCCTCCCTTCACTCCTCACATTAAAAATCGGCCTTGTTCCTAATTTGCTCGGTGGGGGAGCAAATAAATACCATCTGTTCCGGCAGATACTGCAAGCAAAGACAAGATGTGGGGGAAACCCCACATACCTGACCTTTAACCAGCTCCCATTTCCCACCTCTCGGGAGCTGGTCCCCTTTTTCCCTTCCCCCTCCCTTCACTCCTCACATTAAAAATCGGCCTTGTGCTTAATTTGCTTGGTGGGGGAGCAAATAAATACCATCTATTACCGGCAGATACTGCAAGCTATGACTAGCAAAGACCAGATGTGGGCGCAACCCCACATGTCTGACCTTTAACCAGCTCCCATTTCCCACCTCTCGGGAGCTGGTCCCCTTTTTCCCTTCCCCCTCCCTTCACTCCTCACATTAAAAATCGGCCTTGTGCCTTATTTGCTCGGTGGGGGAGCAAATAAATACCATTCGTTCCGGCAGATACTGCAGGCTAGGACTAGCTATGACTAGCAAAGACCAGATGTGGGGGCAACCCCACATGCCTGACCTTTAACCAGCTCCCATTTCCCACCTCTCGGGAGCTGGTCCCCTTTTTCCCTTCCACCTCCCTTCACTCCTCACATTAAAAATCGGCCTTGTGCCTAATTTGCTCGGTGGGGGAGCAAATAAATACCATCTGTTTCGGCAGATGCTGCAAGCTATGTCTAGCTAGGACTAGCAAAGACCAGATGTGGGGAAAACCCCACATTCTTGACCTTTAACCAGCTCCCATTTCCCACCTCTCGGGAGCTGGTCCCCGTTTTTCCCTTCCCCCTCCCTTCACTCCTCACATTAAAAATCGGCCTTGTTCCTAATTTGCTCGGTGGGGGAGCAAATAAATACCATCTGTTCCGGCAGATACTGCAAGCAAAGATAAGATGTGGGGGAAACCCCACATACCTGACCTTTAACCAGCTCCATTTCCCACCTCTCGGGAGCTGGTCCCCTTTTTCCCTTCCCCCTCCCGTCACTCCTCACATTAAAAATCGGCCTTGTGCTTAATTTGCTTGGTGGGGGAGCAAATAAATACCATCTTTTCCGGCAGATACTGCAAGCTATGACTAGCAAAGACCAGATGTGGGCGCAACCCCACATGTCTGACCTTTAACCAGCTCCCATTTCCAACCTCTCGGGAGCTGGTCCCCTTTTTTCCTTCCCCCTCCCTTCACTCCCTACATTAAAAATCGGCCTTGTGCCTTATTTGCTCGGTGGGGGAGCAAATAAATACCATCTGTTCCGGCAGATACTGCAGGCTAGGACTAGCTATGACTAGCAAAGACCAGATGTGGGGGCAACCCCACATGCCTGACCTTAAACCAGCTCCCATTTCCCATCTCTCGGGAGCTGATCCCCTTTTTCCCTTCCCCCTCCCTTCACTCCTCACATTAAAAATCGGCCTTGTGCCTAATTTGCTCGGTGGGGGAGCAAATAAATACCATCTGTTTCGGCAGATGCTGCAAGCTATGACTAGCTAGGACTAGCAAAGACCAGATGTGGGGGAAACCCCACATTCTTGACCTTTAACCAGCTCCCATTTCCCACCTCTCGGGAGCTGGTCCCCTTTTCCCCTTTCCCCTCCCTTCACTCCTCACATTAAAAATCGGCCTTGTGCCTAATTTGCTCGGTGGGGGAGCAAATAAATACCATCTGTTTCGGCAGATGCTGCAAGCTATGACTAGCTAGGACTAGCAAAGACCAGATGTGGGGGAAACCCCACATTCTTGACCTTTAACCAGCTCCCATTTCCCACCTCTCGGGAGCTGGTCCCCTTTTCCCCTTCCCCCTCCCTTCACTCCTCACATTAAAAATCGGCCTTGTGCCTAATTTGCTCGATGGGGGAGCAAATAAATACCATCTGTTCCGGCAGATACTGCAAGCTATGACTAGCTATGACTAGCTATGACTAGCAAAGACCAGATGTGGGGGCAACCCCACATGCCTGACCTTTAACCAGCTCCCATTTCCCACCTCTCGGGAGCTTGTCCCCTTTTTCCCTTCCCCCTGCCTTCGCTCCTCACATTAAAAATCGGCCTTGTTCCTAATTTGCTCGGTGGGGGAGCAAATAATTACCATCTGTTCCGGCAGATACTGCAAGCTATGACAAGCAAAGACCAGATGTGGGCGCAACCCCACATGTCTGACCTTTAACCAGCTCCCATTTCCCACCTCTCGGGAGCTGGTCCCCTTTTTCCCTTCCCCTGCCTTCACTCCTCACATTAAAAATCGGCCTTGTGCCTTATTTGCTCGGTGGGGGGGCAAATAAATACCATCTGTTCCAGCAGATACTGCAAGCAAAGACCAGATGTGGGGGCAACCCCACATATCTGACCTTTAACCAGCTCCCATTTCCCACCTCTCGGGAACCTGTCCCCTTTTTCCCTTCCCCCTCCCTTCACTCCTCACATTAAAAATCGGCCTTGTGCTTAATTTTCTTGGTGGGGGAGCAAATAAATACCATCTGTTCCGGCAGATACTGCAAGCTATGACTAGCAAAGACCAGATGTGGACGCAACCCCACATGTCTGACCTTTAACCAGCTCCCATTTCCCACCTCTCGGGAGCTGGTCCCCTTTTTCCCTTCCCCCTCCCGTCACTCCTCACATTAAAAATCGGCCTTGTGCCTTATTTGCTCGGTGGGGGAGCAAATAAATACCATCTGTTCCGGCAGATGCTGCAAGCTATGACTAGCTATGACTAGCTAGGACTAGCAAAGACCAGATGTGGGGGCAACCCCACATGCTTGACATTTAACCAGCTCCCATTTCATACCTCTCGGGAGCTGGTCCCCTTTTCCCCTTCCCCCTCCCTTCACTCCTCACATTAAAAATCGGCCTTGTGCCTAATTTGCTCGGTGGGGGATCAAATAAATACCATCTGTTCCGGCAGATACTGCAAGCTATGACTAGCAAAGACCAGATGTGGGGGCAACCCCACATGCCTGACCATTAACCAGCTCCCATTTCCCACCTCTCGGGAGCTGGTCCCCTTTTTCCATTCCCCCTCCCTTCACTCCTCACATTAAAAATCGGCCTTGTGCCTAATTTGCTCGGTGGGCGAGCAAATAAATACCATCTGTTCCGGCAGATACTGCAAGAAAAGACTATATGTGGGAGCAGCCCCTCATATAAGACCTTGGTCAATGTAGAGGCAACCCTTCATACCAATTGTCACTTTCCAGCTCCTATTTCCCACCCATCGGGAGCTGGTCCCCTCTCCCCTCCCCCTTTCCCTCTCTCTCCACATTAAAAAACGGCCTTGTGCCTAATTTTCTCAGTGGGGAAGTAAATAAATACAAACATTTTGATGTTTCATACCAATTGTCACTATCCAGTTCCCCTACTCCCAGGGGATTTTGTCCCCATTTCCCCTTAACTCCTCACTTTAAAAATCGGCCTTGTGCCTAATTTGCTCGGTGGGAGAGCAAATAAATACCCTTTTCTTGGCCTTTTGGCCAAGATCAAAGTGTAGTATCTGTCTTACTACTTGTTGCACTTATGTTTGTAACTTTGTGATATAAAGTGGGGGATCACTTTTCTGTATTGATATAATGTAAAATAATCACTCATTTTACAACAAGTCAGTCTCAAAGCCATTCAAGTCATTCTCCGGATCATTCAAGTTGTTTTTGAAGGATTCCGGTTATTTTTTTAAGCATTCGTCATTCTTAAGCTCATTCAATTCATACTTAAGTTCATTAAAGTCATTCTTAATCATTTAATTTTTAATTTATTTAAGTCATTTCATCCCATTTTTCGGTCATTTTAGTTTATCTTTAAGAATTTCATGTCAATCCTACATTCACGCATTCATTCATTACACGAGAGCACGCGACTAATGGCTATCGGCCTTGTTTTGGAAAGGTTTTAATGTAAAAATCTGCACAAATTCTAAATATACTGTGTATTATAATTACAACTATATTTCTCTTTGTCTTCTTGCCAATCTCTTCGCCTCTTTTCTTTTTCTTCTTCTTCTTCTGCTTCTTCTTCTTCTTTCTGCACTCTTCTGTGCTTACTCTTTTTTTTAACTGCCTCGCTTTACTTCACTTGTCATTTGTCTTTTTTTCCATTTTCCTTCTTTTCTTACAGTATTTAAATCATTTTTACAGAAAACATAACAGGAAACAACTTGTGAAATAGATGTTATACTTATAAAAACATCGAAATGTTTTTTTTATTGATTCCTATATAAGGAATTTTAAAACAAAAAGCTAAAAATGAAATATACATAAAAAAAACGAAAAAGGAAATACCACATCTAATGGCGCGTTACTTGCGTTTGTGTGCAAAACAAATGTGACGTCATTCCACGTCGAAAACATAGAACTCAGGTGTCCTTTCATAATTTAAGGAATTATCACGAGGCATAAGTGACAACGAAGAGACAAACTGATGTCGGACTTCGCTTCAGCAAAGGGGAATTATGTCAGAAAAAAATGGAAATGACATGTGTCTGTACATGACAAGTTCTGTCAGAAATAATATAAATTCTTTTTTTTTTTCAATTTATTTCCCACGGAAAATGATATGGAAAAGGTCAAATGTCTACAGAAAGAGTCATGTCTTGTTATAGGAGTATATCTGTTTAACATTCTGCTATGTATGACGTACTCTAACTTATGAAACGTAGGAGATTGTACTTTCTCTTCGCTCATTTTTCATGTTTCTCTATCTCCATATCTGCACACACACAGACACACACACATTCACGCAGACAAACACACACACACACACACACACACACACACACACACATATATATATATATATATATATATATATATATATATATATATATATATAAAATTATTTAATATAATAATTATTTAATACCTACAGACAGTAATGTTTCACCCTTTCTGGAATCATCAGTGCAAGGTGTGACAATTAATACCAGTCGATAGATTCGAACCAGGCTTCATTAGCAAGGACCTAATCAATTAGACTACTGTTAACCACAAGAAATACTGTTGAATTTAAACACTTCCTTTTTAAATGCTTTTTAACGTATGTCAGAGTGATCTAATCATTATATGATGATCTGCGCATAATAGCTAAATTGACGGACTTTAATTCAACTGAAAGTGTTCAACGATAAGAAACAAGTGTCTTACAGGGGCTGACATAATTATTTACTATAATAATTAAGTACATACAGATACTATATATATATTAAATATTAATACGAATACACAGAAAATAATTTACCACTTTCCAAATGTGAGAGGATGTGAGACAAGGTCGAAAGGGGAGATAATGGGTCAGCGCCATAAGAGCAGGAACACTCCGACACTGCAAAAATCAGTCTCAGTAGCCCTGTCGACATTCCACAGTGAGAGTACTTCAGACAACAAGCGATGAACTTGCTTCTTTTTATAATTATAATTAAAGCCGGGGAGCATTGTTTGGGAGGGCTTACTTCCTAAAGTGATACAGAACATTTTGCATCAGTCCGACATTTTGATCCAGTTCCTCTCGGACTGATTGTCGACGTTGGAACCGCGACTAACATTAATTAAGAAGTTATCAGAACATAGCGAGAATTATATTTACAGCACGATATGCACGTGTTAGCGCAGCCGCTATCTTGTCCGTTCTCCCTTGAACTCTCTAGTTTTTTTTTCTTTTCATCTATATAAGGTAACTAGCAGGGCTACCCGGCGTTGCTCGGGACCGTATAAACAATGAAAAAACAAAAGCAGATATTGAACATAGATTTTATTCTTAGGGGAGAGGAATCTTTCATCTCAAGTTTTAGCGTTACAAACAAACATTTGTCTTTTATATATATACATAATGACAGGTTTTTTTGGGGGCCCCCTCGAAGATAACTGATCAGTTGACCAACTTCTAGTGGTCCGTTTGACGTGAAATTTCGATATTTGTCATCCAGGTGATGGGGCTTTGATATGATACCAAATTTGTCAAGTTTGGTTCCGTCTTTCAAAAGTTTTAGCGTTACAAACAAACATACATACATACACACAGACGTTTGGCTTTTATATATATAGATAACTCTTACTTCCTTTATTAGAGTAATTTCCCCTTTAGCTCTTCATCCCTATAACACTTTCCCACTACTTCCTGCAAGCTAATGCCTCTATAATTACCACACCGAAATTTTTACACTTTCCTTTATAAATTGTGATCATTATTGCATCGATTCAATCTTGGAGCATAGCATTACCATACTAAACAGCAATGTTTAAATGTGCGGACTGTGGTGATAAGGCTATCATCTCTTAATAGCAATTGTTCAACAGGTATCGCATCAAATTCTGTTACTTTTCTCTTATTAATCTCTTTTAATATTGTTTTGGTCTCCCCAATGGCCTCCTTTTGAGAAAGACTATAAATAACGATATAATTTACTTCAGACGGATTAGCAAAAGATCTCGAAAATGTTCTGCCCATCGTTGTTGAAAAGGGTTGAATCTTCCGGTATGAATGCTTTTTATGTTATATGTAGCGGTTCTTTTGAGAGTAGAGCCATGTTCAACCTTTGCATTTCTTTGGCAATTGTTTTTATGGTATCTCCATATAGATCCAAATTTTCCTGCTCCATTATAAGTTTTGATAGGAGTAATTGAGTTCTTGTAACTGCGGCGGCTGGGAAAAAACCTTGATCATTGGGTATATTTCTAATCCAAAGTATCATGCTTGGTAGTGCATCCAGCCAACTCTGTTTTTGTGCTATGATCGCAGTAAACTTCCAATTACTCCGTTTATTTGAGGATGAGGTGCTGTTGTGCAGAGTTTATGGAATCCAATGATAATGAATAGGTCTCTGAACAGTTTGCTTTCAAACTGCCTTTCTCGATCTGTCACCAGGTGTAATGGAACTCCAAAGCGGGAGATCCATGTTTTTAAGAAGGCTAATCTGATGATAAAATCAGATGTGTTCTGTAAAGGTGTGGCTTCCGCCTATCTTATTGCTCTATCAATGCATATAAGTACATATCTAGCTGAAGATGTGTATTGTATATAGTGGCGGGTGGTAAGGGGCCAATTATATTTGTTGGAGGCTGCGGCCTAAAAGCTTGTCTGATTTTGTAATACATATCTTTTCAATTTTTGCCGTCATAATCTGTCTGAATGTCTGCTGACAATTTAGACCAACCACTTTTTCTTAAACCGGCGTATCTCACACTGTACTTTTAATTTTGCTTCTTCATACACTTTTTCTGAAGTTATCTTATCTGATCCATTAGAACACAAACATATATCGTGAGTCTTTTTCTTCTTTTCACAAACATTAGTGATCTTTTTCATCAAACCAATCTCTATGTTTGGTTTTCTTAAAGTCAGGAATCTCAGCTTCTTTGCTATATACTTGTGACTTGAATCGTTCTCAAGTTCCGTTAAACGAAATATTAATAAATGAATTGTAAAAGATATTAGCATAGAGCAATGTTTTTATTTAAAAAAACTATATATATATATATATATAAGATATAAGAAAGAAAGAAAGAAAGAAAGAAAGAGAGACACAGAGGAAGAGGGAAAGAGAGAGAAAAGAAAAAGGAAGAAATCAAGTTATATTTTCATCAAAGGTTCGTATTTATTTCAAGACGTCCTCTGGGAGAAATGAAGAAGAAAAAAAAACACACCAGTACAAATATCTGGAAATAAATTATTGATGTTCAAATATTTGTATCGGTACGTATGTCTTTTTTTTAATGTGGTAGTAACACTCTTGTAGAATCTTTTTAAAAGGTAATTGATGGCTTCATATCTGGAAAATATTAAACTGGAATATAAACACACACACGCACACCCACACGCATATATATATATATATATATATATATATATATATATATATATATATATATATATATATATATATATATATATATAGGTTGACTCATGGAACACTTTCGATTCGGTTTTTAGATTGATAAGAGGTAAAAATTAGATTTAAAAAACAAAGTTGTCAATGGCAGGAGTAAATCAACAAATTTTCGCCATCTAGTCATTGCTCAATCGGTAAAGACGAATGATGAACCGCTAAATAACGGCTGAGGCTAGAGCGCTAAACGATTTGGTATCAGTTTCGCGGATGGCACCGAATTTATATATATTTGGGAAAATTTGTATTTACATAGACTCGAGTATATATATATATATATATATATATATATATATATATATATATATATATATATATATATATGTCATCACTATTAAAAACTAATATATATAAAACATATAACTTTCATGGGTGTAGGAGATTTATAGATGACCTTATATGTATAAACGATAATGATGAATTCGAAAAAAATATACACCTTATATATCCAAACGAATTAAAATTGAATTGTGAACATAGAGGACAATACGCTACATTTTTGGATTTAGATATAAAAATTGAGGATTGGATTTTTCTTTATAAAATATTTGATAAAAAAACGCCTTCCCTTTTAAAATAGTACGTATGCCGCATAAAGATAGCACCTGCCCTGCTTTTATGTTTTATGAAACCATTATGTCAGAGTTTTTGAGAATAGCTCGCGTTACTTTAAAATTACCAGATTTTATACCACCAGTTTCTAACTTAGTAATAATGATGATAAAACAAGGTAGGGATAAAAATAAAATATTTAAACAGTAAAATAAAGCATTTTTTCGATATCCTGATGCTTTTGAATCGTTTAAGATTGCCCAGACTATATTAATACAGGAAATCCAAAACTATATTAGCAATAGTAATTGTCTGTGTTTTCATTGATTGAGATTGTCGGACTGACTTCCTCATCTTGGTTGTTATTGTCACAACGTTTCGGCCGTTTTTCCCTCCGGCCTTCATCAGGTGTTTGTATCGAACTGTCTCAAAACAGAGAATCAGCAACTATGTCCCAGAGCCTTGCTGGAGTCCGAACACGGTACCCCCGTAATAATAATAAAGGGTTGGGTTCGAGACTCCTAACAAACGGTTCCCCAGTTCGATACAAAACACCTAATGAAGGCCGGAGGGTAAAACGGCCGAAACGTTGTGACAATAACAACCAAGATGAGGAAGTCAGTCCGACAATCTCAATCAATACATTAGCAATGTATAAAATGTATTTATAATTACATATAATAAAATTATAATAATAATGAAAAAAAATGTATATATGTAAAAATATGTTTAACCTTTATAAATCTAATTTTAAATAAATAAGAATTTAAATATACTAAATACTAATCATAGTGGGGGTGATAAGTAGTTAAATGGATTAATCCGTAATCTTATAAATACAAGACTGATACATTAAAAAATATATCCATTTTAAATGTGGAAATTGATGAATCACACAGGTAAGAAATTCATTTTTATAGTATGAAAAGGTTAGTAACTGCAATTAAGAATTGGAAATTGGATCAAATGTTTGTAACATGTCTTCTTCCTAAGATTAAGGGTGGTGGTGTTTGATCAACACTGCTGGGGAGTCATGATGTAATATACTGTCTTGTTTTTAAATCCCCGAAACAGTGTTTTATGGTAAACAACTGATGATCCCTTGAAAAATAAATTATGGGTACTATAGTAAATTCGAGAGCGAGTTGATGCGGTGATTGCAGGTGATTAAATAACTTACTGACTAGATGGTTTTCTAACGAATGATAAAAAATATTTTTGTATAGTTTTAAAGGTTGAAAACTTTAAAGACTATATATATGTATATATATATATATATATATATATATATATATATATAATGTGTGTATATATGTTCCATGGGTCAACATATATATATATATATATGTATATATATATATATTTGTTATATATATAGTCATCAATATTAATTTAAATTAATATCAAGGAAACCATGGTACATCTCGTATATGTACGAAATGTGTATAAAAATGATCAATTAAAAAATACATAAAAGATATCCCTGTGCTAGTGCTTTCTCTTTCTCTCTCTCTCTCTCTCTCTCTCTCTCTCTCTCTCTCTGTATATATTTGTAGACATATAATTTGTAGACATGCTGATGACCCTTTTTGTTTCTGAAATTTTTGTCAAATATGCTATTAACCATGTTAACTTGTTACATATAAAACAGAAAGAAAAAAAAAGTAACCTATGAAAACGAGAACCTCCCAAATCAAAACCTTGAATAATTATCTAAACTCAAATGTAAATTAATATTAAGCCGACTTCACAAATTGATAAAAGTTCATTATTGGATTTTAATTATGAGGTGAGGCTCGAAGATTCCAACCCGACAGATAACGCAAATTTTTTTTTTAAAATAAAAATAGACAAAGAAATAAAAAAATAAAATAAAAAATAAATAAAAGCATTACCCCACCAGACATACACACGCAATGTCCACCATATCTTTATGTAGCTAGAATGAAAGTCTACCAGCTTCCCACTTCCGATATGACATTAAGAGAGGTAGGTCGCTGTTTCCAGACTCTTAAGCTAAGGTTAAAAAATGTTTTTATCTAACTTTTGAACCTAATTTGTGCTAATTACCGCTAACTGTTTTCTTATTACAGCTTTGACTTAAAAACTGGTAACTAAATTTTACCTATATTGTCTTGCTTTTTTTTTTTTTTTTTTTGTACTGAAATCTTTGTCAAATATGCTATTAACCAATATTGTATTGATGAAAGTTCATTATTGGATTTTAATAAGGTGAAACTCAAATGATTGAAACTGGAGATAGATAACGCCAAAAACACCCACCCAATTATATGGGAGGGGAGATTATCTTCAACCGCGTCCTGAATTGATAATTGAGCACCGGACTTAGTAGAAGTCCGGTGCTCAATTATCTTGCTTTATTTTAATTTATCTCGCTGCTTTAAAGGGCGGTAATACTTAGTGAACAGTAGTCTGAGATGTCGAGGATTTTTTTTGTCCCTATGTATATCCTTGTGGCCATGTCACTAGTAAGGGTGCTGGAGGTAAACGTTTCGACTGGGCTGACGTTATCCGCCTGACAGTCAGGGACCCGAACCTTGAATTAACCACTAAGGAGGCTGTCCTATCAGCAGGCGCAAAGTACTGGGACTACTGTATTGCCATTTGGTGAATGGAGTCTGGACCATGCAGTAGTCTCTGGTGGGTCCTGTCGATGCCATCCTATGGGTAATTGTAACGGCTTTACCTTTTCATGTGCTACAAAAATGAATTCCTGTCTTTTTCTCTCTTACTTTCCCTCTCTATCCTGCTCTAACCAAGTATGTCGACCTGTTCCACAAATCCCAAAACCTCAACATGAAACATCTCCAGAAAAAAACTCGAATAAACCTAGAACCACATCTTCTAACGTAGACCCCTACCACTATCATGTCTCCTTCTCCAACATCAGGGGGCTACGTTCCAACTTTCCAGTGGTTGAAACCCAATTACAGGAGACGAAACCGGATATATTCTTTCTAAGCGAAACTGGAATAGGGCGGACCACTTCCCTAGATGAGTTCATAATTAAGGGATACTCAAACTTAACATCTAAATCTGACCCCCAATATCGCCATGGGCATGGAATATGTGTCTACATTAAAGATGACTTCCAATGTGGCAGGGATATCTCTAGAGAAGATCCTAATTTACCTTATATCTGCTTCCGGGTTGCACTTGCTTACACCACTGCATTGATATTTACCCTCTATCGGCCCCACAACAGCGGAGTTACTATCTTTAAGAGTGTATCTGAGAAAATAGACCACATCCTGTCTGCACATCCCTCGGCTAACATCCACATCTGTGGTGACTTCAACATCCATAACTTGGAATGGCTGACCCACTCAAATAATACGGACGATTAGGGGAGGTACTGCCATGATCTTGCCATTGCTTATGACCTCACTCAGATAGTTCGCGAGCTCACCCGTGTGCCTGATACTACAGATCAATATGCAAGCCTCCTAGACCTTTTTCTCTCAACTTCCCCTGAGCTATGTTCATGTTTGTTCTTTCTCCTCTAGGATCCTCCGACCACTCCGTCGTATAAGTTAAGATAAAAATGAAATGTAATAAGCCCCAGACGTACCCCTACACCGTACTGGATACCGATACTCTATGGCTGACTAGGATAGCTTCCGTACATTTATATATGATCTAACTCTGCATTCCATGTTTAAAAAGGATGTGTCCTCTATAGTATCAGACCTGATCGAATGGTTAATTGTAGGCATACACCGATCCATACCATCTAAAAAAATTCCAATAAAAACCTACCAGCCAGCCATGGTTCTCCCCAGAATGTGCTGCTGCCATCGCGCACAGAAATCACTTTTTCCATAGCTACCAACGTAATAGATGCATTGAGATTAAAGCTACTTTCAGGAACGCCAGCAACCACTGTAAAAGAGTAATAAAAATGCAAGAGAGCTATATACCACGTCTGTTAAATCTAAAGTAGCTGATCAGCGGCTTGGTTCCCACCAGTTTCGGAAAATAACAAATAGGATCCTGAACAGAAGTGTGCGTTCTATCCCAATCATTATCAATAGACCAGAGGTCATCTCGTCAGCATTAGACAAGGCCAAACTATTTGCCAAGTACTTTGCAGCTAATTCTACCCTATGCGACGAAGGACATCAACTCCCCATGTTTCCTCCTATAACACAGAACACGCAAGGTAACATACAAATATCTGCGCATGAGGTCGCCAAGCTAATCAAGAAACTTGATTCCAGTAAAGCTACTGGCCCTGACGGCATCCCAATTATAGTGTTAAAAAAGCTTCAACTAGAACCTGCTCTCATACTTACGAAACTGTTTAAGCGGTGACTTAAGGAGAAGTGTTTTCTAACTCCCTGGAAAACATCATCAGTATGCCCTGTATTTAAGAACTCGGTTGATAAATTTTCTCCTTCTCATACAGACCAATAAGTCTTCTGTGTGTTATGAGTAAGTTGCTGGAATCCATATTAAATAGAGAAATAGTCAACCACCTGAGCAGAAATAACTTTCTTAGTGACACGCAATATGGTTTCCGTTCTGCAAGATCTACCGCATATGTGCTAACGGTTATATTTCATAGGATTAGTGAATTTCTTGACAAAGGCTTCCTTTCTAAGGCAATTGCTCTTGACATATCAAAGGCTTTTCGACAAGGTATGGCATAAAGGCCTACTTCACAAGATTTCCAGCTACGGTATAACTGGAAATGTTCTCTTTATCATTCAATCATTTCTCTCTGAGAGTAGTGGTTGATGGACAAAAATCAGAGGCCCAAAGTATTCATGCTAGAGTCCCTCAGGGGTCCATCCTGGGCTCAAATCTCTTCCTGCTCTACATCAATGATCTCCCTAAACACATACTTAAATCATTCGTTGACATATATGCTGATGACACGACTATCTACGGCAACACATCAAAGGCTGTAAATGACAAAGTTCTCTCTGATTCTCTCTCCTCTGATCCCGAGCGCGTGGTTCAGTGGGTGAAGACGTGGCTGGTTACCTTTAATGCATCTAAAACCAAACTCTTTACATCATCAACGCTCTGATCCCCATCTGGCATCAATTGAAATGGATGGATCTCGTCTAGGAGAAGCCCCATGTTTTGATAAGCTTCTGGTATTGACCTTCACTCCTGATCTGAAATGGAACACGTACATCAAGTCTGTTGCCAAGGTCGCTGGAAAGATGGTGGGATCCTTCTACCGCTCCAGAAGATATCTCACTACTGATGCAATTCTCTATCAATATAAAAGCCAAGTACGTCCAAGGATGGAATACTGCTGCCATATCTGGGCAGGAGCTGCTAAAAACAGCCTATCCTGCCTTGACAGAGTACAAAATAGACTTCGTGGCTTAGTGGGGGATGCCCTTTTCTCTTCCCTGCAACCTCTCTCCCACAGAAGAGACGTTGCAAGCCTATCTTTGTTTTATCTTTATTTCCATGGCCGGTGCTTGTCTGAACTCCAATCTCTGGTCCCCCCTCGCCGATCTTTTACGAATAAACACTCGTCTAGCTGAATCCACTGTCAAACACTTTCACCACTCTGTATCTATGCCTAAATTAAAACGTAGATTCCATGAACAAAGCTTCTCTCTTAGAACTGCACGCCTGTAGAATTGTCTTCCGTTTTCCTGCTTTCCAGATGACTATAATATGGTTGTCTTCAAGTCCAACGTAAACAAATTCCTGATGAACCGCCCCCTTAAGTAAATCTCCACACTAACGTACTGTACTTACAACAACCCTTTATCCCTGAGTGACTTCCGGGCCTTGATAAGTGGTGACCACCTTGTAAAAAAAAAGACAGTAAACAACCAAGTTCACTCCGATTCTCTCTCCTATGATCTTGAGCACGTAGTACAATGGGGAAAGGAGCGGCTGGTTACTTTAAATGCATATAAAACTAAGCTTCTCTCTACATCATCAACATTCTGATCGACATCTGGCATCAATTGAAATGAATGGCTCTCGTCTTGAGGAGGCCTCAAGTTTTGACAAGCTTCTAGGCTTGACCTTTCTTTACTCCTGATCTTAAATGGACCTCGTATATAAAATCTGTTGCCAAGCCCGCTGGAAAAATGGTGGGATCCTTCTATCGATCCAGAAGATATCTCACTGCTGATGCAATTCCCTTTCTCTATAAGAGCTACGTACGTCCAAGGATGGAATAATGTTGCCCCATCTGGGCAGGAGCAGCTAGAAAAGACCTTTTCTGTCTTGATAGAGTTCAAAATAGACTTCGTAGCCTCGTAGGAGATGTCCTTTTGTCCTCCTTACAACCTCTATCTCACAGAAGAGATTTTGCGAGTTTGTCTCTGCCGTATCGTTATTTTCATAGAAAGTGTTCGACTGAGCTTCAATCTATGGTCCCCTCTCGCCAAACTTTCACAAGAAAAACTCGTTTAGCTGAAAACACTATTAATAATCCCCCACTCTTTATCTGTGCCTAAACCTAAACGTAGATTCCATGAACAAAGCTTCTTTTTTTGAACTGCACGCCTGTAGAATTGTCTTCCGTTTTCCTGCTTTCCAGCTGACTACAATATGGTTGTCTTCAAGTCTAACGTAAACAAGTTCTTGATTAGCCGTTGCACTTGTGAACAAATTTACCGAATTTCAATTTACTAAAGATTACAATATTGTCCAATTTCTACTGTACACTTTTTAACCCTTATACTCGAGTGACATCTTGGCCTTGATAATTAATGATGCCACACACACACATATATATATATATATGTATATATATATGTAAGGAAGACATTTTTATAACATAAATAGGCTAGCCAAATTAATTAAGAATAGGAAATTAGATCTAATATCTGTAACATTTTAGTTCTTAAGATTAAGGGAGGTGGTGTTTTATCAACAGTGATGGGGAGTCATGATTGAATATACTGTTTTGCTTTTAAATCCCCGAAACAGTGTTTCATGGTAAACGACTGATGATCCCTAAATTTAACATCAGAACTATAGTAAATTCGAGAGAGCAATTGCAAGTGATGAAATGAATTACTAACTAAATTGTTTTCTAACGAATGATAAAAAATATAAAAATTAAATAAGATTTTTTATATAGTTTTAAAGGTTAAAAACTGTCATATATATATATATATATATATATATATATATATATATATATATATATATATATATATTCAGACTGTGAGAGATAATATAATTATTTCCACAGTAAACAACATCACAGATTACAAGAGCCATTCCGGTTTGTTGACTGTCATGGCTCTTGTGAGCTGCGATGTTGTTTGATTGTAGCAGTGTCTGAGGAATAGATATTTTGGAATATTTTAAGGAAATAATGTTTACGCTTGCCCAATTAGTTAAAAAAAAAAAGATTGTATGATACGCCTGTTTTAATATATTGTTGTGTTGATTATTGGGAAATCATAATATATATACAGTATATTATATATATATATATATATATATATATATATGTATATATATATATATATATATATATATATATATAGATACGCCTCATAATTCCTTGTGCTGAGAGCAGATGTTGAAATTTAATTTATATATATATATAAATATATATATACACGTGTATATATATGTGTGTGTGTATGTGTGTGTCTGTGTGTGTGTGTCTGTGTGTCTGTGTGTCTTGATTATAATTCCAAACCAGCTCTCAGCGCCAGAAATTATGAGATAAGCAAATAAGTTAGGCACGTATATATATTCGCCATTTTTCTGAATCGTTATAAATCACCGCACAGGAAATAAATTTATTGAACATCGACGTCGAGCGTATCATTATTTTCCGGTTCTCCTGTGATTATCCTACGAACGTGGCAATTCATAGCTGAAGACGAACAAAAGAATTTGCATCGAAAAGATTTGCCGATAACATGTATTCGTAAACCAATGTAGCTACTTTTTTTTTCTGATAATATACAAGTTTTTTTTTTCACTTTGTTTCCAAGCTATTTTCTCAGATTTCTATCTATTGGTTATGCAGAATGTATATTTTTACATGTTTAATGCTCCCTGAAGATTTATAGTATGAGCGCGCATAGACGTAATAGTAAAGCTTTCGACAAATCGCTTTTATTTATTTTTTTTTTTATTACATTTTCAACCGAAACAAGGCACGGTGCCACTTTGATGTAGGGGACTATTATCAGCGACCTAAGTTGCAGGGGTACTATGTAGGGAGTTTAACAGTAAGAAGTTTGTTCACATTACACTTGAACTTCTGCATGTCAGTACAGTTGCGGAAGCAGGAAACCGGAAGAGTATTCCGAAATCATCCAGTTCTGGCCAAGAAGAAATTAGAGTAAAAGGCTTTCTTACATCTAGGGATCTCAACTGTATAGGGGTGGGACTTTGCTGCTTGTCGGGTTTGTCGGTGGTATTTTCGTCGATGGAGTACAAGGGCATGTGTTTCGACAGAGCATCCACCATTAAAATACTTGTAAAACAGGCAGAGGGATGCAACATTTCGTTGGTGGGACAGGGGCTGAAATTTAGATGACTGTTCGGGACTTATTAAGTTGACGACTCTCTTTTGAACCCTCTCCAGGAGCGAGAGAGTAATAGCAGATGCACCAGCCCAAATGTGACAGCAGTACTCCATACACGGGCGAATGGTGGCTTTGTAGAGGTACAGGATACTTTCAGGCGTAAGTAATTTTCTAGCACGATAGAGAGAGCCCACTTTCTTTGCAGCAGCCTTAGCAATAATTTCAATGTATCTATTCCAACTCATGTTTTCTGTGAACGTTAAGCCAAGGAGCTTGAACGAAGTGTTCTCAGGTAAAGTATCTCTAGCCATAGCTATTAGTGGCTGGTAATGTTTCATGTAATTATTAAAAGAAACGGGCTTTGTCTTGGCAGCGTTGAATGTTGCCATCATTTTGACCCCATGTCACAACAGACTGATTGGCTACTTCCTAGCGATATAAGGAAAGGGTGCAACTTATTTCTTTTGAAATATTTAAATCACTTTTGCTACCTACTTTACAGTGATGTTTGTTTACCAAAGGGACATCAAGTACTCTATTGTTTTCTTTTTGGTGCGACGAAAAAAGGATTGATCCCATGTAACCTACGTGATTAGCCAACATTCTACATATTCTTCTCAAGAAAATATCATGCAAACATATATACCTTCATAACGTTTCTTTTGAATAATGCGCAAATTCTGTTATAACAACTTGCATACCTTATATAAATAGATAGTTTATTTTATATGTCAGTCAGATATTTTTCAATGAAATTAATACATAATGAAGTTTGTTTCATTCCAAAAACTATTTAACTAACTGCTTTTGGAACATGGCATATTATATTAATAATAAACAAGCAGATCTTGTGGAAATTCCACAGGGGACTCATTCATATATAATATATTGATGTTGGCATTCTTTTTTTTTTATTTCACCCGAAACAAGGCACATTGCTACTTTGTTGTAAGGGGCTACTATCAGGGACAACAACTACTGGGGTACTATGTTGGGATTTGAGCAGCAAGATGTCGGTTCACGTTACACTTGAACTTCTGCATGTCAGTACAGTTGGGGAAGCAGGGACCTTGAATGGAATTCCAGAGTCTAGCGGTTCTGCGAAAGAAACTACTGGAGTAGAAAGATCTTTTACATCTAGAGATCTCTACTGGGGGGATGAGATTTAGCTGCCGGTCGGGTTTGTCGATGGTGTCTATGTCGTGGGGGCACAAGTGTCTGCAGTTCGTCAGAGCATTTACCATTAAAATACTTGTAGAACAGGCAGAGGGATGCAACATTTCCTAGATGGGAAAAAGGTTGAAGCTTAGATGCCAGTTCAGGGCCTATCAGATTGGCGACTCTCTTTTGAAACTTGTCTAGGGGCGAGAGACTAGCAGCAGATGTACGAGCACAAATGTGACAGCAATACTCCATGCATGGGCGAATAGTGGCCTTATAGAGGTACAGAATACTTTCGGGTGTTAGTAGTTTTCTAGCACAGTAAAGAGAGCCTACCTTCTTCGCCTCGGCCCTGGCAATGCTTTCAATATAATTGTTCCAACTCATGTTTCCTGTGAACGTTAGGCCAAGCAGTTTGAAAGATTTACTCTCAGATAAAGAGTCACTGGCCATTGCTATTGGTGGCAGAGAAGGTTTCTTGTAATTATTGAGGGAAACCAGTTTAGGCTTGGCATCATTGAATGTGACCATCCATTTTTGTCCCCATTCCACTACAGATTGGAGATCATCCTCTAGTGTTTTTGCCATTTCTTTAGGTATGTGTTCATTTGCTTTCCTGACATGCCTGTTATAGAGTGTGGTGTCATCAGCATATATACCCATCTCACAGACAATTTTGTCGGGGAGGTCATTAATGAATATTAGGAACAATAGAGGTCCAAGGATAGACCCCTGAGGCACTCCCGCATTTATATCATGTTGTTTAGATGTACGACCGACGAGGACAACCTGGATTTTTCTCTTATCTAAGAAGGATTTAATTATGTTAAGTATTCTACCAGTGATACCGTATGATCTAATTTTCCCGAGGAGACCCTCATGCCATACCCTGTCAAAACCCTTAGATATATTTAGAACTACCGCTTTGCCCCCCCCCGCTTTGTCCAGTGAATGGTATATACGTTCCGAGATTACAGTGAGGATGTCTGCTGTGGAACGGGCTTGTCTAAATCCACATTGTATTTCAGTCTGAAGTTTAGCATCTGTAAGGTGATGGGCTATAGCATGCTTAATAATAGTCTCAAATATGTTTGTAAAAAGTGGGAGGAGGCTAATGGGGCGATAATTTGATGGGTCAGTTCTTTCGCCATAATTCTTGAATACTGGTACCACAAAAGCATTTTTCCAACAGCCCGGAAAGCAAGCTTCATTAAGGCATTTGTTGTAGAGTTTGGAGAGAACTGGAGCTACTTCGGCTGAGCATTTTGTTAATAGCACAGCTGGGATGAGATCGGTTGCACATGCTTTTGAAGTGTCAAAGTTTTTTATGATAGCATGCACCTGAGAAGGGGTGATTTTAAGATCGTCTAGCGTGGCGTTTGTCCGCAAAGGAAAGTCAGGTAGGGGGTGGTTGGAAGGGTCCAGTGTGGAGTTAGAGGTAAACCGAATGGCAAGCATATTCTGTAGATGTCCAGCGTAAATTGAGACGCTCTGATATTATTGCAGCCTTTTTTTTTTTAATGCGAAAGTATTTATCTAAGGTAGCGCGAACGCCCGACAAAACCTGGTCAATAAGTACTCTTATGATATTTTAATTCTTGCAAATTTCGTATATATATACATAATATATATATATTATTATTATTATTATTATTTTTATTATTATTATTATTATTATTATTATTATTATTATTATTATTATTATAGAGTTTATGTTCTATCGATTTTTATATATTATAAAGTTGCGATTTAAAAAAATGTTAAATATATATCCATATGAATTAAGTGCATAAGCTTGAATCAAAACCGAAATAAAAACTTATGAAAAAAAAATTATATATATATAACTTAAGTTCCTCCAGCCATAATCGGAAACGAAACCAAAACTTATGAAGAATTCTGGTAAAAATTATTTATGACAAGTAATAGGAGTACATAACAATTAAATGACCCGGATGTAAGCGTGACACAGAAAATAACACACACTCTATC
This sequence comes from Euprymna scolopes, assembly GCF_053919585.1. Taxonomy (NCBI): domain Eukaryota; kingdom Metazoa; phylum Mollusca; class Cephalopoda; order Sepiida; family Sepiolidae; genus Euprymna; species Euprymna scolopes. The sequence goes on from NC_136487.1 coordinate 49,528,613, forward strand.
ATATTAATATATAGGTAAGAAAGCCACAACAAATAAAACAGACACCAAAATCAAAACCGGAACCTTAAAATCCCTCAGTCTGAGGTTCTAAGAACACTGCCAGACATATGAATTACCTTTGCGTGATTTGTTTTTTTTTAAATGAGGAAGGAACTCTCTCTCTCTCTCTCTAACACAGACACGAACACACACACAAAGTGACGTTTATAAAAAAGTAGAGATACGTATCATACACAATGTTAAACTACAGTTCACTATGAGAATAATGTGATTCGGTGAGGATAAAGACCCGTGTTTTAGAATGAGAACCAGTTTAAATCAAGGTATCTAATTATAGACGACCTCGTTGCAATTTTATGCACGGGTGCGAATTCATAATTATGCGTGGTTAAGATTATGCTAAATTGTTTTAATTCATATAATATATATATATATATATATATATATATATATATATATATATATATATATGAACGAAATGACCATAATATTGTCGGCGATTGGGTGACGTAAAGCGCTATTGCCTATAAATATGGACGCTCTCTAAAGGGCCCGATAAAAACCTATAGATATATGCACGGGTGCGAATTACTAATTATGTGTGGTTAAGATTATGCTAAATTGATTTAATTCATATATATATATATATATATATATATATATATATATATGTTTCAAAACACGTACACACATGCAGTGGAAACAGCTTCAAAATTATGCCAATCTTCCAAACAGACAATTATTTTTATTTACTTACACAGGAAAAAAAACTTCATCACCAAATTCACTCCTAAACTGAACAGAACCTAATACAATCACACAAAAACATGAAATGCAAGGTACACTCGCATGCACACCCATACACATACACATACACACACCCACACATAAATCAGAACCGACACATTAAAACACACACATGTGCGCGCATACAACCACACACAGACATAACACCCCTATCTCTAATACAACACACTGAACAATACCAACCCTACTAAACCTCGAAACCAACAACACTAGGACACACCTAGACCCATAGTATAATATCTGTCCCAACACCTCGCTCCCTACTCGGTCAAGGGAGGAGAACCCCCTCATGACTGAAACGACTATCTTCCCTTCTATCATCCCCCTCCCATACCTACCCCCAATGCCCCCCTCTGGGGAACAAATTCTTCCCCACGCTAGGAACACATCCTGGGTCTGGCCATACCCACATGGGAAGACAAATAAATAGAAACATTAAAAAAATCCCCTATTTTAAATACACCCCTCTTTCTAAACAAACATAATATAAGACTAAAACGAAAAATCACAATACTAAAATCCAAGAATCCAAAAAATAAATATCAAAATAGAATGAAAGCACCCCTACCCTTACTTCAGAAGAGCCAGTCCCCCCTCACCACACATACACATTAGTAACGACCTCGGACCACAGCCGCCTTCCTAAGAAAGCAAATAACCCCAAAATACTATAAAACAATATACACCTTCCCAAACCAATAAAAGCAAACACACACACGCACACACACGCGCACACACACACAAACACACACACACACACACATACACACACCCTACCCCACCCTAAAGGAAAAGAAAAACACATTAGCAGAAAGAGATAGCGACTGACTACAGCGAGGTCAAAATCTCCCTGGACAAACCAAATAAAAAAGCAATAAAAAAAGCAATAAAAATTCAGCATACCAATGTATAATAAACACTTACAAGCCTCCACCCCTTTGGAAAAACTTCAAACTAACTACGAAAATCGCCATTCTTACACATTTGAAAATAATTTCTGACGAGGACGCATCAGACCGTCTGAAACGTACGTAAACGATTTCAATGACTTAAAAACATTATTACAATGATCCAAACATAATTCCCAATGAAAAACCAAGACACGGAATAATAAAATAATGTTAAAAAATACACATTGTTGGTGACTACTCCCTTATTTAAATATAAATCTTTCTTTCGTTGGAATTTATTAACCCATTTTATATATATATATATATATATATATATATATATATATATATATATATATATATACAGAGAGAGAGAAAGAGAGAGATAGAGCGAGAGAAAGGTAGAGACGTTTGAGGCGATTATTTTAAGGCGTTATCTGTCCAGATATACGTATTTTCAATATATATGCTAAATAGCAACATTTGTGACTCCGTATAAACAGTTTGTTTTCTAAAAATGCATTTACTTTAATGACATGAGCCATATAATGAAAGTATTGAAAGTATTTTTTGATTTACTGAATTTTGTTTCAAATTTTCACTTGCATATATAAAGTCATAACTTTGTTTGTTTGTTTGTTTGCAATTACGTTAGTATATACGACAGATACACTGATTAACAATTAGTGAAAACGGACTAATGCATTTATTTCAGCATGATTTCTATATATATACTATTTATTTATTTATTTATTTATTCAAGAGATTATCTCATTAGCATATTCCATTAAGGAAAATCTGTTTTAATAATTTGCCGCTAATCTTTAATGGAAATTAGTAATCAAATAGTTTGAAGTGTTCTATTTAGAAATATTATATACGTTTGATTTATGTAATTTATTTTTAATTTTGTTTACATTTAATTTAATTTATTTGATTTACTTTTAATTATTAGTAAAACGATCATCAGATCGTTTAAAAACGGAAATATGTTTTAATTTAACCTATGAGTTATTTCCGGTTGAGCTATGAGATTATATTTATTTGTTTAAATTTTCTAAATACGACGGTGTTTTATGCTTCCAAAAACCAAACTATGGTCAACTTTCAGGAAAATTGTAACAATTTGTGATATTTGGTGCATCTTAAATAGTATATGACTAAACTCTCTGCTCTGCAATATGTGTTTCTACCTTGCAACGCCGGGTATGTGCAGCTGGTATATATATATATATATATATATATATATATATATATATATATATATATATATATATATATATATATATATATATATATATATTAGGAGGTATATTTGGAAAAAAAGAAAAATCAGGGAAAAAGTGCTCAATACATTTGTAGAGCGAAATATGTTTTTTTTATTATTATTTCAACCTCGGGGAGTTTTACTTAAATCTTTACAAGTTGTTTCGATAGACAGGACAATAAAATTATTATGCCGATCTCGTTAGATGACGAGATCGGCAGAATAATTCATATATATATATATATATATATATATATATATATATATATATATATATAAGGGCAAATAGTTAATAAAACACGTTAAAAACACTTTGAAAAAGAGTTAAAAACATTTAATTTGAAAAGGAAACACTAAATAAGTGGATATTCCTTAATCCGCGGAGTTTCGAAGAAATATTTCCTTCTCATCAGAGGGTAGGGATTAGCAAAATACGGGATCGGATTTTGCATGCAAAAGCATATAATGAAACTGCAAGTAAGTCAAAGATCTTGCTTGGTAACAAAAAGTGAAGCATAGGGAATAGGGTGAAGAAAAATGTGATTTCACGTGAATGGATAGTCTGGTGAAAGGTAAAGTATCCACTGACAGTAAAATTCAAATATACATATATATATATATATATATATATATATATATATATATATATATATATATATATATATATATATATATATATAAGATAGAGAGAGATTAAAAGAACGAAAAATAATTAAAGTATGTTCAGTATTGGAAGAATCAATGAAAAAAAATGTTCGTTTTTTTCTGTTTGTTTTTTTGTTTGTTTGTTTTTGTTTTTTGTTTTGTTTTGTTTTTTTGCTTCCCCTCTTCGTTATTATTCTTTTGCGTGTTTTGTTTCATATTTCATAATTCAATTCCGAATTACTTAATAATGAAAATTCATCATTCCCGATTACCCCCTCCAGCCTTTCCATAGTCCTATGACGTGACCTCATTTCCAGAAATAATAAACGAGATTTGACACGCGATCGATTGTCTTTGTCGGATTAAAAAGGGGCAAAAACATTGACGGACATGATCGGAGAACGAAGGGTCGTATTAGCATTGTACCGTTATGCCTCTTTAAGAATCCTACGATTTCTATTCCTTGCTTTCTTTTTGTCTAACTCATAAGGGAAATCGCTCCGCCCTCCCTGCGTGTAATCAATTGCAGGCCGTAGATCGATAACGGAAGCTTTTAATAGTATTGGAACTCGTTTAGTACGAAGATCCAACTCTCGCCATATATAGTATCCTTTGAATTGCTGATATTCACGGTTCTTTTTGTTTATCGATCAATGTAACTATGGGTCCGTTTTTGAGTAATGTTAGACATAAGAGATCATAGAGGAAAGTTTCTTAGTGCAGCTAATACTGTCAAACTACCTCTTAGTACAATGTACATACATTTATCTATCTATCTATCTCTACATGCGAACATTAGAAAGTTAAAGCAATAAAATCTATGCATACAATTAATATATATAGTGTTTTTAAGAGGCGTCGAAATTAAACTAAAATAACACAGGGGATTTTTTTTTATTCTGCAAATATGTGGTTCAAGCCAAAGATTAAATTTAGGCATTTATAATTAAAATAAAATTTCGAATGCATGGTCCAAGCTGATCGCGTATATATATATATATATATATATATATATATATATATATATATATATATATATATATATATATATATTATCTAAAGGTGTATTTTCACAACTAATTTAGTCTGTATTTCGGCAAGAGCGAGTCGAATGTTGAGTTCCAAGTGTCTTGTTTATCAGCGGAGACATGCGACTTTACATATCCCCAACGAAATCTAATTAGTTTAAACTGCGGTCATTAATATACAAGTCCAGTCATCATTACCATGAAATTTGAAATCCCTTCTTATCTATTCGAGCGAAATCAAAAATAGGAACCATTAGTTTTGGAACACCACTCGTAGTATGAAATATGCGAACATATTTTTTTTTAAGTTTTTCTTAAGGAATTCTCAATACAGTCGCTATCTAGAATGGTTTTCCATTCTTTTTTTTTTTAACTTTTTTAAGCTAAGCAATGAGCAGGCTATGTAGAATTAATACACATATTGAAAAGTGTCCCAATTGCCCACCAGGTGCAATTGATTAACGTTTACAATTTGCTCACCTTTTACAACATTTATTGTGAAGTTATCAAGTGGAAATGTCAGTCGCTTTGTTGAAGGTTACGTAAATAATGATAACAATCTATATAAAAAAGAAACGGGTACAAGATTTGAATTATCAAACTCGCCAAGGTAAAACATTAGAAATCGATTGAAAAGGACAAACTTTTGAGGATCGATAATTTATTATTATTTGTTATTTGGTCCATTGTTTTCTTGGTTGTTATTCTCACAACATATAGACTAATCTGACCTTAGTAGTTCAGGTACAGCTTGTGGAATGGATAGCGTTATGTCAAACTAGCTGGAAGGTGTGCCCGGCATAGCCCGGTTGTAAACTACGCTTGAATATGATTTTTTTTTTAAATTTTATCCAGATTCGTATATAATATAGTTAATTCTCTATCTATTATTTAATAAGATATTGTAACCAACATATCGTCGTAATTTCAAAAGAAAAAAAAACTAATTGCGACTTGGTTGCTATTAGCCAGAATCGAAACTGAAAGCAAAATCTGAAAGTAAACAATGGAGACAGAGAGACAAACAGACATAGTGAGTTTTATAAATGACTAGCGGGTGTACCCAGCGTTGCTCAAGTGTGGTGAGGTTGGGGGAGAATAAAAAAGATGGAAAATAAAGAATAAGCGAACGTAATAACCCTGGTTAAATATTATAACAAAAAACAGCGAACGTGATGCAAAATAAATAATAAGCGAACGATGTTAAAACTTCTTTTTAAAAAATCGGAAAAACAAAAACAAAAAGCAGCAAACGTGATAAAAAATATTTCTAAAAAACGAACAAAAAATGGGATAAATAACCATTAAAGCTTTAAAAATCGAAAAATCAATATATTTCAGATCTCGGCTCGACCCTGCAATCTTAAGATAACGATGCTACTAATCCACCGACTGGTCTGTGTTCGGGAAAGCCAACTGATGTCGATATTTGTTTAAATATTTAAACTAATTCAAGAAAGAACTTTTTGCGGATGCGTGTATAGCTGAATTGTCATGAAGGAACGATTTTTAGCTACTCCTCTCTGTACAAAAGTGCCCAGTTGAGGGTGAAGGGATTAAAGGTTTTTCAGTTCTTCGATATTTTTCGTCCGAATTAAAACGAGACCGATTTTGTGAAAATTCGTCGCCTCTGTCGAAAGTTTTAGGCAGACATACAAACATACATACATTTAAACAGACAGTTGAGATTTATATTATAGATGATGCCAATGAATGAATATGCCGTATTGCCACTTTCAGTGTATTTAGTATTAATGTTTTACTCTAATTTACGTGATTTAAATATTTTAAAACATGTCTTTTATATTTTGATATTCTTATTAGCATACTTTTACTTTTTAAAAAATAGTTGACACTTTGTTTAAAAACTATGCCTTTTCAATCGTAAACTGCTTCAACTATTTCCGGGATGATAAACATAGAGGTATATAGATGTTTTTACAACCAACTTATAAGTGTAACGTGGCTCGAATTGTGTTCGTTACACTTCAAGCCTCTCTAGAAACCCCCCCCACGTTCTCCGGTATCGTCACAAAGTAAAAACAAACACAATTAAATAAATCCGACTCGGCTTTTTTTTCTGTGTTAGCAAAATGCATTTATTACAATAACTTTCGAAACAATGCCTGTTTCTTGTTTTTTTTTTTATTTGTTGTTTTTTTTTACTGTATATTTCATACTCCATGAGGTTAATAAAATCACACCGTCTCGACACTAGCTTAACACTCTCTTGCCGCCACACGCCTATCTCGATGTTTGCCATACGCAGGCTATAAACAGCCATTTCTCGTTTTTGACTTTACACTTTCATCTTTTCCGGTGCGCACTTTGCTTCTCTAGAAGAAGTCCTTTTTTTTTTCTTTTTTTATGCGATACAAGTCCGCGCACACTTGTTAATTTGCATAGTGCTCAAACGCCTGCTGCTGTTGTTGCTATCTTTACCTTCGCCAGCTATCTGGCCTTCGTCTGCTGCTGATATTTTCACGCACGCTCATGCGCGCTCGGTTACACAAGGAGAAAATAAAGTTTGAAAAAATAGAGACAGACATAGTGAATTTTATAAATAAGACCTGGGAATCTATACAAAATATTGAATTGATTACTTGATTTGATATACGGAATAAAATGTTCTGATTCCCTCAGCCTAATTCTAAAAGCAAATTATATTAATTATTTTGGCACAGATTTCGCTATTCGGGTATAAGTATAACTAGTAATAAGTAATAAATAAGAAGAAGAAGAAGAAGAAGAAGAAGAAGAATAAACTATCAGTTCTATAAATAATGCAACAAGAAATTCCGAAAAAAAAAGTGTGTGATAAGGTATTTGAATATAAATATATTAAAGCTGAAATGGAAAAGTATTTAAATTAATACAAAGGGAGCAAAAATGTGTAAATAAGATTCTTGGTGAAGCCATTTTTGAAATGCAATGTTAGTATATCCTGTTAGTATACATGGGTTATTAATAACGCATTTTTATAAAAGAGTTCGTTAATGGCATTTTATATTTGTACGTGCATTATGACCTTAAATATACATTATAAAATTAGATCATACAATCAGTATTGACTGGTGAATAATTCAAAATTTATTAATTTTCAAATGAATCGTTCGAAAATCAAACTAGATCGCCCTATTCATTAAAGCTATAATTTTAAATAAGCACATTAAACATGCATTCGTATGTTGATTTGAAGAATAGCAGGCTGGCAAGTATTTTACAGTAAGAATACAGAATATTATAGGACTAAAAAAAGGATTTTAATTGAGTCAAGTACGTCCAAGCATCAAGTATTCTTGCCAGATTTGGGCATGAGACATTCGGGACAACCTATCATACCTTTACGTAAAAAACCGACTTCGTAATCTAGTAGGTGATGCTCTTTTCTCTATCATGGACCTCTTTCCAGTGGAGGAGACGTTTCGAGCTTGTCTCGGCTCTATCGTTATTTTCATGGAAAGTGCTTGTCAGAGCTCTAATCTATGACTCCCTTTGTTAATATTTCATAAAAATCACTCGTCTAGTAAAAGCCACTATAAAAGATCTCCTCTCATCTCTATTAATGCCCAAACATAAACGTGGATTCCACGAATAAAGCGAATTTCGTAGAACTTCCCGCCTGTGGAACTCTCTTCGACTGGTCTGCTTTCCAGCTTACAATATTGTCGTCTTCAAGTCCAATGTAAACAAGTTCTTATTGAACCGTCTTCTTAAATAATCTAATCATAAAACATTTCCAATACTAACGATTAATACGCTATTGTCCCAATAACTGCCGTAAAAACAATAACACTTATCATCGAGTGAACTTTCTTGATATGTGGTGAACTACTTGTAGGAAATAAATAAATTAAGAGAATAATCGTTTTATTTATTTAAAGCGTATTTAATTGACGATGACGATTATTTTTATGAACGATTAAAGTACTTTTAGTAGTACTGAACCCGAGAAATATGTATTATTTCAACAAGAATATTATTATTTAGAGTTTATTATGCAGACAAGCGTAGAAATCGTCGTGGAATGTCCACGAGTTCCTCTATACTAAGAGTTATGCTTTTTTTGTCGACAGCGCTTATTTTACACCGTGCAACCAAATCAAAAGATTCAGCGGTAGATCACTAACACCGATCGATGAAGAAAGCAAAGTTGAATTTTTGCAACTGTTCCATTAGTTTTCTTTTTATAACGGAATATCCTTCTCTTCAAGCTGTTCATTAGCGATGCATATGGCTACAGGCGATAAAGAAAGAAATCCTAAATTAGATAACCCAGTATTTCTTGTTACATTATGGGAAACGATCAAACTAATTTGAGCAAACCTTGTCATTTCAAAAGAATAAATAGATCACAAATCTTATTTATTTTATTTTGTTGATTTTCGACAACTAATTTAATTACAACGACCGCACACAAGTGAAAACTATACTAAATAATTCTATCTAACCTTACAAAGAATGTTATTACACAATATTCTACAATGCTTGTCTTTATAAACGATACTTATATAAATGGAATCAACAACAAATCGAAACATGTAACAACTTTGTATTCCAACCGATTTCTGTAGAGACTACTGTGAAGATTGCTGCCATATGAGACTTTTTTCAATAGCTTTAATCTATTAATAGCGCGCCACGCGGGAGACTATTATGAGTTTACTTGGGTTTACTGAACGTTTTCCCATAGTCTTTAGTCGGGGAAGTAACTTTGGCCTTTTCTAAGTCAGCCAAACTAGCAGGACACCTGATGAACGTTTCTGGTGTTTCGAAAATAGGACTTTTAGAATTAGTAGTTGAAATAGTCTTTCATGAAATTTTACATGGCTGTGTTTACGCAGAATACGGATCGTGCTTCAATAATAACGTTACTATCAAGAAACATATTTTTAACATTGGAGTGGGTATTTTAAACTATTCTGAAACTTTCCTCTAATCATTCAATGAAAACAAAGATACCGAAAAAAATTGGATTTCACTGGAAAATGTTATCTAAAAATTACCACGAACCCTATTCAGCATAAGTACGTGAAATTCAATCATATTTTGTCAAATGCTGAAGTAAATCTTTATTGAATGTGAAAATAAACCCGTTCTAATGTGAATGGACAATGTAGATTTGATTATAATTTAGAGCCTCATTTCGACAAGTTTGTCTGATACAGTTGAGATATCACACTATAGTATTTGCTTCGTTTTTATTATCAGCTGAAAATAAATAATTTAATATAAGAAAAGTGCAATTCTTTAATAGTATTTAATTTGTACTTGAATTTATAACATTTATAATCGATCCGAAATATAACCGTTTTTGTTATATCCATCATGCCCAAGAACCACAGGGATTAAGAGTTTATGAGACGGACATTATTGCCAGCCGAAAGGTGATGAACACTATGGGAGTGCAGATTTTACCAATGCAGGGTGACCCCCCAAAAAACAGGCCCCAACTCTAATTAGGCCCCGTTTCTTAGTGTTTTGTCCGAATGAAATGAAACTTTGGTCATAACTAGTTTATTATATTCAAAACATCACATCAAAACACAAGGGCCTTTGGCCTTTTTTTCTGCGTTGACTGTAAAATGCTCAGAAAAACAGTTGAATGTCCTGTTTTTTTTTTGGGGGGGGAGTCACACTGTAATCTAATACTAAAATTGGCCAATGGCATCATACTAAAATTGACTAGTAGTATAATATTAATAATGACCAATGATATAATACTAAAATTAACCCATGGTATAATGCAAATATTAACCAATGGTATATAGCTGAAATTGAAAAGTGGTATAGTACTAATATTGACTAATAATATAATACCAAAATTGACCAATGGTATCATGCTAAACTTGACCAATGGTGTCATACTACTATTGACCAATACTATAATACTAAAAGTGGCCCATAGTATAATGCTTATATTGACCATTGATATATTGCAAAATTGAAAAAGTGTATAATACTAAAATTGACTAATGATATAAACAGTGGTTTATTATTCATAGGAAGATCATGACAAGAATTAGTTTATCTTGGATTTGAAGATTACCAGGTTTTAATTAGTTAGGAAACAATTAATGAACAAAACTTCTTTCCTATGGCTTCTCGCCTTTGAAAATGTTCCGTTGGCCAGCTTTCCGGCTGACAACATGGTCGTCTTTAAGTCCAATGTAAATAAGTTTTTGTTCAGTAACAATTAAATAATAAAATTAAACCCAAGTTTCATCAGATACGAATACTATGCTATTGTCGTAGTGACCACAGACCTCTTTTTAACACTCATCCTCGAATGTTCTCCGCGCCTTGATAAATAGTGACTACCCCATAAAAAACAATTCCTAAATAATATTTGAAGGCATTAAAAAGTTACTTTCATGGAAATTCAGCTTTACGCAAGACTAAATGAAAATACATGGGGCAGCCTTTTTTTTTTCTTTTTGTTATGAATAGATATTATTGCTGTTTTTATATACATGAATTTTTTAAGTCTTATTCTATAACCATTTTACGTAAAAAATCCTTAGAGGCAAAAGAAACTATCTTTTCAATATCTTAAATAACACATTTCTATCTTTGCATCAAAGGAAAAAGGAATAATAAGAGAAAGGGATAAACATCAAATATTCGTGTACAGATTTATTTTTTTAATATAATATATTTATTCCTCGGTGAAATGTTTTTATTTTTTAATGCAACTAAAATTTAAAATCCGCAAACTGAAAGAATTATGATGCATAGGAAACTACCGGAATATTGATAATCATACGAATTATTCCGAAAAATATATCAAAAGAACAGCGGTAGTTAGAATCAAAGGTGTAACGTTATACACGTTTACTCACGTAGACCATACACGCCACAGCAGAACATCGGGAAGAACATAAAACAAGTAACAACAACTCAGGATTCTTTCCCGAATAAACCGTGAACGTATTTCTTCTCTCTGATTGCTGTCCTCCTTTTCGAATGTGCCCTCGAGCGTGTTCTCGAACGTGCTCCTGAGCGTGCACTCGAACGTGATTCTTAGTCTGTACACTCGCTCTTTTTATAGCCTTTTCCTTCGCACACGGCTCGGCATTTGCATACGCGTGTCCGCGCTCTTTTACAAAGGGGGGAACTGCAACATGCAAATAATACCACTGATTACAACAGCTGAAACATTGTGGAAAGCCGTTCGAATGCCGAAATCACCGACAATTACGTCTGATGAAACTCGTTGTGGGTACATAATGATAATCTATCATAATAAAGATTCTGCATCTGTCTGTCTGAATTCTGAAACTTTATTTCAAGCTGGGGATGGGCCATTCTACCGGATCTCAAAGATTCATCTGCTATCTCATATACTCCAATATGGATATATATTTAAAAGATTCTTACCGCCCTTTTAAATGGAAATGTTTGAATGTCTCTTGCACCTGGTTCGTCGACTTTGAAAGTCTTGTTCATGAGTTTAGTTTATCTTATAATTACTCGAATCATAGAAACCTTCTGAAGATTCCAGTTCCTTTTCATGCCATACATAAAACCTTGGTATTTCGTTATCTTTTCTGTTTCAGTTCAGTTTAACCAAACATCATTGGAGAGACCAACTTCTACTAAGGTTGTTTCTTTCTCCTTCTGCTGCCATATCACTATGCAATATTTAATAGCCGCATTTTCAAGGTACGTTTTACTATAATCATAATGTTTTATATATTTAAACCCTTGTGTTATATTTACGATCAAATCGTTTGCTGGTCAATAAGTGTTTCTGTAAAAAGGTCACTGGTATTTCATTACATCACACCTGGTGCATAGTCGTCTGACATTATCATAAAAACCAATGCGCATTTATTCTTGATTTATTAAAATCGCTTCAGACAAAGCATAAAACTACTTTATTTAAAGAGCTAAAGAATACCAGTCAGGGTCAAAAACATCATATCATAAATGTTATAGAAATAAATACCAACGTAGAAAATAACTTTTCTTTCCGCCTTTTACCAAAAACAGGCCTAATGGACTTTGAGAAATAAATCATAAAATAAGGAAAGCTATCGTTTCAAGGCTGCCGAAAGTTAACTGTCTTTGTATATGTATATGAATATATAAATAAATATGTATCTATACCGTCACGTAAAAGTAAGCGAATATAGAAAAGGTTTCCAAATGAAACCGTTTCTTATATTAAAGGGATTACAGGAAGTAAATATCAAGTTATATACCACCAGCTTGTCGTTTTAAATGAACTCGGAAAGGGAATATATTACTCTATTAGCATAACAAAACATTTTCTTAATCTCCCCTTTCTTTTTAGGTGTTTCTCCCTGATTACATGGAAAATCGAAATGCGACATTTTGAATTTCAATTAAAACCAAATGTATCTTCTTTTTTATTATTCAATCTTCACCACAAACAAGGCACAGTGCCACTTTAAAGTAGGGGGCTACTATCGGGGACAATTTGCGGGACATTATGAAGGGAGATGAGTAGAACGATGTTTGTTCACATTAGACTTGAACTTCTGCGTATCAGTACAGTTGGGAAAGCAGTATCCCGGAAGGGGGTTCCAAAGACTTGCAGTTCTGAGGAAGAAACTATTGGAGTAAAAGGCTTTCTTACACATAGGAATGCCGAAACTAGTAAAATCACAAAAAATCACACAAATCACAAAAAACGATAAAGCAAAAAATTAATTATTAATGAAAGTATTTTTCGAAGTCATTTCCAAGTGTTCCTTTTACATAATAAACACAAGAGTTCGCATGATAGCAAAGAGGGTAATTAATATCTGAAAACTTTGAGAACAGACCAGTCCCAGAATGATGTTGAAGTGGTCTTGAATACATTGAATCAACTGGATTTTTTATCTAATAAATTCGGACCACTTTTTTTTTTTTTTTACTTTTGTTGAAAAACTTTACCAGGTTACGAATTAAAAAACCCGGAACAATTCGAATTCAACTGTTATCTCATATATATATATATATATATATATATATATATATATATATATATATATATATATATATATATATATACTAGCATGGGTGCCCAGCGTTGTCCGGGTGTGAGATGTATGTATAACGGTCAAAATTTTTTAACTTTGACCCCTATTATGACCCCTTAACATTCATTGTTTAGGGCTCAAATTAAGTTAAGTTGGATCCATGTCAAAGGTACCTATATCTAAAATTTCAAGTGTTTACACCCAAAATTGGCGGAGGAGTTTGGTAGAGTTCTCAAAGGTCAAATCGTTGAACTTTGACCCCTTTAACAGCCAAATGTATGGCCGACAACCGATCACATATATTTTTCCAAATCTCAGTACCCTGTATATCAAGTTTCAAGTCTGTAAGACTAAATATTGAGAGAGTTATTGCGTAGGGAAATGTACACACAGAGACACACAGAGAGATAGATAGATAGATAGATAGATAGATAGATAGATAGATAGATTAAACAAAAAATATATACGTATACATAAATATATATGGAAACAATATTGTGTCCTGTAAACATTTTACGCAGATATTATGCAAGTATAATCATGTAGAATATCTGCATGAATATAAATGACACGTAATAGTTAACTCTAGATGATCATCCCATCAGAAAACCGAAAAAACTAATAGGGAATTAATTAAAATGAATGTTCAAAAGAATATGCAAATTAGCTAGATCTTTTGCAGATGAATTCAATTCCATGACCCATATATAAAAAAATTGTATTTTCTTTTTAAATAAATAGAAAAGAGGGTTTTTAATATGAATATCAATACATATAAAAGAAACACGAATTTATAGGAGTATATATATATATATATATATATATATATATATATATATATATAACTACTTCATTTACTCACATGAATTTAATATACGAAAGTATAGAATTATGCGTAAACTTTAAGTATTTACTTAAAAAGTGCTCAATACGTAGGTAGAGCTAGTTAGTAATTTATAATTCGCCATATATATTTTATATATATATATATATATATATATATTGCGTTCACTTTATATAATCCTGTTTATTCGATGTTATTTTTATATAAAACAACCCAAAAGAAGAAAATCACAAAATATGCAATATTTTATATTCATTTTGTTATTTATTACATGTTTTGATTTTAATAAACTCCGCGTTATTAACATTCCAAACTATGAGTTACTTCACTTGTGTTTACGTCACATGCCGCAAATAAATATGGCGTAATCCTTTCGTTACACTATGAAAATAATGTTTATGTAATACCGCAAGAATATTGAACGAATTGCGATATGATAATTAAATAAGTAGCCTATTTTTTTACATAAAATTGACATAAAATTAAGTGATTACCATTTTTTCGACTTTCGATTTTAGCTCAAATAACAGAGAAGTACCTTTTTTCTATACCGGTTGATACATTAGGTTTTTTTTTTTTCATTTCCTTTTTTTAAACTGTCAAGTTTGAAATATTTTCTTTATAGCTCTTTTATTTTTTTCTTGTGAACTTGGCCGAATTAAGTATTATATTTTTATGAATACGAATATTTTCGTGACCATTGACGAAGCGTAATTTCTTTTTGTCAGTTTTGATACGATTTGAAAATCACCCTAACCCACCCGGCAGATAATAATTCAAATACTTTACCTTATTTTATACGGATGACAAAACAGCAATAAACGGATTTAAGAACGAATTAACCTATTGAGCACAAAGAGATAGGTTTATATCAAACACTACAAAGAAACGACATTGTAAAAGAAAGCAAAGTACATTTGAGCAGATTGTAATAAAATACAGTCTTTTTGTAGAGTTTCGTTGTCGTGTCAGCGTAATAACATTTTCTTTCTTTTTTTGTCGGAGCGGATATCTAAACGTATTTAGAAGTCAGTTTTTGTATATTTTCTTTTATACACGCATTTTTATCTGTATTATTGTTCATCGAACTACTGTTCTCATCTTGAGTGTGATTTTCACAACGTTTCGGTCGATATAACCTCCGACTTTCTTCAGGTGTATCCTGTCGAACACGGGAATGTGTCTGTCGAATTCGGGAATTTGGACGGAATTTCGATCGGAAACCTTTATTAACTTCACGGGGGTAGCGTGCTCTTGTTCCGTGTAGAAGGTCAGAGGTTATATCGACCGAAAGGTTGTAACAATCACACTCAAGATGAGAACAGTAGTCCGATGAATAATAATACAAATATTCAATCCTCATCTCAAAAATTCAGAAACGCCATGTTTATATATTTAATCTAATTAAATAAAACGGCATACCTCTTCGGAGCTAACTGAATTCTCCATACAGCACTATCTACTGCCTTAACTAAACCTTGTGAAGTTACGAGATAATAAAAACTAGAGGATTTTTTCAGACTTACATGTCAGAATCAAATAAAAATAAACACTGTACAACCTACTACTAATAATAATTAGAACAATAGTGATGCATTACCAAAAATAAGAATAAAAACAGACGTATGAATAATTAATGTACAAAATCAAAATAGTATTATTAGTAAAAAATATTAGCAATAATAACAATACTAAAATTACCACCAACGCCAATAACAATAACAACAACTAATGAGGACGCCTATTAGTTTAACGCCAATGAGCTATGAGAAAATGTGTTCGGCCAAAGTGGGTTATCTTTCAGATGCAAGGTTCATTGTTTACTTGCGGTTTTAACGATGTAAGATTCCGTTGTACGGAAGACCAAATCGGCCAAAATGTCTATGATGTTTTTATTGGCGCTTTTCTTCGTATTTTTAATAACATTTTTTTGCACCATTTACAAGTTCTTTTTACAAATAATTTTGTTAATACTGTAATAGTAAAATAAAGATACATTTATTAATTATACGGAATAAGTATCTCGTAATGTTTTCACACGATATTTTTTTCCTGTTGATTTTTCTTTTTTTTTTAATATTAAAATTGATTTAAAGTGATTTTCAAGCCTTTAACATGACGGAGTTTATAATGAAAACCAAATTACCGTTAAAATTAAAATAATCTTTATTAGAAATTTGTAACAAAATAACAAAATTATAAAACTATTAGATTATAATTAAGAACTTTTAATTAAACAACGTGAACATTTTATAATGAGTGTTTTCATGAAATGTATTTTTAATAATAAAAAAGTGAACTTTTTTTACTTAAACTTCATAAAAAAACGTATCCAATATAGAATTTTACTAAAATAATTTTACTATTACAGTATTAAAAAAAATATTTGTAAAAAAAAACTTGTAAATGGTGCAAAAAAATGTTATTAAAAAATACGAAGAAAAGCGCCAATAAAAACATCGGAGACGTATATTATCATTTAAACAGTATATCAATTTAAATATTTAAATTCAGTAAATAAATTTAAATATTTAAATTATGGCCGATTTGGTCTTCCGTACAACGGAATCTTACATCGTTACAATCGCAAGTAAACAAGGAACCTTGCATCTGAAAGATAACCCCAAAGTGTGTGCAGGATATACCGCGACATTTTTTATTCACATTTTAAACACCCTCTGAAGTATTTTTTTTTAAAAGTTTTAATCAAAATAATGTTTTTTATTTTTCATCATAAAAATTTTTTAAAATCCTATCTAAAAAGAGCAGAGTATATATATATATATATATATATATATATATATATATATATATATATATATATATATATATATATATAACAGCATTGCATGGAATCTCGTTCCTAATATGGTGAAGTTTAGTACGTTGAAAGGAAATATCCGTATATATATATATATATATATATATATATATATATATATATATATATATATGTGTGTGTGTGTGTGTGTGTGTATGTGTGTATTTTTCCTTTCAATGAATCCCTATGTATGCATATATATGTATACACACATGTATGTATATATATATATATATATGTATGTATATATATATATGTTTGTTTACAAATATATGTGTATATATATATATATATATATATATATATATATATATATATATATTTGAATTTTTCCTTTCAACGAATCCGTATATATATTTCCTTTACACGTACAAGGCTTCACTGTATTAGAAACGGGTTTCTATACAATACCGTTATTGTTTTCGCCACAGCTTGTGCTGCTCTGCTTAAGTATACAATAACATGCTCACATTACGATTCTTTATTTCGGAACTTACGTTTAGCTCGGCAGTTTAAAGGCTTTAAATTCAATCAAAATTAAAAATATAAATACATGTTTCGGCGATTTGAGCGGGGGCGAGCCACTTTACAATTTCTCCCCTCCCCCTTTTTTCTTCCTGGCCGTCGTGCCAATTTATCTCTTACAGTGCGGAACAAAAAGTGGGATCGAAGTATTTAAACTGTTGCGTGAAAAGTAACTTCAGTCTGAAATAATTTTAAAAAATAACTCAGTCTAGAAGTATTTATCATTCATTAAATTACACCCGAATCAATTGTTTTAGGATTGATTGTAATGTTCCTAAGCTTACAATACATTTTTTCACTTTTATTGGAGTGGAAAAGTCATTGACATTTTTTTCTGTCGTTATACACATTTTCTCGTACTTTCCTGCTTTTTTCACATTTACATTTTAATTCCTTTCCTTACACAGGTTTTATCCTTACTTCCATGGCAAGTGCTCGTCTGAGCTCCAATCTCTGGTCACCCCCTCGCCAATCTTTCACGGTAAACACCCGTTTAGCTGATACCACTGTTAATAATTTTCCCCACTTTTTATTGTGCCTAAATCAGAACGTAGATTCCATGAACAAAGCTTCTTTCTTAGAAGTGCACGCCTGTGGAACTCTCTTCCTGTTTCCCACCTGACTACAGCTTGGATGTCTTCAAATCCAATATCAAATTCCCAATACTAGCGATTACTACGATACTATCCCATTGATTACTGCACACGCAATAACCCTTATCCCCGAGTGGCTTCCGGGCCTTGATAAGTGGTGACTACCGTGTAAAAAAAAAAAAGATTATCCAAACCATTTAAAAAATTTGGCTTACGTGCATTTTTCCATTTCTGTTTAGTGTTTCACTATTGCTTTAATCGTAAAACATTTATTTTTTTCCATTATTGAAGGGTGAAAACACATTTTCTCATATGTTAATTAACGTGCTTTTGAACATTGCTTTTTATTGGTAGGGGGTTTCGATTACCACTTTAGAAAAGAAAACAATATTATCTCAGTCAACGGTAATTATAGTTTCATTTGTTTTGTATTGGGTGGAGTTCTTTGAGCAATCTTTCCGATGCACGGGTCCTAGCTAGTTATAAAGAAATCATTTGCCTTACTCTTTATCATCGACATTCTTCTTCTTCTTCTTCTTCTTTTTTTTCTTCTTCTTCTTCTTCTTCTTCTTCTTATTATTATTATTATTATTATAAGTAGTAGTAGTAGTAGTAGTAGTAGTAGTAGTAGTAGTAGTAGTGGTAGTAGTAGTAGTAGTAGTAGTAGTAGTAGTGGTGTCGTTATTTATTTTTTAGCTACTTTTATATAATACGGACTGGGCTTTTTTTTTAAACTATGGTCTACTTTCATCTAACAATCCAATATAAACATATCATAAAAACCTCGGTTTGCATTCTGCATAAGTATGTTTAAGATAAATACCAAATAAGGTGCTTATGCAGAATGGGATTTGAGATATTTAAATAAAAAAAAATTATTGAGTAGTAGTTGTTTCTGGTGTCGCTGTTGTTGCCTTCAGTGTTGTTTTTGGTGGTGTTGGTGTTGTGTTATTGATTTTGGCGTTGCTGTTGTTGCTGTTTACAGAATGTTTTGATTCATTTATTATGTGAAAATACAGAAGAGTTTTAAGAAGCCCGGTTCGTATTCTGCATATGTACCAATAAAATTATATACGACTGCAGTAGTAGTAGAAGAAGAAGCATTAGTATTTATAATAATCATAATAAAATATGAAAAAATTAGTATTTATAATAATGATAATAAAAATATGAAAAAATTAGTATTTATAATAATCATAATAAAAATATGAAAAAATTAGTATTTATAATAATCATAATAAAATATGAAAAAATTAGTATTTATAATAATCATAATAAAATATGAACAAATTAGTATTTATAATAATGATAATAAAATATGAACAAATTAGTATTTATAATAATGATAATGAACTATGAAAAAATTAGTATTTATAATAATGATAATAAAATATGAAAAAATTAGTATTTATAATAATGATACTAAAATATGAAAAAATTAGTATTTATAATAATGATAATAAAATATGAAAAAATTAGTATTTATAATAATCATAATAAAATATGAAAAAATTAGTATTTATAATAATCATAATAAAATATGAAAAAATTAGTATTTATATTAATCATAATAAAATATGAACAAATTAGTATTTATAATAATCATAATAAAATATGAAAAAATTAGTATTTATAATAATGATAATAAAAATATGAAAAAATTAGTATTTATAATAATCATAATAAAATATGAAAAAATTAGTATTTATAATAATGATAATAAATATGAAAAAATTAGTATTTATAATAATCATAATAAAATATGAAAAAATTAGTATTTATAATAATCATAATACAATATGAAAAAATTAGTATTTATAATAATGATATTAAAACTATGAAAAAATTAGTATTTATAATAATCATAATAAAATATGATAAAATTAGTATTTATAATAATGATAATAAAATATGAAAAAATTAGTATTTATAATAATGATAATAAAAATATGAAAAAATTAGTATTTATAATAATCATAATAAAATATGATAAAATTAGTATTTATAATAATGATAATAAAATATGATAAAATTAGTATTTATAATAATGATAATAAAACTATGAAAAAATTAGTATTTATAATAATCATAATAAAATATGATAAAATTAGTATTTATAATAATGATAATAAATATGAAAAAATTTGTATTTACAATAATGATAATAAAAATATGAAAAAATTAGTATTTATAATAATCATAATAAAATATGATAAAATTAGTATTTATAATAATGATAATAAATATGAAAAAATTAGTATTTATAATAATCATAATAAAATATGAAAAAATTAGTATTTATAATAATGATAATAAAAACATGAAAAAATTAGTATTTATAATAATGATAATGAACTATGATACAATTAGTATTTATAATAATCATAATAAAATATGAAAAAATTAGTATTTATAATAATCATAATAAAATATGAAAAAATTAGTATTTATAATAATGATAATAAATATGAAAAAATTAGTATTTATAATAATCATAATAAAATATGATAAAATTAGTATTTATAATAATGATAATAAAAATATGAATAAATTAGTATTTATAATAATGATAATGAACTATGAAAAAATTAGTATTTATAATAATCATAATAAAAATATGAAAAAATTAGTATTTATAATAATCATAATAAAATATGAAAAAATTAGTATTTATAATAATGATAATAAAATATGAAAAAAATTAGTATTTATAATAATCATAATAAAATATGAAAAAATTAGTATTTATAATAATCATAATAAAATATGATAAAATTAGTATTTATAATAATGATAATAAATATGAAAAATTTATTATTTATAATAATGATAATAAAAATATGAAAAAATTAGTATTTATAATAATGATAATGAACTATGAAAAAATTAGTATTTATAATAATGATAATAAAAATATGAAAAAATTAGTATTTATAATAATCATAATAAAATATGAAAAAATTATATTTATAATAATCATAATAAAATATGATACAATTAGTATTTATAATAATCATAATAAAATATGATAAAATTAGTATTTATAATAATGATAATAAAAATATGAAAAAATTAGTATTTATAATAATCATAATAAAAATATGAAAAAATTAGTATTTATAATAATCATAATAAAATATGAAAAAATTAGTATTTATAATAATGATAATAAAAATATGAAAAAATTAGTATTTATAATAATCATAATAAAATATGAAAAAATTAGTATTTATAATAATGATAATAAAAATATGAAAAAATTAGTATTTATAATAATGATAATAAAAATATGAAAAAATTAGTATTTATAATAATCATAATAAAATATGAAAAAATTAGTATTTATAATAATCATAATAAAAATATGAAAAAATTAGTATTTATAATAATCATAATAAAATATGAAAAAATTAGTATTTATAATAATGATAATAAAAATATGAAAAAATTAGTATTTATAATAATCATAATAAAATATCAAAAAATTAGTATTTATAATAATGATAATAACAATATGAAAAAATTAGTATTTATAATAATCATAATAAAATATGATAAAATTAGTATTTATAATAATGATAATAAATATGAAAAAATTAGTATTTATAATAATCATAATAAAATATGAAAAAATTAGTATTTATAATAATGATAATAAAAATATGAAAAAATTAATATTTATAATAATGATAATGAACTATGATACAATTAGTATTTATAATAATCATAATAAAATATGAAAAAATTAGTATTTATAATAATCATAATAAAATATGAAAAAATTAGTATTTGTAATAATGATAATGAACTATGACAAAATTAGTATTTATAATAATGATAATAAAATATGAAAAAATTAGTATTTATAATAATGATACTAAAATATGAAAAAATTAGTATTTATAATAATCATAATAAAATATGAAAAAATTAGTATTTATAATAATGATAATAAAAATATGAAAAAATTAGTATTTATAATAATGATAATAAAATATGAAAAAATTAGTATTTATAATAATGATACTAAAATATGAAAAAATTAGTATTTATAATAATCATAATAAAATATGAAAAAAATAGTATTTATAATAATGATAATAAATATGAAAAAATTATTATTTATAATAATGATAATAAAAATATGAAAAAAATAGTATTTATAATAATGATAATGAACTATGAAAAAATTAGTATTTATAATAATGATAATAAAAATATGAAAAAATTAGTATTTATAATAATCATAATAAAATATGAAAAAATTAGTATTTATAATAATCATAATAAAATATGATACAATTAGTATTTATAATAATCATAATAAAATATGAAAAAATTAGTATTTATAATAATGATAATAAAAATATGAAAAAATTAGTATTTATAATAATGATAATAAAAATATGAAAAAATTAGTATTTATAATAATCATAATAAAATATGATAAAATTAGTATTTATAATAATGATAATAAAATATGAAAAAATTAGTATTTATAATAATCATAATAAAATATGAAAAAATTAGTATTTATAATAATCATAATAAAATATGAAAAAATTATATATATAATAATCATAATAAAATATGATACAATTAGTATTTATAATAATCATAATAAAATATGATAAAATTAGTATTTATAATAATGATAATAAAAATATGAAAAAATTAGTATTTATAATAATCATAATAAAAATATGAAAAAATTAGTATTTATAATAATCATAATAAAATATGAAAAAATTAGTATTTATAATAATGATAATAAAAATATGAAAAAATTAGTATTTATAATAATCATAATAAAATATGAAAAAATTAGTATTTATAATAATGATAATAAAAATATGAAAAAATTAGTATTTATAATAATGATAATAAAAATATGAAAAAATTAGTATTTATAATAATCATAATAAAATATGAAAAAATTAGTATTTATAATAATCATAATAAAAATATGAAAAAATTAGTATTTATAATAATCATAATAAAATATGAAAAAATTAGTATTTATAATAATGATAATAAAAATATGAAAAAATTAGTATTTATAATAATCATAATAAAATATCAAAAAATTAGTATTTATAATAATGATAATAAAAATATGAAAAAATTAGTATTTATAATAATCATAATAAAATATGATAAAATTAGTATTTATAATAATGATAATAAATATGAAAAAATTAGTATTTATAATAATCATAATAAAATATGAAAAAATTAGTATTTATAATAATGATAATAAAAATATGAAAAAATTAATATTTATAATAATGATAATGAACTATGATACAATTAGTATTTATAATAATCATAATAAAATATGAAAAAATTAGTATTTATAATAATCATAATAAAATATGAAAAAATTAGTATTTGTAATAATGATAATGAACTATGACAAAATTAGTATTTATAATAATGATAATAAAATATGAAAAAATTAGTATTTATAATAATGATACTAAAATATGAAAAAATTAGTATTTATAATAATCATAATAAAATATGAAAAAATTAGTATTTATAATAATGATAATAAAAATATGAAAAAATTAGTATTTATAATAATGATAATAAAATATGAAAAAATTAGTATTTATAATAATGATACTAAAATATGAAAAAATTAGTATTTATAATAATCATAATAAAATATGAAAAAAATAGTATTTATAATAATGATAATAAATATGAAAAAATTATTATTTATAATAATGATAATAAAAATATGAAAAAAATAGTATTTATAATAATGATAATGAACTATGAAAAAATTAGTATTTATAATAATGATAATAAAAATATGAAAAAATTAGTATTTATAATAATCATAATAAAATATGAAAAAATTAGTATTTATAATAATCATAATAAAATATGATACAATTAGTATTTATAATAATCATAATAAAATATGAAAAAATTAGTATTTATAATAATGATAATAAAAATATGAAAAAATTAGTATTTATAATAATGATAATAAAAATATGAAAAAATTAGTATTTATAATAATCATAATAAAATATGATAAAATTAGTATTTATAATAATGATAATAAATATGAAAAAATTAGTATTTATAATAATCATAATAAAATATGAAAAAATTAGTATTTATAATAATCATAATAAAATATGATACAATTAGTATGTATAATAATCATAATAAAATATGAAAAAATTAGTATTTATAATAATGATAATAAAAATATGAAAAAATTAGTATTTATAATAATCATAATAAAAATATGAAAAAATTAGTATTTATAATAATCATAATAAAATATGAAAAAATTAGTATTTATAATAATCATAATAAAATATGAAAAAAATAGTATTTATAATAATGATAATAAAAATATGAAAAAATTAGTATTTATAATAATCATAATAAAATATGAAAAAATTAGTATTTATAATAATGATAATAAAAATATGAAAAAATTAGTATTTATAATAATGATAATGAACTATGAAAAAATTAGTATTTATAATAATGATAATAAAATATGAAAAAATTAGTATTTATAATAATGATACTAAAATATGAAAAAATTAGTATTTATAATAATCATAATAAAATATGAAAAAATTAGTATTTATAATAATCATAATAAAATATGAAAAAAATAGTATTTATAATAATGATAATAAAAATATGAAAAAATTAGTATTTATAATAATCATAATAAAATATGATAAAATTAGTATTTATAATAATGATAATAAATATGAAAAAATTAGTATTTATAATAATCATAATAAAATATGAAAAAATTAGTATTTATAATAATCATAATAAAATATGATACAATTAGTATTTATAATAATCATAATAAAATATGAAAAAATTAGTATTTATAATAATCATAATAAAAATATGAAAAAATTAGTATTTATAATAATGATAATAAAATATTAAAAAATTAGTATTTATAATAATCATAATAAAATATGAAAAAATTAGTATTTATAATAATGATAATAAAAATATGAAAAAATTAGTATTTATAATAATCATAATAAAATATGAAAAAATTAGTATTTATAATAATCATAATAAAATATGATAAAATTAGTATTTATAATAATCATAATAAAATATGAAAAAATTTGTATTTATAATAATGATAATAAAAATATGAAAAAATTAGTATTTATAATAATCATAATAAAATATGAAAAAATTAGTATTTATAATAATCATAATAAAATATGAAAAAATTAGTATTTATAATAATGATAATAAAAATATGAAAAAAATAGAAGACAAGAACTTTAACAATACATTGAAAAAAAAAGAATACGACAAAGCCGTATAAAAAATGTAGTGGAGGAAACGGTGGCAAAGAAATCGCGCAATGCGTAAATATATGGATATGTTCTTTTTGCGTTGATCGTGAATCGTTATGTTTTCAATGAATAAGATAAATGCTTTATTTAAATTATGGTTGTGGATTATTAAAAAGGTAAAGTAAGAGTATGAACAGCTGTAATACGATATGTAAAGATGAAAACAACTTTTCAGATAAGTGCATTCGGAATCGCCACTAGAAATAATTGTTTGTTATTCGAAAAAAAAAACGACGTCTTATTTTGAACTATGACTGCTTCTAATGTTATTGTGTATGTCAAATTACTGATGGCGATATATTTCGTTGTTTCGTCAAACTTAGCATAAAAGAGAAGCTTTCTTAATTTAAATTTCTAGGCTTGCGTTATAAGTAGTGAATGGCTGTATTAAAACATGTGAATAATTTTTCGGTGACACGTGGATACTATGGCTATGAAAAAAGATACAGTGTATTTAATTCCCGTTGGAGGACTTAATTTCATAAGGGTGATATTTTTCCTACAACCTATATGGGATTACGTAGTTGAGAGAGTTATTCCAAGAGGATAAAATGTAATATTTATTATATGGTAGTGAAATGTGCGTATTCATGCGTTCAAACACGCTGCAGTATTTGCTGGAAATGGTGAGTGTTAACGAATTGCATAGGTATTGTCTCGTTGGTTTTCTATACTATCGGAAGTTATGGAAAAATATTGACTTCATTTTATTAATACAAAGAAGATATCTAATTTTAACCAGGCCATTATCCCAAGCATTACTTTCTGTTTTCGGTGCGAGGATTATTTAATTGCTCGTCAAATAAGGGACTCTTATTATCGAAGAAATGCTTACAAAGCTATGAAAGTTTTTTTTTATATATATACTAGCGGGGAAAGCGCCGGTTTCACCCGGTCGTAAAATATGTTTAACTATCATTTTTTAATGTGTATAGATTTCGTATATATTATAATAGAGTCGTTATTGCAAACGCAAACAAAAAAAATATTTGGGTACCATCAGCTAGAATCGAAACCGAAAGCAAAACTGTAGCATTTAAAGCTGATAACGTTAGCACTGTTCCAATGTGACATGAATGTCAACGGATTAAAAATACATTAAGATGAATATACAAAGTGTATAACGATTTTTTCAATTGTGACCCTTTTTTGACCCCTTAAAATTTTAACCGGCTAAAGACCCATAAAAGAACAGCCCATAAAAAATTCAATCATCTGAAGGCGCTAGCGCCGCTCTACGACTTTTAGTTTCGGAAGAGATAGTGTTTGAAAATATGGAGACAGCCAGACAGACAGACAGACAAACATAGTGAATTTTATAAATTAGATTTCTAATTATTAGATTGCCTATTTTTGACGAGTTGCATCAATTACATGAAATCTTCCCCACGTATGTAGATAATTGAATACATGACACATTATAACACTTTGCCTGGTGCTCCTTAATGGTAGGGGATTGCAGATGGCGATGTACAGATTAGTTTTGTTTCCAATTAAAGCTTATTTATTTATTCATTTAAGAAAACCTCTTAAAAGTATGTCAACAATCTGCGATCTTTTCCCCATAAATGCTAATTCATAAAGTAATGAGGCGAAAATATAATAGTTTTGTTTTCATGCAAACCATAAAGGGGAACAGGTGGTGTCGTTATTTTTTATTGCATAGAAATGGGTAAAGTGATCAGAGATAAACGTGTAATCGCATTATACTGTTCAAGTTGGAGACTGGTAAGAAACCTGTGCTGTCCAACACATGCTAGCCAGTAAAACAGCCGTTTAACTGAATATCCCGATGATAATGATGATTCTAAATCGGAAATTGCAACAATATCGTCTCTTTTTCCCGATAACCGTCAAGAAAACGTGTTTTATATTTTAATTTGACTTACAGTGCAGTATAAAAACTAAAATTGCTGTCATCTGTCGCCTGTCTTTATAAGGTCATGTTTGTACATATCTTTCGCTCTCTCGCTTTTTGTCTCTCTCTCTCTCTCTTTCTTTCTTTCTTTCTTTCTATCTCTCTCTTTTCTTTTCTTTCTTTATTTTTCTCTGTTTTATTTTCGACCACACACCTGGATACGAACAGGTAGGTAAATTAGAAACGTACTCTTGTTTGTTATATTTTTTTTCAGCTCTAATAGATTAATTACACTAAGATTTTTTTTCGTAGACTTATATTCAGAACAGAATCTATTTTTTTCACTTAATTCTTGTACAGACAATAATTCCTGTTTCTTAATTTTTCTGATGTGGATCGATATTTATTATCAGATTATATGGACTACTATTTTCATCTTAGATTTTTCTTTTTTATTTACGTTTGACTCGTATTTTCTTTTAAATACCTACCTTAAGTCTGAATAAAAAAAGAACTTCTTTATATTTTTCACAAAGACTTCTTCAACAGAAAAAAATTACTATGCCAAACATTTCGATCGATGTAACACCCGACCTTCTTCATATCGAACTCGGGAAGCTTTATGAAATTATTAGCCGTAATTTATAAATAACTGAACATCTCCCTCATCGTTCTCTTAGCTTTATCGCCCATCTCCCGCTTTATAGTGATTCAACTATTCTTTCATTTCTGTGTGAGCATTAAGAAAAAGAGTGACATCTAATTTTCATAAGTGTCTTTATACATGTGTATCATGCGTAATTTAAATTAAAAGATAAGATTACTTCTATATTATATTAGGTTGGTGCAAAAATAATGTTATTTTTATATATTTACTTTAACAGCAAAAAACGACATTATTTTTGCACTAACCTAATATATTCGCATCATAGTATGGAAGCAATGAGAAGTGTAATTTTTTTCGATATGAAACGCGAATGTCTTGACAAGTAGTTGCTACAAAGATTCTTATAGAGGAAAGATAGGTCTGGCTATCAATAGAGTCAGGCATGTATTTCCATTCCGTGTCGAGCAAAGCAGACGCGTCGTGTCTCGCTCCGTGCCAAATGAACTATAAGGCAGGGTTCTATTCTATTTGTTATCTCCGCTCACTTAAATGCGGATACAAGCCTGAGGCAAAAATGTTTTGTGGACTAATTACATCCATCATCATTGCCCGCAGGAGGGCATCCTTTATTATGGAACATCGATCGCAATGTGCGTTGTTCTTATTTGACCAGTCTGGAAGGATTTCGAGAACCCTCAACCACTTCTACGAGCGGCCGAATTCAACCAGCATATTCCACAGAAGAAAACTATCTACACCTTTCGAGGCATGAACTACCCGCCATTTGGCCGAAGCTAATGTCAACATCATAAAACATCCCTCATCAATGTGTATACAGAGAAACAGGTGTTATTTATCTAAATATATTTAGATAGATTATTGGATATATTTACCTAAATATACATATTAAATCATATAATCAAGTCATTAATTCATCTTTCTTATATAAATTGCTTACATCCTTTCTGAAAAAAAATGAAAAACTTTTTTTCGGGAATTTCTGAAATTGTTTCAGATGATGCGGGTAAGTCTGAGATTGTTGTCTCGATTGCTCTTAACTTTCTCACTTCTCCTCACCACCGTAAATAGTTATGTGACAAGATAGAAGTATGTACAGACAGACAGACAGACACACACACACATATATGTATGTATATATATAACTACTTAATTTACTCACATAAAATTAGTATACGAAAGTATAAATTTATGCGTAAAGCATTTACTTCAAAAGTGCTCAATACATAGGTAGAGCTAGTTAGTAAGTTATAAAATATATATGGCGATTAAGCTACTCTGAATATTCCGCGTTTCATCCACTCTAGGACTCTTTAGGCTTATGCGCGAATTTTGTGGTTGTTTGTCGTTTTTATATACGCATCTTCTATTGAGATTTTAGTTAGCCAATCAGCGTTCTAGTATTCACCGCTGCACATATATATGCATATATATATATACATACATATATGTGTGATCGTTTATGTATATTCATGTTTATTTAATTTATTTATTTGTTTAGTTTCTATTGGTTTTGGTAGTTTTAAAGCTATTTTGTATCGCTATCCTAGAGTAAATTTTATCTTGTGAACACAGTTGTTTGCTATTTCTCTTCTACAGTTTAATAGATGTTGGGGTTCTTTAAAGTAAAGGATAGCAAATTTTTCATGAAGGCATAATCTACATGGGTCGTCTAGGTCCCTACACGTGGTAGCTTGTCTTATTATTTTCCATTCGACTACTGGCGAATGTCCGCTTTCATTGAGTTCCCAGTATTTATTTGCTAGTGTTGTTTTCATACGGTGTTTTTATTGTTGAATGTACTTTTGTGGTCATAATATCGAGTTCTGAAATCTAAGTAAGTCATACCTACGTAATATTTCTTGTTATTCGGATTTTCTTTCGCAAATATTGTGGCCTGGTAAACTACGCTTTTTGTAAGATATTTATTTTGAAGTGGGCAAAGGGTGCGGTGTCTACAGTTGCATTTATCTTGTTCGTTATTAGTATTTTTATTTATAGTATGGTTTTCTTGTCCGGGGTTGGTTTATTATTATTATTATTATTATTATTATTATTATTATTATTATTATTATTATTATTATTATTATTGTTGTTGTTGTTGTTTCTGCTAGTGTTAGTTTTATTTTTGTCACGGTATCTACTTTTTTATTGTTTATTTTGTTGTTGTTTACATTGTTTTATTTAGTATTTTGTTATTATGTGTTTTAATTATCATCTCTAAATTTTCGCAACAACTGTAGGATAACTTTAAGGTATTTTTATTGAAAATTTTGTGTAATGGGTTGGTTGCGGGAAAGTGTTTTTCAATAAGATCTAGAAATGTCTTGCCAAGTTTTGTTTTTAACATTTGATTGTATTGGGCCGTATACCAAATTATAGTTCTTTTTCTTCTATTTTTAATGTTATTATAGTCATTGGTGTTTCGTTGCTTATATTTGATATCGATATTTTTGTATCCACTATTTTTTAGGGCTGTTTCATAGATATTGGTTGACCTGTTAAATGCATTTTCATCGCTTGAGTTATTACTGAGTCTACTTACGATCGAGTTAGGAATGTGTTTTATAATTGATGGTGGGTGATTGGACTTAGAGTTTACGTATATTAGAGTAGCGTTATTTTTTTAGTAGGGTTCATATGTGTTTTTATCTAAATTTACCGTGACGTCCAGGAAGTTTGTTATTTTTATATTAGCTGATACGTCTGCTTTTAGGCCTAATTTTTTTTCATTTCCTTGTGTATGATTTTCTTAATGTTATCTCCCTTGACTTTGTTGGACTTTTTTATTATAGCTAGTCCGTCATCTCTCTCTCTCTCTCTCTCTCTCTCTCTATATATATATATATATATATATATATATATATATATATATATATATGTATATATATATATTTACGCAGTGATCACCACTTATCAAGGCCCGGAAGCCACTCAGGGATAAGGGTTATTGCAATTACATTAAGTTAGCGAGGAGATTTGCTGAAGTGTTTACTTAAGGGGGCGGTTCATTAGGAATTTGTTAACATTGGACTTGAAGACATCCAAGTTGTAGTCCGGAGGGAAGCAGGCAGACGGAACAGAGTTCAACAGGCGTGCAGTTCTAAGAAAGAAGCTTTGTTCATGGAATCCGCGTTTTGATTTAGGCACAGATAGAGAGTGGGGGAAATTTTTCACAGTTGATTCAGCTAGACGGGTGTTTTTCGTGAAAGATTGGCGAGGGGGGACCAGAGATTGGAGTTCAGACGAGCATCTGCCATGGAAATAACGATAAAACAAGGACAGGCTCGCAACGTCTCTTCTGTGGGAGAGAGGTTGCAGGGTAGAGAAAAGGGCATCCCCCACTAAGCCACGAAGTCTATTTTGTACTCTGTCAAGGCAGGATAGGCTGTTTTTAGCAGCTCCTGCCCAGATACGGCAACAGTATTCCATCCTTGGACGTACTTGGCTTTTATATAGATAGAGAATGGCATCAGTAGTGAGATATCTTCTGGAGCGGTAGAAGGATCCCACCATCTTTCCAGCGACCTTGGCAACAGACTTGATGTACGTGTTCCATTTTAGATCAGGAGTAAAGGTCAAACCCAGAAGCTTGTCAAAACACGGAGCCTCACCCAGACGAGAGCCATCCATCACAATTGATGCCAGCCGGGGATCAGAGCGTTGATGATGTAAGGATAGGAGTTTGGTTTTGGATGCATTAAAGGTAACCAGCCACATCTTCCCCCACTGAACCACGCGCTCGAGATCAGAGGAGAGAGAATCAGAGAGAACTCTGTCATTTACAGCCTTTGATGTGTTGCCGTAGATGGTTGTATCATCAGCATAGATGTCAACGAATGATTTAAGTATGTGTTTAGGGAGGTCATTGATGTAGATCAGGAAGAGAGTTAGGCCCAGGATTGACCCCTGGGGGTCTCCATATATATATATATATATATACACACACACGGCATAATAGCGTTAACGCACCGGTTCTCGTCAGATCACCGAACTTAAGCAATGTGAAGCCTGGTTAGTACCAGATGGGTGACCATTTGGGAAATCTGAGCGCTGTATGTGCTCTCCGCTTATCTCGGCATTTGTTTCCAGTCGTCCTGTGCTTCACTTGCCACTTAACAATGTCGTCTCAGGAGAGGTGTGGTTGGAGATTGCGCACTTCCTGCCACAAAAATTTCACACGCAAGAAACCCATCGTGGGCATCCATAGTCTGTCCAGGACTGAAGGAGCCTGCTATACACACACACACACACACACACACACACACACACACATATATATATATATATATATATATATATATATATATATATATATATATATATATATATATTACACAGAGATCACCACTTATCAAGGCCCGGAAGCCACTCAGGGATAAGGGTTATTGCAAGTACATTACGTTAGTAAGGAGATTTGATGAAGTGTTTACTTAAGGGGGCGGTTCATTAGGAATTTGTTAACATTAGACTTGAAGACATCCAAGTTGTAGTCCGGAGGGAAGCGGGCAGACGGAACAGAGTTCAACAGGCGTGCAGTTCTAAGAAAGAAGCTTTGTTCATGAAATCCGCGTTTTGATTTAGGCACAGATATAGAGTGGGGGAAATTTTTCACAGTTGATTCAGCTAGACGGGTGTTTTTCGTGAAAGATTGGCGAGGGGGGACCAGGGATTGGAGTTCAGACGAGCACCTCCCATGAAAATAAAGATATATATATATATATATATATTTATTTATTTATTTATTTATATAATATATGTTAAGAAATTCCAACGAGAGAAACATGTATATTTAAATAAGGGGGTGTCCACCAACAATGTGTATTTTTTAACATTATTTTATTATTCAGTGTTTTGGTTTTTCATTGAAAATTATATACCCCTCACCCCCACTCAAGTAAAAGTAAAAAAAGGAAAAAATGAGAAAAAACAAAGACAGATAAATAGAAAAACAAGCAGAGAGAGAGAGAGAGAGAGAGAGAGAGAGAGAGAGAGAGAGAGAAACATAAGACATCAACCCAGCCCAATGAACCAATAACAAAAATTGAACATACGAATGAAAAGTAGAATCAGTTACACTCTCGGAAACATTTCAAATGAACTACGAAAATGTTCTTTTACATTTTTAACACATCTTGAATATATTCTAAACATTTTAAATACTTCTTGAAGAGGGCGCCTGAAACGCATAAAAACGATTTCAATGATTTAAAAACATTATTACAATGATCTAAACATAATTTTCAATGAAAAAACAAAACACGGAATAATAAAATAATGTTAAAAAATACACATTGTTGATGGCCACCCCCTTATTTAAATATACATCTTTCTCTCCTTGGAATTTCTTAACACATATTATATAAATATATATATATATATATATATATATATATATATATATATATATATATAT
The DNA here is from genome assembly GCF_053919585.1 of Euprymna scolopes. Classification (NCBI taxonomy): domain Eukaryota; kingdom Metazoa; phylum Mollusca; class Cephalopoda; order Sepiida; family Sepiolidae; genus Euprymna; species Euprymna scolopes. The sequence goes on from NC_136487.1 coordinate 49,562,298, forward strand.
AATGGTTTCGTCGATCTAATTTCCTAGATGTAAATCCACTAAAAAGCTCGTTTTTAACAAGCAGAGCATAATTATAGTGTATTTGTTTATACAAACATTATTGGTTACATATGTGCATACATATTTCAGATGTCCCTCATTTAGAGATCCAGCTTCACCAGGCCTCCTCTACTTTTGAAATCGAAATCAACCCTTGTATCTGGAACATGTTTCCATACATGTGTCAAATAATGCTTGTATAAACAAACACACACCATATATACGCACACACACACATATATATATATATATATTTGTGTGTGTATTAATTTACACCATCCACGTTATATATATATATATATATATATATATATATATATATACATGTATTGTAACTATCCCTAAAACTATTAAAAATTAATTATCTATTCCTATGCATTTAATTGTTCAACGTTTGTTTCTATAAGTTTTTTCTTTGTACATTTCAATGCACAAAATACATATGAAAATATTCTTTTTTTTTTAAATTGAATTGTGTTTCAAAAATCTGACAATCAAATAGTTCTAATAGGGCGCGATTTGCAATTAATTGAGTAAAATGGACATCTCATTTACTCTTATATATCAGCTTGGTGCAAAAATAATGTCGATTTTTGACTTGAAGTTGAACGTCAAAAAATTATTATATTAACACCAACCTAATATCACACGCATATCTTTTTCATTGTATGTTATTTGACTCATTTACTCTCATTTTATATAGTATCTATCACTCTCGCTTTCGTCGCTCTCTTTCGCGCTCTCTTCTTTGATAAGCAGTCAGAGATACTATAGAAATAAAATAATTGTAAAACATGTTAAGTTTCTATTTGCGTGCTTCCACACGATAGAAGATTTAAATATATCGTTGATTTCCAAAGTGAGAAAATATAGCCCCTTCCACAAAAAAAGGAAGAATTTGAATTAAGACAAAATTTCCTACATCAAGAAGGATCTACTTCATTCGGTGATAATTTATTAATTTGATCATCCGGTCTTGTTAAATTAAACCATTAACCTATTGTGTGGCACTTAACTTGTACCTATTTCATTTAATGGGTTCTCATCTAATAAACGTGTTTCAGTCCATCTTTATATTCACCCTACTTACGCGTCATTCCCATCAAAAATTGTTTTTCGTTTACCTGTCTCATCCCATACCTGGTTTCATTTCTTTCACATATTTTCTATTCATTTGTTTTTCACTACATATTATGTCTCACTTTGTTCAAGTATTTCCCCTCAAAATATGATCACTTACGTGTCTCGGCCCGTTTATTATACTATTCTTCACGTCCCTCTATATATCGTATAGTCTCTCTCGAGTCTTTCTCCAAAGCTTGTGGTCCTGCATATGACCTTAAACTATATCCGATGGTGAGGCCCATGCTTGCGGGCTTTGGGGAGTGTGGATCCACCCTTTAATTGCCATTGCTCCCAGGTGCACTCTGACCCAGAGTGGTAGTAACTGTTAGGGTCCCAACTATGGGTTAAATAGAAACCGACTTGAAAAAACAATTTTTTCTTCAAAATCACTGAATTCGGCATTAAATAACCTGAAAAGGGTTGATATGCTGTAAAAGAAAAACAACCAACCAACCATCCAAACTTGTCTAGTCGTACTTAAGTGCCTCCCTTCATATATTCTATCCTATTCTTCACGTATCAGCATACATTGTGATATCTCCCTAAAACATCTTTCGCCATTGCTTGTCTGATCTAGCTTGTACGTCTCATTCCATATATTCTCTTCCATTCTTCACGTATCTCCAGTTATTGCCTGATCTTCTCGGAGTGACTTTCTACGTATTATTTTCATCACGTGTTTCACTACATATCATCGTGTATTCTCTGCCTTACCTACTGCTTCGTCTCACCTATTTGTTTCTTGATTGCCAGTTTCCTGATTCATTGTACGCGTCAGCGAATAAATAGTTATTACTCTCTGCTCACTCGTGTTTTGAGTGTATGCATCGTATTCAGCGACCATTTTCAGTGCAGAGGGAATACATAATAAAAGATCAATATATTTTATTTTTGTTTGAAAGGGCACTGCTTACTAAAGCCCGGGGGCCATTCTAGGAAAAGGGTTAAAAAGTGTAACGTGGATAGTGAAACATGATCAGCACTGGTGGAACTTGGTCAGGGCTAGATTATTTAAGATGGCGGTTCACATTAGATTTTTAAAATGAGCATGCTGCAATCAGTCAGGAAGCAGCCTCGCGGCATTGTGTTCCACATATGAACAGTTCTAGGAAAGAAACTCTGCCCATGGAATTTTCGTTTAGTTTTTTTATACACAAAAGGCTGAGAGGAGCTGTTAATGGTTGTTGTATGTAGCAAGACAAATTTTGTTTCGAACGTTTTTTACGGAGAGATCATAGATTCAAGTATATGTCAACGAATCTTTCGAGGCAAGATAAATGCGCCATGTACGCTCATCTTTTATACAGCATGCTATGTATAATATGTAAATCCGTTAATCATTTTAGAAAAGAGAATGAGATAAGGTGCATGTATCTGTCAATGTTTTAGAGGCGGGTGGACATAGCTATCTACCATTTACTTTCAAAAAACATGTTGCGTCGTAGAGGTTTGTTGGGATTTATTTACGAATGAAAATCCAATAATATATCTCATTGATCGGACGTTGACTTTGTCAACGTCCGACTGCTGCAAATACAGAACGAAGTGCCTAACATGTTCGTAGAATTCTTAAACATAGAGAATATTACTAAAATATTCTCAGTGGATATTTTAAATTAGACACGTGAAGTAATAAGGTTCATTAAATTGCTATTGTTATGGAATATCTTTGTCTACTTTTGACAAATATCTTTTAAGGTTTTGCAAAAATTAAACTCTCGATTTCTCATAAGTGTAACAGCTAAATATTGTTGATTCGTTAACTTTTAAAATGAATTAGTTTATAGATAGTAGCTTAAGGCGCCCCTACTAAGAAATGCCAACGAAACTGCCTAAGCATTATTCGAAGGACTCCACAAAGTGCAGTGAAGCTCTTCTTTTCTATTTACATTTGACTCTTATATTTTAAAATATATTTGCTAAGTTTGAATAAAAAAACTCCTTTATATTTTTCAAAAACTTTTTTAAACGAAAAAAAAAAAACTATGCCAGTTCGTCTAAATTAAAGCAGATTGATTTTTGTTTTTGACATAAGAATCACGGAAAACTACTCTAAACTACTACATATGATTTTACTTTTTACGTAGGCGGATTTATAATTGAATCTAAAAAAAAATCATTATTCAGACTTCAAAAACAAAAATTCTCCCAAAAATAAATCAATTTAAAAAAAATAGTTATTTACTCGCCTGCTCAAGAGACTGGAGTCAGTCTCAAGGTCAGTTTTAAATGTAAGGTAGGTCTAGTTTTCACAAAAATGGCACACAAAAGAAATAATTGCTTCGTCTTTAAGGTTATATATATATATATATATATATATATATATATATATATATATATATATACACAGACAGATAGACAAACACTTTCACATTTATTTATATATATATATATATATATATATATATATATATATATATATATATATATAAATGTGAAAGTGTTTGTCTATCTGTCTGTGCGTCTGTGCACAATATCTCTGTTAATTTTCAATTTACGGACTCGAAATTTGATATATAGGGTACTGAGATTTGGGAAAATCGTTGTAATCCGTTTTCAGCCATAAATTTGGCTGTTAAGGGGTCACAATTCAATGATATGACCTTTGAGAACTCTACCAAACTCCTCCGACAATTTTGGGTATAAATTATTGAAATTTTAGATATAGGTTCCTTGGGCATGGATCTAACTTAATAACTTGATTTGAGCCCAAAACAATAAATGTAAATGATCATAATAGGGGTCAACGTTTAAAAATAATTGACCGCTGTGGTCTCTACCAAATTACTCAGACAATTTCTGGTCTAAATATTTGAAATTTTACATTAAGAGTATTCAGAGATAGGGCAAGCTTTTTAATCGGTTTGGGTTGAAGATTTGAGCTACCAATCTATATAAATCTATGTGTGTATGTTTTAATGTCTGCCTAAAACTTTCGACAGAGGCGACGGATTTTTCCAAGATTATTATTGTTTCAGACGACAAATATCGAAAAATTGGCTAAAAACATTAATATCTTCACCTTCAACTATGCACTTTTCTACAGGACGGGGTCGCCTTTTTCGCCGATATTTTCAAAAGTCATCCCCTTTTATCGATTGTCTAGCCTTAATTTAAACCTACGTCACTTCCGGTTTGATGGTGGTCGTAGCAGCAAAGACGCCACGTTTTTCCCATTCTATTCCTCCTTCGCGGTACGGGTTCCTACTACCACTTTTTTTTCTTTTTTTTTTGCTTAAATGCTGGTATATATATATATATATATATATATATATATATATATATATATATATAAGACAGTTATTGTTAAATAGCACACGGTGTTTTGCTTAGAGATCTTTTTTTTAATTTTTCAATTGATCGCATGGTCGTTCTAATGTTTCGGTCGAATTCGTGTAAAAGTGGAAAATTTAAGCAAAACATTCCGTGATATTTGACAATATCTGTCCCAATAATATATATATATATATATATATATATATACACTAGCAAGGAGACCCGACGTTGCCTAATGAAGATCAACGAATGTTTCGTCATCTCATATTTTATTGTCATCGAAATCAATGAAATCGCACCTGTTTCAATCAAATCGATTGATTGCCTGTTATACTGGGGGGGGGCACATCGTGGGTAGCCGGAGGGAAGCTTCCTATTCTTCCTCGCAGTGACTTAGTCTAGAATTTATTTTGTCTATATTGCACTGTAGGAAACCAACTGCTGATTTTATAAAATTATTTTATATATAACGGTTGAATTTAAGTTTAACTTGCGAAACACACGAATCATGCTTCAATTGCGTTTCAAAAAGGAACATTCATTCGAAACGCACCCATGTCACATCAAAGAACCTACTGTTGATTTTATATGCTGAGCCATTGTGTTTGTGCAGTGATAAAATCTCTCAAAACACCTGCTATGCTAAATTATATATATATATATATATATATATATATATATATATATATAATTCGACTGGTAGTAATCGTGACACCCTGCACTGAAGAATCCCGAAAGGATGAAACACTAGTGTCTGTAGGTATTTAATTATTATAGTAAAAAAATAATTATGACAGCCCCTTTAAGAAATTCGTTTCTTATCGTTGAGCACTTTCAGTTGAATTAAAAGTCGGTCAATTTAGCTCTTATGCGTAGATCATCGTATAACGATTTGATCACTGTCTGTCTGACGTAATGAACATTTAAATTAAAATGTTTAAAATTCAACGCTATTTCACACGGTTAATAGTAGCCGAATGGATACGGCCTCCGCTAATCGAGCCAGAGATGTCTCGTGTCGCGGGGTTCGAATCGTTCGACTGGTAGTAATCGTGACACCCTGCACTGAAGAATCCCGAAAGGATGAAACACTAGTGTCTGTAGGTATTTAATTATTATAGTAAAAAAAAATAATTATGTATATATATATATATATATATATATATATATATATATATATATATATATATATATATATATATGGGTATATCTCGCTTTTATCCACACACCTTGGCAAATTAATTGTCTTGGAATGTTTTGAACCTTTAAAACTATATAAAAAAACATATTTAATTCTTATTCTTTATCATTCGTTAGAAAACTATTTCGTCAGTAAGTCATTTAATAATCTGCAATCACTGCATCAACTTGCTCTCTCGAATTCACTATAGTACTAATGGTAATTTAAGGGGTCATTAGTTGTTTACCATGAAACACTGTCTCGGGGATTTTAAAAATAATATATATATATATATATATATATATATATATATATATATATATATATATATATATATATAAACAAGTTCTTTAAATGATTAATTCGGGTTTATGAACGTCTTAAGAAAAACATTTGTTGATCGGAAATAAACCGTAAAATGATATACACATACATGCACAGACACCCACGCAAATACACACACACACACACACACACACATATATATATATATATATATATATATATATATATATATATATATATGTGTGTGTGTATGTGTGTGTGCGTAACTGTGTATATGTAAATACAAAGATATACACACACATACACAAACACACATATATATGCATGGGTGCGCGTGCACATGTATATCTTTATATGGCTACGTTCGGATAACGAACTTTTTTTTCCATAGATATTCATTCATCCGAATGAAAAGTGTAAAGTTCTTGTCTTTTTGTTTGTTTGTTTGTTTGTTCTTTTATCTATTTCTCATATTATTTTTTTGTCTTTTCCACACACCCTGTCTTTTGCGAGACTATGTTTTATAATATATCGTGCATTTCATCCTCATAGCTTTTACTATAAAACAGTTTTACTTATGCTAAAGGAAAGACTACTTTTTTATCCGGAAAAATTATTAAAAAATCGTTAATCTTCAACAAAAAAGGGGGGATCTCGGATCATCTTATCCGCTAAAACATTTGTAAGAAAAGCCTTAATCAAGTCTTAATACCGACCGTATTATTCGATATAAGAAAAGGTCATTTTAAAATACAGGATGTTTTTATATTCTAGATGAAATACGACTGAAGGATTGATTACCAATTTTTATATAAAAAACGCGACAAACAATATTTTTCGATTCATCATTTCTATGTGCTCGTTCATCGATGAAACTGACTGCTTTTACTATTTATATGCGAGATAACGTTGGTCTAGTTGTTAACGACACGGACTGACGACTCGAGTGTTTCAAGTTCGAATCCACTTCATTCCACAAAAATCACATTCACTTTGGATTTTGGCAACCTTCTCGTGATCCCTTTCTGATGTTTCTCTACAAATAATTCTGAGTATAAAAATATCCGGGAAACCAATGCTAAGAGTCATATGATATGATGATAATTATTTATATACGAGTAAGTTAGTCCCGATGCATGTACGACATTGCTGCTGCTACTACTACTACTGCAACTGCTGATAATGATGCTTCGCTATTCAAGCAACTTCAACTCAGGCAATCTCCTGGGTCCGACAGCTAAAAATATCATCTTATAAGAAATAATACAAATTAGATCATTCGTAGACATTTTTTCTGGCGACGCTACTGTCTATGGCATCACATTAAATGCCGTAAACGACCAAGTTCTCTTATTCTTTCTCCTCTGATCTTGAGCATGTGGTACAATGGGGAAAAAAGTGGCTGATTACTTTTAATGTATCTAAAACACAGTTTTACCAACGTTCTGATCCCCCATCTGCCATCAATTGAAATGAATAGCTCTCGTCTTGAGGAGGCTCCATATTTTAACAAGCTTCTGGGCTTTACTCCTGATCTAAAATGGAATACGTACATCAATTCTGTTGCCAAGGTAACTGGAAAAATGATAGGATCCTTCTATCGATCCAGTAGATATCTACCTACTGATGCAATTATCTATCTATATAAGAGTCAGGTACGTCCAAGGATCGAGTATTGCTGTCAACTCTGGGCAGAACTGCTAGGAAGACATTATCTTGCCTTGACAGAGTTCAGAATAGACTTTGTAGCCTAGTGGGAGATGCCCTGTTCTCTTCCCTGAAACCTCTTTCTCACAGAAGAGATGTTGCGAGCCTGTCTCTGTTTTGTCGTTATTTTCATGGATAGTGCTCATCTGAGTTTCAATCTATGCTCCCCCCTCGCCAAACATTCACGAGAAACACTCGTTTGGCTGTAAACACTATCAATAATTTGCCCCACTCTTTATCTGTGCCTACACCTAAACGTAGATTCCATTTACCAAATTTACACTTCTAACGATTACTATGGTATTGTCATTTTGACCAATGTACACGCTTTAACCCTTATACTTGAGTGGCCTCTGTGCTTGATAAGTGATGATTTCTTTGTAAAAAATAAAAAGAATTTACCAACAACTTTCATCTGAGAGGTTACTTTTAGCAAAGATCTTTTTAGGGTTCTATCTAAAAACATATTCTATTCTTTGTAATACAGTCTTGTAGCACGAGTCAGCAGAAATACGAGATGAGATGAGCGACAATACTCAAGACTATGCCAGACAGCCGTCGAAGAACATAGATGTGTAACACTCCATTCGTCGTCATCACCTTCTGGAATCTTCGAATAAGAAAGCAGATTTATGCGACTATGAATGGAATATTTTCCTACATTTGACAAGATTCGAATAAAGAAATAAAACCGTCTTAATGTGATTCGTCATTAAGATATCCTCTGCACACGTGGCCTTAACGGAACTGGCATCCTAAGAAACAAATAGAAATTACAACGGCGTAATGTGAGACAGTACGCAAGGGGAAGGCACAATCCGCCTTCGGAGGGAGGGATTATCTACTTCTGTCTATATCTTTGCTATGTCTCCATTTTCTTGTCAAATCCAGCGTGTTTCCAAACACTGCCTTTGTATATTCCTTCAGGTTTTGGATATTTTCACTTCACTATCAACTCAAGCGGACGAGAAATCGAATCGTTTTCGCTCCACGTCATTCCAATTTCGAAGTTTGTCGTGTCAATCCGTGATAAAGGACGGAAACAGATCTTATCTAATGGGACATGTGATATAGCAACCGGAAGCTTAATGTTTATATCAGCGTTGATGAAACCGGTTTCATCGTTGCCGATAACTTCGTGAACAAAACAATGCCGCAAATATCATCTATGCGATGTCTATCGTGTATATATATATATATATATATATATATATATATATATATATATATATATATATATATAGTCATCGGTTTCGGTGTTTCACAGCTCATCAGTGCGGCTAGACAGGCAACTACCTGAAGCCAGGATTGAAACTGTACGACAGTCACGGCTCCTAACCACTACGCTATCGGCGGCTGCTGTATGAATCATGAATTTAACGATGTTTTGACATCGTCCGAACTACCTAAGCTCGATTTGTTTACACAAAGAGCATCGCTTATACGCTAATGGTAATTCGTGTATCACTTCTCAATATGCTCAACTCAAGATGAGGAGCATTATAGTCATCGATATACAGCACTGTTTCGCTGTTTCATAGCTCATCAGTGCGGCTAGACAGGCAACTACCTGAAGCCAGGATTGAAACCCGGCCATCTGTACGACAGTCAAGGCTCTAACCACTACGCTATCGGCGGCTGCTGTATGAGTCATGAGTTTGTATATATATATATATATATATATATATATATATATATATATATATATATATATATATATATATATATATATATATATATATATATATATATATATATATATATATATATATATATATATATATATATAGTGGGACCCACTTCACCTGTTTTGTTTTAAACCACTTCCTCATTTCTATGTTTTCCCCTTCTTTTCCCTCTTGTTAACGCTACAAGCAATGTAACGGGTAGTAACATCATTTAATTTACGTGGCCAACCTCTTCCTAGAGGGTTTTTATTATAATACCCCAGTTGGTTTCTACTTTCTCACAACAGCCACAGCATTACTCACTACGAAATTTAATTCTGGGGCAATTCTCATATACCCTTCTATTTTATGCCTTGTTGTGATTGCCTGGCGCATATCATTAGTCAATTTCTTTTGTTTTAACCATTTTAAAACGGTAATGAAAGCGGCAACTTGCGCAGTGTCTAAGAGATCTTGTCAACTGACCCGTAAGGATCCAGAACACTGAGGTGGCCTCTGGTTAGTTGAAATATTGCAGCAAAATAAAATGACTGCTTAAGAATGGAATTTGACATTGTGCTAAAACCTTTTGCGCATACGTAATTTGATTATTTTTTAATAAATATTTGTCAACTAAGTATATCTCCATTTGCGTTTTATATTTAGATAATATCTGTTCGAATGTTGAGTGTAAATTTTATTCAAATTAGCTTGATATTTATTGAGAAATACGAAAATAATCAATGTACCAAATACTTTTGCTACCCACTGTATAAATATATATGCATGAACATGGTCTGAATTTACTAGATGTGTGGTAAATGAATGTGATAGATTACTATAAGTCCATTTACATCTTCTAAGAAATCAAGACAAAAACATTCAGTGATCGTCTGAGGAAGATTTCGTTTTTAATTAAATATATTTCCCCAGTAGGTGAGAGAGATGCGGTGACACCAAATAATGATTAATATGTAGCATTGAGGGAAACTTGAATGATCGTACATAATCCCTGCTTGTATTTTTATTTGATGTCTGAGATACGTAAATTCAGTTACATTAATGTACCCGCATTTAATATATATATATATATATATATATATATATATATATATATATAAATTTAATCACATACATTAATATACGATAGTATTATTTTATGCATAAACTTTAAGTATTTACTTCAACAGTTCTCAATACATAGGTGGAGCTAGGTAGTAAGTTATTAAATATATATGGCAATTAAGCTACGCAGAATATTCCGCGTTTAATACACGCTAGGATTAATCAGGCTCATGCGAAGACTTGTGGTTGTCTCGCATTTTTATATATGCACATTTTATTGAGTTTTTGGTTAGCCATCGCTTCCTTCCTAATCAGACAATGGGCAGGCACTTACAGGGTGATGGCCCAGTTGATCTTGGGTTCACCCATTCCTTTGTGTGCGCCTTTTTAGCGGGACGTGTAGATATCTAGTGATTTGATCTATGTTAAACCTAGATGTAGTTAAATGTCAGTTTTTTTTCATTATTATGTTAGTTTATATATATATATATATATATATATATATATATATATATAGAAATTTATAAAATATATATGGCGATTAAGCTACACTGAATATTCCGCGTCCCATCCACTCTAGGACAGGCATAAGCCTGAAGAGTCCTAGAGTGGATTAAACGCGGAATATTCAGTGTAGCTTAATCACCATGTATATTTTATAAATTACTAACGAGCTCCACTTACGTATTGAGCACTTTTGAAGTAAATACTTAAAGTTTACGCATAAATCTATACTTTCGTATATTAATTTTATGTGAGTAAATTAAGTAGCTATATATATATATATATATATATATATATATATATATATATATAATCTATGTATATGTATGTTTATTTTATTTAGTTAGTTTCTATAGTTATTGTCAATTTTAAAAATACTTTGTATGGCTATCCTAAAGTAAAGTTTTATCCTGTGTACACAGTTGTTCGCTATTTCTCTCCTACAGTTTGATAGATGTTGGGGTTCTTAAAATATAGGATATAAAATTTTTCATGAAGGCATAATCTACATGGATTGTTTAGGTCTCTACATATGTTTGATTGTCTTACTATTTTCCATTCGACTACCGGCGAACGTCCGCTTTCTTTGAGTTACTAGTATGTGTTTACTAGTGTTGTGTTAATTCAGTGTTTTTTTTTAATTTTTGAACGTACTTTGTGGCCATAATATCGGGAAGTCATACCTACGTAATATTTCTTGTTATTCGGGGTTTCTTTCGCAAATATTGTGGCCTGGTAAACTATGCTTTTGGTTAGACATTAATTTTGAACTGGGAAAAATGTGCGAGATCTACAGTTGCATTTATCTTGTTCATTATTAGTATTTTTATTTTTATTTCTACTATGGTTGTCGTTGTTCGGAGTTGGTTTATTATTATTATTATTATTATTATTATTATTATTATTATTATTATTATTATTATTATTATTAGAGAGAGTACCGCAAAAGACGCGATCGCATGGGACTCCGGATATATTGGGAGGTGTGTAAGAAGGTTGGAGTGAAGTGTGCTGGAAAATAATTTGAGGAGGTGCCTGATGAAGTATGAACAAGTGAGGATAGCAAGGTAGAGCTAAGGTGGAACAAAAGTTTCATAACGACAATACAATTGGAACATAACCGTGCGGATTTGGTCGTTATTGACAAAGTATAAACAAAACTGGCAGATTGTAAATTTTCAGTATCCTGAGACAGGTATGTGAGAGAGAATGAGAATGAGAAGTGGGGCAATTATGCTCCATTGGCATTGGAGATAAGGCGGTTACACGGGGTTAAAACACAAATAATCCCGGTCGTAGTTGGTACACTAGGAGTAGTATCAAGTCATCTGGAAGGACAGTTGACAAAACTACCAAATCCCGACGTTTTAGGCGGCCTTCAGACCTCTGCAATTGTAGGTACCACGAACATCCTTAGGAAAACCTTTGATCTCTAAAGCCCCTGGTTTGAAGCCGGGATTGAGGGAAATCCTCTGGAAATGAATCCCATCCGTTTCCAGAGAGACGTTGATAAACCAAATCAGAATTATTATTATTTCTTCGAGTTACATATGTGTTCTTCGTGTTAGTTTTATTTTTGTCATAATGTCCACTTTTTTATTTTTTATTTTGTTGTTGTTTTCATTGCGTTTATTGTTTATTTTGTTATTATGTGCTTTAATTATCATCTCTAAATTTTCGCAGCAGCTGTATGATAAGTTATTTTTATCAAAACTTTTTTGTACGGGATTAGTTATGGGAGAGAGCTTTTCGATGAGATCTATAAATTTCTTGCCGAGTTTTGTTTTTAACATTTGATTGTATGGCGCCGTATACCAGATTATATTTCTTTTTCTTCTATTTTTAATTCAAGTCAAAATGTATGCTTCCCTAATTTTCAATTTACTAACTTTACCGCTAATTTTTAATTTATCAATGATTTGTTTAATTTCAATATTTATTATATCCATGTAGTCGCATTCGTTTGTATCCAGTTTTTTGTAGTTTTTTGTAATGTTTTCGGTGATTAGTTTGTTATATTCTTGTTTATCTATTTTATAAAAAGTTCTAGTTTTATCTGCTTTTACAGAGGTTTTATTAGAGCTGTTTATGTTTCTAACGGATTTTTATCATGTCAAATCACACTTTATTTCCTTTTGACGGATTGATTTTTGCTATTTCTTCTGATGAGTTAAGAGCATAATAGATTCACTGATTGATATAATAATTAAGTGATTGATTTTGCGCTGCAAAACAGATGCTGCCAAGAATTGTAAATATCAACTGAATTAAAGGAATAAGATAGTCAACATCATAAATGTTGGAATATATTTTTGTCATTTATTCACTATATTGCTCTGTAACTACATTGAGCTTCTTAAATAATGTAAAAAACACCGAATGAAAACAACACTAGCAAACAAATACTGGGAACTCAGAGAAAGTCGACGTTCGCCGGTAGTCGAATGGAAAATAGTAAGACAATCAAACATATGTAGATACATAGACGGTCCATGTAAAGTATGCCTTCATGAAAAATTTTGTATCCTATACTTTAAAGAACCCCTATTAAACTGTAGGAGAGAAATAGCGAACAACTACGTACACAGTATGAACGTTATTCTAGGATAGCGATACAAAATAATTTTAAAATAAACAATAACTATAGAAACTAAATAAATAAAATAAACATGCATATACCTAAATTATCATATATATATATATATATATATATATATATATATATATATATATATATATATATATGAACAAATGATTAATAAAACATGTTAAAAGACATCTTGAAAAAGAGTTAAAAACATATTTAATTTTAAAAAAGAAGCACAAAATAAGTGGATTGTCCTTAATCCGCGGAGTTTCGAAGAAATACTCTCCTTCTCATCAGAGGGCAGGAATGAGCAAAATTCGGGATAGGATTTTGCATGTAAAAGTATTTAATGAAACTACAAGTAAGTCACAGATCTTACTTGGTTAAAAAAAGGGTGAGGTAAGGGGAATAGGATGTAAAAGAAAAATGATAAAAAGATTTCACATGAATGGATAAAAAATCCAAGAATGGTAAAATCCAAACACGGTCGAATTAAAAATTACCTGTTGGATTGGAATACATATATATATATATATATATATATATATATATATATATATATATATATATATATATATTAGAGGTTATCATGACAATCTACTCTATAAGTAGGATTGTCTTTTATAACAACCTCGCCAAATCAACATTCATACAATATCTCAATTCCTCGAATATATCTAACTTGACTCAACTTTCTTGTTTTTTTTTTCGTAGATCAAACTATAAACTCATAATATAAGCGATTGTCGCTAAAGTGCATCGTGTAATCGCCAATAAACGCGGTTCTCGTCGCATCTCGTTTAAAAATCTATATTTAAACGACTGATTATCCCACAACAGCCAAGCATAATTGAGGCCGTGCATTCTCTTTTTTGTCCGTCTACTCTTCAATATTGAAGCAAACAATTTCCCTGTTGTCTGTTGCATACAAATTTCAACGCTCGAATGTTTTTCATAAAAGTTTGACTGCGACAATGGCAATTTTTACTTCTCAAAAAATCACTTGTCGTGAAGCATAAAGTTTGTTTCATTTTCTGTAGATATTATTAATAATTCGTATTATCTTTGTTAAGATTATTTTTATTCCTTGCTCATTTTGTACAAACACGTATAACTGTTTAGTCCAGCGATCTCTATCAATTCGTTGTTTGATACATCATTGTAATACAGCTTCGTATTCCAGTAGCTTCTTTCCAAGAACTGCAAGCTTGTGGAACTCCCTTCCTGCTCACTGTTTTGATCCTCCGTCCAGCATTGGCCTTTACAAGATTAACGTCAATAGGCATCTCCTTTCTATGCGATAATTATCTTTCGTTTTCGTTAGCCTTTTCACATCAAGTGGCTACACGCCTTCTCCTGAGCAAGTTCTATATAAAAGATTATTCGAACACTTGCTTTAATCTCGAATGTTATTCTCACTACATTTCTGCCGATGTATTCTTCTACCTTTTTCACATGTTACTAAACTATGTTCCCCTCCCCTTCGTCAAACATTCACGAGAAATATTTGTCTGACTGAAAACATTATCGATAATTACCCTCACTCCTTCTCTGTGCCTAAGCTTAAACGTAGATTCCATGTACAAAGCTTCTTTCTTAGAACTGCACACCTATGGAAAACTCTTCCGTTTACCTGCTTTCCAGCTGACTACAATATGGTCGTCTATAAGTTCAACGTAAACAAGTTCTTAAGTAATCCAATGTACCAAATTTACCATACTAACGAATACTATGATATCGTCCTTTTGACAACTGTACAATCTTCAACCCTTATCCTCGAGTGGCCTCTGGGCCTTGATAACTGGTAATGACTTGTAAAAAATATAGACATGTAAAATTCAGGAGTCTGGACGGAATTTCAAACTGAAAATTTTAATAAATCAATATGGACTTGTGGCGCAATCCGTAATTTGTTAAGTACTAGTTAATTCTAACTGCCAGTCCTCTGGATATTGAAGATTCAATGAACAGTACGGGTGACAATAATAAAACAATAAAGAATAACAGAGGAATAGTTGGCCGAAACATCGTGAATTAACTAATAAAATATGAAGATAATAGTCCGCAATAAATAAACATTAATAAATAATACTCATATCAATGAATTCCAATTAAAATAATATATACTATTTGGTACGGACCCGATTATGGAATAAACATGAATTTATAAGACCAAAAAATTCAACCTTGATCACCCTTCGGGGCCCGTGGCGCATTTGATAGAGACGTTGAATATCTACGGTTCCAGGTGAGAATTGTCTGAAGATAGCGGTTTTAATCCTACACAAAGCCGGCCAGAGACTTACTTGGAAGGCAATAAAGAATTACGTCCGATTTCAATAATAGGATGACATAATGAGAAAAATCTACCTTAATGTATTAAATAAGAATCCGATTCGTTACCTACAGATACCTAAGCGTCCCGAGTTCGGCAAGATGCATCTGAAGACAGTCGGCCGTTACATCGGCCGAAACGTTGTGTGAATAATATCCATGATGAAAAAAATAGTCTGAAAAGTAAGAACAATAAAAAAGTCATTTTCTAATTTGATTTTATTTACCTGTTTGTTAGTTTATTGAAAGGTATGCCTTCTACAAATCTGCAGACACGTACGTCTAATTGTTATGTCTGAGACACGTAATATTTGGATCTAGTCTAAATAGTTATTTGTATTGAAAATATTCCTGTTATAATATTTATGGGTTTATAAGCATTTGGATATACCTCACTGAACAATAGCCTGTTATTGTTTCACACGAATCGTGTGAATCGAATTACATTTGGAGCACACCCTGGAAAGATTCGGACAAAAGACTTTTTTATTTTGTATTGTAACATAAAAAGGTAAATGACGGTGAGCTCAAATGCCAGGCATATCTATTAAAAGTAAAAGTTAAAATATTAGATACTGGTAGATTGTACGAAACGGATGTCGTTATTGTTGCATATTAGGAACGGCATGGATCGACCAACAAAGGCAGATTCTTGCACATCTACACATCTATTTTACCGTGCTGGAAAAAAAACTTATTATTCAAAATGCCGTTCTTTATATGGAAAGACGAGTGGTTGTTTTTGTTTTACGGCATATCGACTCTTTTGAGGTTATTTAATGCCGAATCCAGTTATTTTTAAGAAAAATGTCTTAATCAAACTTTTTTTTTCAAGTCGGTTTCTATTTATCCCATAGTTCAGACCCTAACAGGTACTACCACTTCGGGTCGGAGTGGACCTGGGAGCAATGGCAATTAAAGGGCGGCTCCCCACTCCCCAAAGCTCGAAAGCTGGGGCCTCACTATCGGATATAGTTTAAGTTCATATCCAGGACCAGGGGAGCGGAGGATGTTTTGTAACTACCTAACATTCACCTAACAATATAATAAACCAAAATATCGTAAAAATTGAATTTAACTCGAAAATATCATTAAAAAATAATTTGAAAGGATTTCAGAGCGTTTTTAATAGGGCTCGACATATTCCAGCGTGGACGGCAGATGGTGGTCCATCTCGAGCAGACATTTACAAGAAATTCAATCGTAATATGAACAATTACCTACTTCCGGTTCGTACAATGAACTAGCACCAAATATTAGACACAGTGCAAACAGATTTCTGAATTTTTAGAATAAGAATTGATAATTTAGATTATTTGGATTATTCGGACTATTGTTCGCATATTCAGTGCAATTTTCACAACATTTCGGCCGATCTAAACTTCTCCAAGCACATATCTCCTTGAATTCAGGAATTTTTCTGTCGAAGTCGGGAATCTATAAAGATGTGTGACGTAACGGAAATAGTATTTGGTAAAATTCATATTAGTTGTGATATTGTTCTGGAAGATGAATGTTTAATATTAAATGCAGGCGATGCTCAGAAATTAACTGCGAATAACTTGAGATTTCTACCCGATAATGGATGACAAAAAAAAAAAAAATAATGGGTCCTATTCGAGATTCTGCGTAGTTTTTTGGTTTCTACAAGATACACCTGAAGAAGGTCGGAGCTCACATTGTGTGTGTGATATCCATGATGAGAAAAGCAGTCTAAATAATCCAAACAATCTTATGCAAAAAAAATGTAGAAGACTAACTTTATTAAATCGGTTATAAACGCATGGGATTATATTTTAATTTTCATTGATTCAGAAAAAAAACATTGAATGATCATTAAATACACGAATATAAGTATATGAAAATTAAACGAAAAGATCATAAGTAAAATATTACTTGTAAATAAAGCTATCAGTCGCAGACACGTTGCTTTTTCGAGAACAAGTGCTCAGACTAGACTATTCTATTAAAGAATTCACATTGTATATAACAGCTTGAATTAAAGTAGTACCTTGCGCTCATTCTCAGTCCGGTCTTGTACATAATTTCTTGAGAAAAAATATGGTTGCAACTTTTGACATATTCCCAAATTAAATTTATGGAAAGTTATGTTTATCCTGCATATCGATATAATTATAAAACTGTGGACTTTGCTTGCTTGCAACTTGTCTTCACGGTCGAGCGATTCCATCTTTAAAAATGGGATGTCAGGTGATTTTATATATATATATATATATATATATATATATGTCTGTGTGTGTGAGTATGTGCATGTGAGTGTGTGTGTAAATATATATACATATATATATACATATTCATGTACATAGACATATATATATATATATATATATATATATATATATATATATATATATATATATATATATATACATATATATATCATCACCGGGCATAAATTTTAAAAAGATAGAGTCCGACAATTGGCGAAAACAAGCAATCAAGCAGGTATATATATATATAAATATATATATATATATATATACCTGCTTGATTGATATATATATATATATATATATATATATATATATATATATAAATGGAACGTCTGGTTTATTCAAAATCGATAAACTAGAAATTTACAATCCCGTTTTTTGTGAAAAAATATACATAAAAATAACAGTGAATCTTTATCATCTAACTGTGTTTTTAAATATTAAAAAGTAAATATTACCTTTTATTCGTCGGGGAAAAGATGACGACAATAACCATTCTAACTATAACACAATTTTTTAAATAATCGTTAAAATAGTAACACAGAAATTAATATTAAATACGATTTTGACTTTAACACACTTTTTTTTTAATCGTTAAAATAGTAACACAGAAATTAATATTAAATAAAGCAAAAACATTTTTCATAATGCGGAACTATTTTCGCCATTTTATTTCCGGTAGAAATGAGCGGTCCACGAGTTGATGACTTCCGAATTACAATATTTCATTATCTGTTTAATCGATAGTATAAAAAAAAACATTCCCTATTTTTTTAAATTTAAATTCATTTTGACGGTCCTTACGATAAAATTATACCATTTTGAAATGGCGAAAAATAACGATTCTGACTACACGTGCGTATAAAAAAACAACTTTTTTTAACAATCGTTAAAAGCGTAAAACACAAACTGATACATTTAAGAAATAAAGCAGAAGTAAAAAAAAAGGTTGTTTTTTTTTTCGATACAACTTATTTTAACAAATTTCTAAGTTCACTTTTTTCCGAGATGTTTTTATGAATGCTTTTCCTTTATTAAAACCGTGGTACACATTAGCGTTGTACTTTAAACTAACAATTGTTGTTACATTTAAGAAATAAAGCATCAGTAAAACATTGTTTTTTTTGGGGGGGGTCGATAAAACTTATTTTGGGTTTGTTTTACTTTACACATAGATTCGAAAACGTTGTAAAAAAAAAAACAAATATATAACAGATAAATGTTATCAAAGGCAAGATAAATTACTTTTCTACACAACTGGATAATTTTTTAGTGTTTTTATTTAATGTAACATGTTTATTTAGTTCGACAAACATACAGTGTTTACCGATGTGTTGGAAAATTCAAAATGGCGCCGAACTCTCTCGAACTCTCTGCTGAACACGGTACGTTTGGGAAAATGAGTAAAAATAAAAAATATACAAAATACTGTTAGAAACTAGCGCAATATATGTTACCGTGATATACGCTGACATTTATTCGGTGGGATTTTAACAGTATGTGGTATAGTTTTTATTTTTAACTCATTTTCCCAAACTTACCGTGTTTAGCAGAGAGTTCGGCGCTATTTGGAATTTTCTACGGCATCTGTAAACACTGGATGTTTTTCGAGCTGAATAAACATTTTACATTATATAAAAACACTAAAAAATTAACCAGTTATGTTGAAAATTTACTTATCTTGCCTTTGATGACATTCATTTGTTATATATTTGTTTTTTTACAACTTTTTCGAATCTATGTGTACAGTAATACAAACCCCTTATTCTAACAAACTAAAAAGTACGCTTTTTCCCTCGAGTTGTTTTTATATAAGAAAATATGAATGTTTTTCCTTTATTAAAACCGTGGTAGCGTTGTGCTTTAAACTAACAATTTATTTTTTTTAAATAAAAAATAAATTTTTAATTTAGCTCCCCCTAAATCATTTTTAACATGGGTGGGTAGGCGTTGTTTATTCTGCAAGCCGTTCTTAACATGGGGAGGATGGGTAATTTATTCCAAAAGCCGTTTATTACATGGGAAGATGAGGGGTGTTTATTCTGAAAGCCATTCTTACATGGAAATATTGAGGGTGCTTATTCCTAAAGCTGTTCTTGACATGGAAAGATTTCGGTTTTCATTCCAAAACCGTTCTTAATATTGGGAGATTGGGGTTTTATTCATGTCCGCCAGTGAATTATAGTGCATAGCACAGGTCTTTATATCTCGAAAACTACTTTCCTCTGAAAATTGTAAATATGCGTTTCTTATTCAGCATCGTTGAAAACTTTAAGAGTAGTAATTTCAAAACAAATCGTGGAGGGGGACCTAATGTAACAAAATATAAAAAAAACAGACACCATGAAATTTACGTTCGTTAAAAGCGTAAAACAGGAATTGTTATATTTAAGAAATAAAGCATAAGTAAAAAAAATGTTGTTTTTTTGTTTTGTTTTGTTTTTCGATAAAACTTATTCTAACAAACTTAAAAGTACGCTTTTTTTCGGGGTTGTTTTTATATAAGAAAATATTAATGCTATTCCTTTTATTAAAACCGTTGTCACAATAGCGTTGTGCTTTAAACTAACAATTTATTTTTTTTAAAAAAGGTACATTTTTACTTTAGGTCCACCTCCACAATTTTTAATAACATGAGTGGGTAGGCGTTATTTATTCTCAAAGCCGTTCTTATTGGGAGATTGGGGGTGTTTATTCATAGCCGCCAGTGAATTATAATGCATAGCACAGGTCTTTATATCTCGAAAACTACTTTCCTCTGCAAACTGTAAATAAGATTTTCTTATTCAGCATCGTCGAAAACGTTTAAAAGTAATAATTTTAAAACAAATTGTGTAGGTGGACCTCAAAGACAAGATAAGTTACTTTTCTACCTAACTGGATACTTTTTGTGTGATTTTTGTTTTGTATTACTCTACACATAGATTCGAAAAAGTTACCAAAAAAACAACAAATATTATCAAAGGCAAAATAAGTTACTTTTCTACCTAACTGGCTTATCCAGTTAGGTAGAAAAGTAACTTATCTTGCCTTAGATAATATTTGTTATATATTTATTTTCGACAACTTTTTCGGGTCTGTGTTCCGTACTACAAACCCGTTTGATTTAATGTAACGTTTAATCGACTCGAAAACCAGTGTTTATTAGCGTATTTGAAACATACAAACGGTGGTGGACACTGTTGATTACGTTGTTTTGGAAAATGAGTTAAAACTAATAAACTATACTGTCAGAAATCCACCAAATATGTCATCCTATGTCACGGTCACATATTTGGTGGGTTTCTTACACTTATGTATAGTTTTTTTTAGTTTTTTTTTTACTTATTTTAACAAACTTAACATATTCAACAGAGTCCACGGCCATTTGTATTTTTCAAATAACATTGATAAAAACTGTGTGCTTTTCCGAGCTGATTAAACCTTTTACATTAAATAAAAACAAACAAATTATCCAGTTATGTAGAAATGTAACTTACCTTACCTTTGCTTACATTTATTTGCATATATTTATTTGTTTTGGGACAACTTTTCGAATCTGTGTATAGTACCCCACCTCACCCAAATATTAGTTGAAAAGTAAGATTTTTGATTACAAAAAAAAACACACACAAAAAATCAATTCACCATTCCAACATTTTAGTAACGTTCAGCTTAATCCATTGACTGCTGGTCGATCCCAAGCCATGATTGATGGAAACTCCTAAAGATCCTGGTCAGATTCTGCAAGAGTACTGCCCCCACACACACACAGTTTTTTTTACACTTTTGGAGTGAATTGCTGTACTAATAATATAAGAAACATGCATTTTCTCTTTTTATTATTATAAGTGAACGTGTCTGTGTGTGTGTCTGTCTGTGTGTCTGTGTACATTTTCCTTCAAAATAACTCTGTTAATTTTTAGTCTACAGACTCGAAAATTGATATACAGGGTACGGAGATTTGGGGAAAAAACAATGTGATCGATTTTCGGCCAGGAATTTTGCTGTTAAGGCGTCAAAGTTCAACGATTTAACCTTTGAGAACTCTACTAACCTTCTCCGACAATTTGGGGTCTAAACACTTGAAATTTTAGATATAAGTACCTTGGACAGCGATCTAACTTAATTACTTGATTGGAGCCCAAAACAATAAAGGTTAAGGGTCATAATAGGGGTCAAAGTTTAAATAAATTGACCTTTTTATTTCTCAGCATACGCCTCTAAACACCCCGGCAACGCCGGCCACCCATGCTAGTATATCTATAAAAGTGAACGTGTCTGTGTGTCTGTCCGTCTGTGTACATTTCCCTACGCAATAACTCTGTTAATTTTCAGTCTACAGCCTCAACATTTGATACAGGGTACTGAGATTTGGGAAAATCTATGTGATCGGTTTTTGCCTGGAATTTGGCCGTTAAGGGGTCAAAGTTCAACGATTTGACTTTTGAGAACTCTATCAAAGTCCTCTGACAATGTGGGGTCTAAACACTTGAAATTTTAGATATAGGTACCTTGGATATTGATCTAACTAATAACTCGATTTGAGCCCAAAACAATAAATGTAAGGTGTCATAATAGGGGTCAGAGTTAAAACAATTGACTGTTTTGTTTGTTTTTTTTTAATATTTTTTTCTCAGCATACACCTCTAAACACCCGGGCAACGCCGAGCATCCATGCTAGTATATATACAAATGAGATAATTTTAAAACCTGAAAATATTTTGAAATTATCAAATGATTTTTATTACTTTATTTTTGTTGCTGTGGTTGCTGTTAAAGTTCGAATTTTTGCCAATAATGTGGCTTTATCAAGCATATGTCGTTGATAAAGCCAGGTTATTGGCTTCGACATCTTATTACATCATTATAAAGAAGAAGAAAAGCTTAATCTGACTGACATCTCCTTGATAAAGCCGGGTTATTGGCGAAAATTCGAACTTTAACAACAACAACGAAAAAGTCAATAAAATGATTTTCTTATTTCCTAACATTTTCAGGTTTTAAATTTTTCTCATTTAAATTCATAAAAAAATGTTTTTTTAAAATGTCTGACTTTACATTGCTTATATATATATATATATATATATATATATATATATATATATATATATATATATATATATATATATATATATATATATATATATATATGCGCATGGGCGCGGCTTGCCAGTTAAATAAGGAAAACTTTATACGCAGATTGCTCAAAGATAATTAAGTAAACCAAACTATTTATTTATTGCTAGAAAACAGCTGTGTTTCCTTAAATGTAATCAATAATAAGCAATATAGAATTATGGCAGATATGAATATTTACCAGTCCCAAAATAATTTACCTCATGACATGAAATCGAAGGGTACATCGTTTCATCATCAACGCTATGATCCCCGTTTCGCCTTCATTAATATGAATGGCTCTAGTCTCAAATAAGTACTTTCGACAAGTATCCGGATTGACCTTCATTCTTGACCTAAAATGGAAGACTTATATCAAATCTGTTGCCATATTCGCTGGAAAAATTGTTGCATCTTTTTACTGCTCCAGGATAATCCTCTATCTATGTAAGAGCCAAATACATATTAAAATTGATTACGCTTTCCGTATCGGTACAGGAGCTACTCAATATACCTTATTGTACACCGACAGAGTTCAAAACTGGTTATGAAAAATAATCAGAGATGCCCTTTTCTACCTGTAATTTCTTTCCCGCAGAAGCGTCATTATGAGTCTCTCACAGTTCTATGATTATTTTCACGCGTGGTGCTCGTCTGAATTTCAATTTACAATCTCCTCAGAAAACTTTCATAACTTGAGTAACGATTATTATTAATAATTTCTTCTACTCTGTATCTGTGTCTAAATTTAAACGCAAATTCCATAAACAATGTTACTTTCCCATAACTTTCCGACTATAAAAATCTATATCGCGAAGCTGCTTAGTAGAGTGTAAGTATTTTTTTAATGGCGGCAATAGTTTCAAATAAGTAATTTGTATTATAAAAAGTTTTAAGTAAATTCAAATGTTATGAAATTAGCATCACATCATTTTTTTAAGCCATGGAACACTAGAACGTTAGTTAATATTTTTAAACTATTTTACAAACAAATATATAAGATTACCAATAACTTTGCAACCATGGAATAAATTGGAAAAATAATAATTTTTAATTTGGTATAAATGAACTCTAGCCTATGTCTGACGTTTTACAGGCATCAGTTATAAATGTATCACCGCTTAATTATATGCAGGGCTACTTTGGTCATCGTCTGGTCATTAGGAGACGTGATCTTAAATTGACTTCACGAATATCAGACCCTAAACTCTTCATATTTTATCTGTCGTGTTCTTTTTAAAGGTAATGTCTATCGCGGAAATCTTCAAGCTATTCCTGAACTAAATTGCATATGTTGTAATGATTAATCGGGAGATGAATTGAGAAAATCTGGATTTTTGAGGTATTGAGATCAATAACGGAATCGGAAATATTTGTACCTAATTTCCGATTCTCAAAACGATTCTTTCTTTTCTTTATTCTATTGTCGATTGATATTTCTAATGATAACATGAGAAATAGTTATTGTTTATAAACTACTAGGAAAACTAAGATCTGTAGATAATAGTAACGATTTTAGTGTAAAATGGAGCCGAAAGAACTGAAATGGTAGAAATAGCACAAGTAAAAATGAATATTTCCAATCACTTCAATAAGTTACGAGGAAAACTATTTTAACTAGTTATAAAGGTATATTAATATCATATACACCCACCTTCAAGTGTATGTTTTCCTCTTGAAAATCTCTATGTATACATTACAGGGGATTTTACAATAATCCGAAAACTACAAAAATGAAGAACTCTGTAACTTGATATTTAGAAATTAAAGAATCAGAATCGGTTACTGTAATAGAATCGAGGTTTTCATAAAATGAACCGTAATTGTATCGGAATCGGGGACACTAATGGAATCTTTGTATTACTGACAATTTATTGTGTCTATTTGTGCTTGGTTCGATTGCATAGACTTAATTTAAAATTTATCAATAATTTATGGTTGCACGGCATTTAATTTGCGTTAGCTATTATATAGATTGAAGGAAAGATTTTTTTAAGGATACATATCAATTGCAACTGAAATGACTTTTTTTTTACATATACGTCACCACTTATCAAGGCCCAGAAGCCACTCGGGGATAAGAGTTATTGTGTATACAGTAATCAATGGGATAGTGCTGTAGTATTCGTTAGTATTAGAGATTTGCTAAAGTGTCATTATTTAAGGAGGCGGTCCATCAGGAATTTTTTTATGTTGGGCTTGAAGACATCCAGGTTGAAGTCAGATGGGAAACAAGCAAGCGGTAGAGAGTTCCACAGACGGGCAGTTCTAAGAAAGAAGCTTTGTTCATGGAATCTACGTTTTGATTTAGACACAGATAAAGAGTGAGGAAAATTATCTACAGTGATTTCAGCTAGACGGGTGTTTCTCGTGAAAGATTGGCGAGAGGGAACCAGAGATTGGAGCTCAGACGAGCACTTGCCATGGAAATAACGATAAAACAAATATAGGCCCGCGGGAATAAATAATTTTGAAGTGTTGACGTGCCCTAAACAAAGGAAAGTTAATGTCATTCACGGCACCAAATTTATAAAAAAAGGACTTAGTTTATTTTATGATATATTTAATATACACACTTCAACACAATGACAGCGGTGGGGGGTTCGTGGCAGGGGTGGTCGCAAACTGTGTTGATTTGTTTCCCACAGCTATCCGCCTCTCTGACTGTTTGTCTGTTGCTTTGTTCCTCTCTTCTTTTTATTCATATCTCTTCGACCTCTTATCCCATTTCCTCGCCAGCTTATTATTGCACTTTTGCTGGTTTTCGGTCTGACCTATGACCGATTGACGTCATGGATCTAGGTCGCTACGAGTCCGAGGATTCCATTGTTTATTTTCATTTGCCTAGATGTAGCTTAGGTCATCTTTCCTTGAATCCATTGTTCTTCCTGCTTGCCTGGACATTAGTTCGCTCGCACCTCTCCTTAACATGTGTGGTTATTCGCATAAAATAACATTTTATGATGAATTCGACGTTATTCATCAACTAATTCTCATTCCAGATTGATTTTAACGCTTTTCTAACAATTGGATGTATATTTATCGAGAACGATTTGTTTTGGGGGCCTTAAAATGTTCCTCGATTTCCGATATTACTTTTTAATTGGAAGCAACCCCCTTTCACTTAGGTAATCTTTTGAAGTCAACAAGCAGGTAGAAGTCACTGGTGTGCAGACCTAGAGAATAGAGTAGAGCGCACAAACGATTTGAAGTGCGATCTACGCTCTATATGACAAAGCACATGTCCTGGTAACTAACTACATTTTATTTTTTAAATGTGTGGCTGTTTTCGCAATTTATGCCTTCAAATTCACTTATAATACCGTATAATATTTAATATGGATGTTTCTATATTTCAAAAGTATTCGATGAATAAAGTATGACAGAAATTCTAAAATACGGGAGCTAAGACCTTACCTGCTGGTATTTGCGTAGTTGATCGTCTTGGACAGAATTTTACTACTGCGTCTTTAAATGCATTCACTATTAGGAAAACGGAAAGAAAATAACTTTCTTTATCGTTTGGTTTTAGAAAAGGTTGAGGAGAAAGTTATTGCGGAATTTTAAATTTTACTTAAAAATGATGTATTTTTTAATTAGTGTTAGTTATAATACCTTTACTTTATATATCATTTTAAAGAGTGTTTTTCGTTACATCTAATCGTTTTAATTACAATCGTTTTAAAACAAGAATGTCTTCTATCAGAACGTTGAATACAAGATGAAATAAGCAAATTCGCACAATTCGCTTTTTTCAATTCACGCTAGGCTGAAAAGCTGCTGGAACAGCTCGCGATATCAACAAACCGTTTGGCCCATAAACCACTACTGAATGCAAAGCACAATGGTGGTTTAAGAGATTTCGTGGCGGCGACGAGAGTCTTGAAGATAGTGAGGGTAGTGGTCGGCCATCGGGTGTTGACAACGGCCAAATAAGAGCCTTAGTCGAATCCAATCTACCCACAACTGTTCGAGAATCTGCTTTTGTAATTAGATGTAACGTATACGATGATTTTCAACCACTTGAGAGAGATTGGAAAGGCAAAAACTCTTGATAAATGGGTGCCTCAGGAACTGTCCGAAAATCAAAATACGCGCATTTATGAGATGTCATTTTCTCTTCTTTTACGCAACAAAAACGACCCGTTTCTCGATCGAGTTGTGACTTGCGATGAAACGTTGGTTCTGTACGACAACTAGAGACGCTCAGCTCAGTAGCTAGACGCCGACTCGAAGCCAGAGTTGCACCAAAAAAAAGGTCATGCTGACTGTTGTGGTCTGTGACAGATCACGTCCATTTCAGTTTTTTTAATGCAAGCTAAACCATTACGGCGGAGAAGTACTGTTAACAAAGAGGTCAAATACTTCGGCAACAACACCCAGGATAGGTCAACAGAAAAGGCCCAATTCTCCTCCAGAACAATGACCGATCGCACGTTGCTAAACGGACACTGTAGAAGCTGAACAAATTGGGCTACGAAACTCTGCCTCATATGTCATAATCTCCAGACCTCTAACCTACCGACTATCATTTTTTCAAGCATCAACAATTTTCTGCGTAATAAATGCTGAAAAAATCTTAGCGATATCAAAAATGCCTTCAGCGATTTTATCGCAACCAGAATGCAAGATTTTTCCGTTGGCAAAAGTGTATTGATTCTGATGGTGCTCATTCCGATCAATAAATTTTTGCTTAAGCATCTGAATTTTAAAAGTTAAAAACCGCAAGAACTTTCTTGTCAACCTTGTACTCAATCTATCACAGCTCAACTCAATAAACTATAAATTAAAGTTTTATTCCTGAAATGCCACAATAGAATAAAGCCACTTTATTTGAATATTACAGCAACATAAGTAATTTGTTGGCAATATATAACGTAAATGTATCAAAACTTAAATGTCATCACGTTAGTCATGCATTCAAACAAAATTTTATTAAATTTCGGTGCAAATTTTTAAATCTGACATTTTGTTAAGCTATTATGAATTTCCTATTTCATTTTACTATATTTTATCGCAAAACTATTATTGTATTTTGACAGCTATTAAAATAAAAGTGTTTTTTATATATTGAAGATATAAATCTGAGAATAATTTGAAAAATATCATACACTTCAGCTCGCTTTATTATTGGCGTATATTATGAACTAGCCTGGGTCTCCGGTGTTGCTCAGGTGTTTGTAGATGACTGTTGTTGAGAAAAAAAAAGTGTTGTAGTAGGCAGACAGGCTCGAACCCGTGTCGCGAAAGCCGGAAAAGAAACTGGAGGTGCATGTAAGAGTGTTGGTTGAGCAGAAAAAAAAAAGAAAACTGCGAGCGCAAAAAAATGGAGTAGTAAGCAAGGCTGCACCCGTATCGCAAAGGAAGAAAAAAAAGTGAAAAAGAAAACGATATGTTTGCTGCGGCACCCATCGCCAAACTAGCTAGACAGTCGTATATATATACATATATATATATATATATATATATATATATATATACATATATATATATATGTGTGTGTGTGTGTGTGTGTGTGTGTGTGCGTGCGTGTGTGTGTGCGGGTGTGTGCGTGTGTGTTTGCTTTTTTTCGTTTGAGAATGTGTATACTGTTTTATAGTATTATGAGGTTATTTGCTTCCTAGGAAGGTGACTGTGATCCGAGGTCGTTACTAATGTGTATGTGTGAGGAGGGGGGACCAGCTCTTCTGAAATAAGGGTAGGGGTGCTTTCATTCTATTTTGATATTTATTTTTTGGATTCTTGGATTTTAGTATTGTGATTTTTCGTTTTAGTCTTTTCGGGTATTCCTTATATTATGTTTGTTTAGAAAGAGGGGTGTATTTAAAATATGTATAGGGGATTTTTTTAATGTTTCTATTTATTTGTCTTCCCTTGTGGGTATGGCCAGACCCAGGATCGGTTCCTAGTGTGGGGAAGATTTTGTTCCCCAGAGGGGGGGGCAATTGGAGGGGGTATGGGTATTGGAGGGGGGTGATAGAAGGGATGATAGTTGTTTCAGTCATGAGGGGGTTTTCCTCCACTGACTGAGGAGGGAACGAGGTGTTGGACCAGATATTATACTATGGTTCTAGGTGTTTCCTAGTGTTGTTGGTTTCGAGGTTAAGTAGGGTTGGTATTGTTCAGTGTGTTGTATTAGAGATAGGGGGGTTATGTCTGTGTGTGGTTGTATGCGCGCACGTGTGTGTGTTTTAATGTGTCGGTTCTGATTCATGTGTGAGTGTGTATATGTGTATGTGTATGGATGTGCATGCGAGTGTACCTTGCATTTCATGTTTTTGTGTGATGATATTAGGCTCTGTTCAGTTCAGGAGTGAATCTGGTGATGAAGTTTTTTTCCTGTGTAAGTAAATAAAAATAATTGTCTGTTTGGAAGATTGGCATTATTTTGAAGCTGTTTCCACTGCATGTGTGTACGTGTTTTGAAAAATTGAGGTGTCTGTTATCTGCGATTTTGATGTTGCTCTTAGGAAGCAAATAACCTCATAATACTATAAAACAGTATACACATTCTCAAACCAATAAAAGCAAACACGCACACGCACACACACACGCACACACACAAACACACACACACAAACACACACACACACCCTACCCCACCCTAAAGGAAAAGAAAAAACACTAGCTGAAAGAGAGAGTGACTACAGCCAGGTCAGCGGCCCCGACAAGCCCAATAAAAGAGTAATAAAAATTGAACATGTCAATGAATAATAAACACTTACAAGCTTCAACCCTTTGGAAACACTACAAATGAACTACGAAAATTGCCATTTTTACATCTCCAACACATTTGAAAATAATTTTTGACGAGGACGCTTCACAGAACGTCTGAAACGCGCGTAAAACGAATTTCAATGACGTAAAAACATTATTACAATGATCCAAACATAATTATCAATGGAAAACCAAGACACGGAATCATAAAATAATGTTAAAAAATACACATTGTTGGTGACTACTCCCTTATTTAAATATATATATATATATATATATATATATATATATATATATATATATATATACGACTGTCTAGCTAGTTTGGCGATGGGTGCCGCAGCAAACATATATCTTTCTTTTTTACTTTCTTTTCTACCTATGCGATACGGGTGCAGCCTTGCTTACGACTCCATTTTTTTTTTTTGCGCATGCAATTTTCTTTTTTTTCTGCTCAATCATATATATATATATATATATATATATATATATATATATATATAATTTCGAATCTGTCACGGTTATGAGTCGTAAGCAAGGAATCACGTGGCGCCCGTGGATAGTTAAATATGTATTCTATTTCTATCTTGAAGCATCACATAAGTGGAAAGATAAGTATTTCTAACTGGCATTAAAATAAAATGCTTCTTCACACTATTTTACCGTGGTTGTCACATATCAAGATTCAGAACTCACACGTTGTGTGCAGAAAATCGCAAGGAAACAAAGGCATGGAAATAATTCGAATGGTGCAATTAGGTTGCCATAGACCTTGGGTGTTGTTGCAGGACTCGCCGCCGATCCATAATCCCAAGAGACTCTAGCTTGGCTTTAGAAGGAATGCTACAACTTCGTACCTTTCTCTCACTGATCCTCCTTCTCCCCTGAACTTAACCTGAAGAACTACTTCGTTTGATCATACGTAGATAACATCAACAACATGACCTCCCACAACATCAAAGCCAGTCTGATCACCGCAATCCGTATTTGATGAGAGTTGTAGAATAGTGTAAATAATAAAACCAGAGAGAGAAAGAGAGAATGTAGGTAGATTCAGTTAAACAGTGAGAGAGGTATAAAGTCGTCACTGAGATATAGAGTGAGGGTTGCAGATATAAATGAGAGGAAGAGGGGAGTGATAGAAAGAGAGAGAAAAAGAAAGAGAGTTAAAATAAGGTGTATTTATTTAACTCATTTTCAGAAAGTTCGTTTCAGTTTGAAAAAGACGGTGATCTTGGCGATGTGAACTCTGGCTTACAAAAATGCCTGAGCAGCCTCGTCAGTATTCTCAGAGAGGGGTCGCTTCATGCGATTAATAATACATTATACTTTGTCAACATCTGGTAAAGTGAACTTCATTGAATTGAACATGAGAAGGCTGATCGAGAGAGAGAGAGAGAGTATATCATAACTTAGAAATATATTTTGAAATTGTATCACTTCATGAATATTGTGTCAACACAGCCTGTTACGTGTTGTACTTAATATGTAACAGAACACATATGGCGATTATATGCAAATACCGAACTCTGGGCTAAATGATGTCTCGGTAAGCAAAAAAAAAACATCTATAAAAAGGACAGAAAGCACGTTAGAGTAGAGAATAATGTGAATAAATAGAGTCGAGGGATGTTTCCATGTTATTAAAATAAATTTACATCTCCAATTAAAAAAATATTGAATAGAATAAATATATTTTTCGTAACCCGATACTGCGGACCTGTCTTGTTGGTAGAACTGAACTTCCGTTTCAAGTCATTTCATACACCACGATGTGACGAAACGAATTAGAAGATTTTATTTTCTGTTAACTCGATAAGGAAAAAAAAACACAACATAATTCATTTGTTTATCTTCCAAATTTTTTAATTTAAATTTTTTTTCTTTATTATATCAGGCAAAAAAAAAAGTTGAGTTGAAGCATAAAAGACGAAGTGTTTTTTTTTTTGCTTTTGTATTTTGGTTTTTTTTTTGTTTTTTGGGGGGGTTTTTTAACAGTTGTTTCGATATAAGAAAATATGAACTTTTTTTATTATTAAAACTATAAATTGACAGGTGAAAGTACAGTTTTGTTCGAAGAAAATTTACGGATTAGTAACGTGCTTAAATAATATTTGGTACTAATGCATTTACTGATCCGCGCTATTTTTTAAATCGTATTTCCAAGTTTAATTAAAGTTTTATTATGTTTTTTTTATTCAATTGCAAGGTTAAAGTACAGATTAGGTACAAAACACCCTCCCCATGTAAAGAATGGCTTTTTAAATAATAACATTATTATTTCAGCACGAATCACTCTCTACATGAGTACTGTACGTTCACCTAACAATTTAATAAACAAAACATGATACTTATGCA
Source organism: Euprymna scolopes (assembly GCF_053919585.1). Lineage (NCBI taxonomy): Eukaryota > Metazoa > Mollusca > Cephalopoda > Sepiida > Sepiolidae > Euprymna > Euprymna scolopes. The sequence goes on from NC_136487.1 coordinate 49,594,473, forward strand.
GAGAAAGTACCGTGCTAAAATAATAACATTATGTAGAAAGCCATTCTTAGCATGGGGCGTTTTGTAATGATTCTATACTTTCACATAACAATTTAATAAACAAAAGATGCTACTTATGCAGAGGAGGTATCGTGCTGAGATAATGGTATTAAGAAAGCCATTCTTAACATGGGAGGGGAGGGTGTTCTGTAACTATTTTATACTTTCACCTAAAAATTTAATAAACAAAAGATGGTACTTATGCAGAGAATGTACCGTGTTGAAATAATACCGTTAGTATTTAGAAAGCTATTCTGAATATGGGGAGGGAGTTTTGCATCTATTCTATACTTTCACCTAACAATTTAATAAACAAAAATAGATAGTACTTATGCATAGAAAATACCGTGCTGAAATGATGTTATTTAGAAAGACATTCTTAACATGGGGCGGTATTTTGTAACAATTCTGTACTTTCACCTAAAAATTTAATAAACAAAACATGGTACTTATGCAGAGAAGCTACCGTGTTGAAATAATGACCTTATTATTTAGAAAGCCATTCTTAACATGAGAAGGGGGTTGTTTTGTAACTATTCTGTACTTTCACCTAACAATTTAATAAACAAAAGTTAAACTTAAGCAGACAAGGAATAGTACTGAAACATTAACATTATTATTATTTAGAAAGCCATTCTTAACATGGGGAGGGAAGATGTTTTCTAACTATTTTGTACTTTCGGTGCTAATGCAGAGAGTGATCCGCGCTATTTTTTAAATCGTATTTGTACGTGATATGTTTTTTTTTTATTCAATTGTAAAGTTAAAGTACAGATTAGGTACAAAACACTCTCCCCTCCCCATGTTAAGAATGGCTTTTTAAATAATAACGTTATTATTTCAGCACGGATCACTCTCTGCATGAGTACCGATTAATGTTTTGTTTTTTGCTTTTTTTACCGGAGTTTTTTTTTTTTTTACCTTTTTTAACAAAAATTGAAAGTACACTTTTCTTTTTCTTTCTGTTTTTTTTTTGTTTTTACAGAAGTTGTTTTTATATAAGAAAATATGAATGCTTTTTCTTTATTAAAGAAATTGGGTATCATGCACTTATTGATCTGTGCTGAAATAATAACGGTATTATTTAAAAAGCCATTCTTAACATGGAGAGAAGAAGGTGTTTTGTACCAATTCTGTACTTTAACCTTAAAATTGAATAAAAAACGGTAAATTTTTAGATTAAGTCTACCTCCAAAATTTTCTTATAAATGGCGACTTTTATAGATTTTCGACTATGTTGAATACGGAAATCGCATTCAAATTTTGCAGAAATAAGTAGTTATTGAGATATAAACAGTTGTATAATGCATTGTAATCTCTGGCAGCCATCTTTTTACGCGCCTGCGCGCACGTCATAAACAAATCTACGCGCGTAACAAAGATGGCCGCCAAATAATACAATACATAAAACAACTATTTATATCTAGATAACTACTTAGTTCTGCAAAATTTCAATTCGATTTCCGTATTCAGCATAGTCGGAATCCTACAAAAATCGTCATTTTAAATAAATTGTTAGTTGAAAGCACAGAATAGTTAAAAAAAACACCATCCCCTATCTATGGTAAGAATGGCTGAAAAAAAATTAATTAATTAAAATATTAGGTACTCATGCTGAAATAATAACGTTATTATTTAAAAAGCCATTCTTAACATGGGGATGGGAGGGTGTTTTGTACCTATTCTGTACTTTAACCTTACAATTGAATAAAAAACATATAAAAAATTAATTAAACTTGGAAATACGATTTAAAAAATAGCGCGGATCAGTAAATGCATTAGCACCAGAAATTGTGAGGTGAAATACAGAAAAGTTTCTACCAAGAAAATCGTTATTTTTTCAGCCATTCTTACCAAGGGGATGGGATGGTGTTTTGTCACTATTCTTTACTTTCAACAAACAATTTATTAAAAAAAAACAAAATGTAAATTTTCACATTAGGTCCAGCTCCACAATTTTTAATATGGGTAGGTTGGGGGTGTTTATTCTGAAAGCCGTTCTTAAAATGGGGAGAATGGTGGTATTTATTCCAAAAGCTGTTTTTAACAGACGAAAGACAGGTAAAAGGTTAAAACACGTGGTTAGGCATGGTTGTTGTTTATTCAAAAAGCCGTTCTTGATATAAGGAGATTGGCAGTGTTTATTCATGGCCGCCAATGAATTATAGTGCATAGTACAGGTCTTTATATCTCGAAACTATTTGCCTCTGCAAATTTTTAATGAGATTTTCTTATTCAGCATAATCGGCAATCGTGGAGGTGGACCTAATGTAAAAAAATACCCCCTCCAAAAAATAAAAAATATCATCTATATATATAAAAGCGAAAATGTATGTGTGTGTGTTTGTATGTATGTATGTATGTATGTTTGTGTGTCTGCTAAAAACTTTCGACAGACAACAAAAATTCACAAACTTGGTCTCATATGAAAGCCCCACCTTCCGGACGACAAATATCGAAAAATCGGCCAAAAGTGACAATCAGAATGCGTCAACTGATCGATTTTCTGCAGGGGGGGGGCAAAAAAGTGACATTTTAATGTTAAACATTACATATTTTTAAATCGATTTACAACTGCCCCAAAAAATACGACCGCCAACTCTTATACATAAATATACACGCGGCCGTTTATTTTGGGTCAACTTGTATTTAAAACCCGCTGAGTCATGTCACGTGATCTTGACGTCAGCAACCTCTAATGGCCGTCGGAATTTACAATTTAAAAATGTTGTTATCGGTAAAAAAAAATTAATTAAAGCTAAACTATGAACTTCTACGCTATGGCAACGTTACCAAAGTTATTACCACATTCAAAATAGGTAGATACGATAGTTAAACGAAAAATAAAGTTAAAAAAAAGTGAAGTAAAAAAAAATACGCTTACAAAAAATATTGACGATCGAAGATTTTTTTAAAAATAAAAACAGCCAGACGCCATTTTCCAGGTTTTAGAGTAAGGCAGACGACGTGAAAGAGAGAGAGAGAGAGAGAGAGAGAGAGAGAGAGCGAGAGAGAGTGTGAGAGAGATGTCTAGACGGATTCGACATGGTGGAGGGTTAACAACGCATGCATCAGATGATGTCATGATGTCGTGACCTGATTTACTTTAAATAGTTGATAAACCGAACAGACTTTATATACGCCGCTTTAGCGCAGGTAGTTAAGGCCTTGGTTCATTATCTAAACGTTTTTGGTTCGAATCGTGGTGTGAGATATTTTTTTTTTCGATTTTTTAAATTTAAATATTGAACCCTGTATTATTTAAGCCATTTTTCACGTAACGGTCGTTCGTTTGCCTTACGTTATTTTTTTGTGTGTGTTTTACCCCCCCCGCTTAATTAAAACGTTGTTTTCTTTTCTTACTTCGCTTATAACAATGCTTACATCGTCATCGTCGTCGTCGTAACGCTCGACGACTTTCAAACATCTTTCACTTCTGGCTGGCCGATTTTATTTTCAAACTTCGCCGCAGGGGTTCGGCTTCGATCCTACCCCCGGCTTCTTTTTTATTTAACACCACACACCCCTACAAACACCCGGGCAGCGCCGGGTACCCTTCGCTAGTGAAATATAAATTTAAGCACGGTACTAAAAAACATTAGACAGAAAAATACCCTCTTTGGGTTTGCACTTGCACAAAGACTTAAAAAGTTGTCAACAAAAACAAATATATAATAAGTAAATATTTTCAAATGCAAGATAAGTTACTTTTCTACCTCATTGGATAATTTTTAGTGTTTTTATTGGATTGTACTACTGTACATATAGATTCGACAAAGTTGTCAAAAAATAAATCTATAACAAATATTATCAAAGGCAAGATATGTTACTTTATTACCAAAATGGATAATTTTTTAGTTATTTTGATGTAAAATGTTTATTCGGCTCGAAAAACACAGCGTTTACTGCTATATTTGAAAATTACAAATGGCAGCAGCCTCTGTGTTAAACACTTTAAATTTGTGAAAATCAGTTAAAACTAAAAAACTATACAAAATATTGTTAAAAACTACCGAATACATGTCTGGCTATGTCACGGTAACATATATTGAGTGAGTTCCTTACAGTATTTTGTATAGCTTTTTACTTTGAACTCATTTTCCAAAACTTAACGTGTTCAACACAGTCATTTGTATTTTTCAAATATATCGATAAAAACTACATGTTTTCAGACCGATTAAACATTTTACACTAAATAAAAACACTAAAATCTTATTCAGTTAGGTAGAAAAGTAACTTATCTTGCCTTTGATAACATTTATTTGTTATATTTATTTTTCGACGACTTTTTCGTTTCTATGTTTAGTCATACAACCCCGTTTTATTTACTGTAACGTTTAGTCGGCTCGAAAAACAGTGTTTATCAGTGTATTTGAAAAATACAAATATTGACGGCCACTGTTGATGATGTTAAATTTAGGAAAATGATTTAAAACTAAAAAACTATAAAAAAAAATGCTGTCAGAAACCCACCGAATATGTCAGCCTATGTCACAATAACATATAATCAGTGGGTGTCTAACACTGTTTTGTATAGTTTTTTTAGTTTTTAACTTATTTTTCTAAACATAACGTATTTAACAGAGGCCATTTTCAAATACATCGATAAACACTGTTTTCCGAGCCGATTAAACATTTTACATTAATTAAAAATACTAAACAATTATCCAGTTTGGTAGAAACGTAATTTACCTCACCTTTGCTTTCATTTATTCATTTTTAGACAACTTTTTCGAATCTGTGTATAGTAACCCCCCTCACCCAAATATTAATTAAAAACTCACATTTTTTAATACAATAAAAAAAAAACTCTATTTAGCGTTTCAACGTTTTAGCAACATTCGGCTAAATCCACTGAATGTTGATCGAGCCCAAGCGATGATTGGACCCCGAGAACCCGGATCCAATTCTGCAAAAGTGCGATTTTTTTTTTTTCATTTTCGCTTTTTTTTTTTTTTAACTTTTTGGAGAGGATTGCTGTACTAAGAATATAAGAAACATGCATTTTCTCTTTTTATTAGAATTTTCCAAGACACCAAATTGAGTCACAACAACGCGTGGCATGGTACAGCTAATATATATATATATATATATATATATATATATATATATATATATATATATATATATATAATGTACCCTGCCACGCGTTGCTGGAACTAAGAGGTGAATGGCACGCTTAAGACAAGAACACTTTTGTGCTGTAGAGTGTATTTGTCTAGATAGTGCCCACCATCTTCGCTCCACTTCTGTCGGGAATTTTGTGACGCATCTCTACTTCTGACGCACGTCTATGACATGGGTGTTCCCCATTTTCAGCATATTTAACAAAGATGAAATTTTCAGTTCAGTTCATGAATCCAAATATTCAATCATAATAACAATACAATTTGCAGTCCAATCTCTTTCATGTGGACGGGATAAAAATAAGAAGCATTACTTTTGAAACACACCTATATAAATATATATATATATATATATGTGTGTGTGTGTGTGTGTGTGTGTATGTTTGTGTGTATGTTTTCATTATATACGTACATACATATATATATGTGTGTGTGTGTGTGTATATATATATATTTGTGTGTATGTTTTCATTATATATATACGTACATATATATATATATATATATATATATATATATATATATATGCATATATATACATATACATTTTCATTTTTGTGGTCGGTTTCTTCAGTCACTTCGATAATGCTTTAAGTAAAAGAGTTGAAAATGGGTCGCAGCATTAAATCTTCGTAAAATTCAACATTACTTCTGCAACCCAATGCATCGATATACCCCCCCAAAAAAAAAATGTCATGAATGAGGAAAAAAAAAATATAATAAAAAATAGCAGCTGTAAATCCTCTACCGATTTTAAATATAAACGCAGAACAAATCAATATATTTTCAGCTTTTCTATTATTTAAAATAACGCTTTGAACATATCAGATGATATATGTTTTTCTTCCTCTTTGAAAGACGGGTACACGATCTTTAGATATGCCTGTCCCGTGGTTTTCCAAACGATGTGTTTTGTATCGATTTTGGACATCGATCGATTACCTCGCTCTTTGCGATTTCAGTAATGCACACAGTAGTTTAATTTAAACATTCGCGTTAACGTTGCAAAGGTTAAATCTTGCCTTTTTAACTTTACAATAATGATATGGGTGTTTCGCCTTAATATCTACACACATCAGTATTTTTATGGAAATATCTTCAGACAAGGCGTGAAGCCACTTGACGGAAATAGTTGAAAGGAACGAAATATTGTTTTTACAAAGTCGGTAGATACCTATAAGCCTTGATATTGAAAATGCCAAGTTTATATCTATGAGGAAAATCTGAGCAGAAAAGGAGTTCCGCAAGTATGCTGTTCTTGGGAACATGTTACTTGGATATGAAGCTATATTACATTAAGATATTAAAACAATGAAAGGATGGAGACTACTAATTCGTACTTGAAGTTGAATAATAAAATAGTCATACATTTGAATATCGATTAAATATGACATAATCTACCTAACATATATTAAACTGTGGATCAATCAATGACGAAGGTCGATGTTTACTTATCGAGGTATTTTTATTATTTCTATGCTATTCTACAAGGTGCCTTCAATAAGTTTCCCGACTTTTTTCATATGGACACTTTAAGTGATAGTACACACATGAAACTCTAGTCCGATTCAAAGTAATCTCCTTTGGCTACAATACACTTGTTGTACCGTTGCAACAATTTCGGGAACGCCCCATGGAAGTAATCTCGCGTGAGTCCGTCAATGATACTTGTCACAACTTCTTCCATCTCCTCAATTGTCTCATAATGACAGCCTTTAAAAGCTTTCTTTGAGCTTAGGGAATAACCAGTGAGCAAAAACTGAGCTATAGGGAGGGTGAGGTATTGTCTTGACGCCCATGACAACGTATTTCTCTCTGATCTTCTCTGATCACCCTTGTAACAAACTTCGCGCAAATCTTCCGTATCTTCAGTTCCTTGCGAAAAATTATGTGTACAGTGTCACACTGACACCAAACCGTGTATTTATTGTCTCTATTGATACACGACTGTCATTATCAATGAAATTCTTTCTTTGGTCAATCAACTTTGATGTTCTGATTCCTTGTTTTTCCTATAATTCTCATTATCCCTCATAAATTTCCTGCCTTCCATGAATCTCTTATGCCACTCAAAAAATAGATGCTCGATTCAATGTAAGATGGCCGAACAGCAGTCTGAAGAATACTATATATTCCTATGGTATTTTTCCAATTTTACAACAGAATTTTCTTGTTGCGAAGAATCAATGCAGTCCCGATCTTGAGTGTTGTAATTCCTAGTAACAAAGATGGCGGCGAAGAATCAGTGCAGTTTCGTTATTTAATCGTTCTGAGACATGGGCCAACGGCGAATTGATTGAATCAAAAATTTGGCATTTTTTATAGTAACATTTAAGCTTCTAATTGGTTGGTTGTTATAACTGTGGTTATAAAAGCGATCGCTGAAATCATTGGTGCCATACCCTCATTATATTCAAAAAATATTTTAACATAAACAAACTGTGCTTAATAGCGTAGTGGATACCATCGACGACGGACACTCGTACGTCTTTCGGCGGTAATCCGCTTCTGCACACAAGTCCAAGACAAGCCCATGCTTTGCTGATCAATAACGATGCTCACTACTTGTGTCAGGATTTTAGATGCCTTCATCATTGGACTTTTTAAATATTTTTTGGGGCGTGGTCGAAACAATAATCATCAAGCACGCCCAATATACAGTCGACTCTCTGAAGGCTGCCATCGTGGAGGAATTTGGCGCTATAAAGACATTGTCATCAAAGCGTGTGGCTTTTGTCGTGTTCGCCTTAAAATTGTTGTTAAAACTGTAGTATTTACAGTGGAATATATTGTAATATATGAAAGCCTTTTGTAAATATAATATCGAGCCTCTATATATATTAAGTTTGTATTTTTAAATGAGGGTTTCAGTTTTCCCTTGCCAGGTGTTGCTGCACAAAACGCGTATTCTACAGCTGTATAAAGATGTAATGGACATTTTTTTACTAATAGTTAACAATGAAAAAATATAATCTTAAAAATATAAATTTAACTACGAAGACTTTGAAAAAACATATAGCAGAGTGTGAACAGTGATACTGGCTGTAGTTCTGTGAAACGAAGGAATGCAGAAAAGGCAACAATTATACAAATAGAAAGATTGTTTGATATGAAGAGGGCTTATTTTATTTTATAAAAAATCTATATATCGGTATTCATAAAGATGCAATTGTGGGGGTCGAGAAAAGAAACGGGAGAATATTAAATGCTTTTAAGTGACTCGCTTTTCATAGAAGGAATTTTTTTTTTTATGAAAGTCTTTTCACGGTTGCGTGTTATTAAAAGAAATCACGAATAAACATCTAGATAGGTCTATTACAAATATGTTTGCTGCACGTTGTCTGCAAATCCAAGTGCATCACCTTGAGTTATAGCGTTTCAAGGTGTATTGCATTCAAAGTATATTTTAATGTTATCTACTTCTAAAAATAATACGCGTTATATCACATCCAAATGTAAAGCGCTTGAAACAAATTACGAATACAAGTTATCTTTATCATGTTTCTGCACTTTTTAGATAAGGATTTACAATTCATGTTATTAGGATTCGTCGGACTGATGTTCTCATGTTCCGTGTTATTTTAACAACCCGCAAAAAATTGTGGCGTAGTAAAATTCAATTGTAAAATTTATACTTTTCTAGAAGTTGAAGGTTCCAGCTTCAGTGCTAGTAACATTCAAAATACAAGTGCGAATTACTTGCAACTTTTTCTAAGGCACGGATAACAGAATTAGAGCATGCTACCCGAGTGGATTTAATTCAGGGTACTGATAATAATTATATCGACACTGATAATTCCGCAACGGTGGAACGTATACGTGTATAGATCATATTTATTATTAAAATAATTACACACACGCGCGTGCGTGCGCACACGCACTCGCGCGCGCGCACACACACACACACATATACATGTATAAATATATATATTTATATATATATTTATAATATAATAGAAAGTGTAATAGGAAGGGACTAAATCAGCAAAGCCTCAGTAAAATATAGTTAAATGTGTTGTGCTTGTAGTATTGCAGTTAGGGGAAGCTCAATAGGTGTAATTACCTAGAGTCAATAGAAAGATAAAAGATTAATAACTGCGAAATTATCAATCACGTTTTCATAGAAGGAAACAACAAAATCAAATCTGATTTGATTTTGTTGTTTCCTTCTATGAAAACGTGATTGATAATTTGGTAATTATTAATCTCTCGCCTTTATATATATATATATATATATATATATATATATATATATATATATATATAATACAAATTATTTTTTAGTGCCTGGCAGTGTTCTTAAATAAGGGTTTTCGTCGGAATATCTTTGATAAGTATCTATAATCGATAATCGAAAAAGTCCGATGAAAGAAAGAACAGGGGATGTTGTCCAAAGTTAACACCTTATATAACCTAACATCAGACGTGCATTTGAAAAGTTTCATTGCCACACAAGCAGAAATACCATACATATAAAACCAATAATATGCTATTTGATATGCCAGAGGCGCATCCGAAATGAATGTTTCTGTTTAAAGCACAACTGAACACGGATATTTGAATTTTACTTTTAAACTTTTATTCAAGCCATTATCACCGCACAAATAGAAAGGTCGTGCATCTGAAACAAGTAATAGCTTCTTTGATACGAATGTTTCTGTTTATAGAACAATTGAATCATGGTACTTGACTTTTGCATTTTAAACTTTAATTTATTGAATTATATAAAATAATTTTATAAAATAACCAGTAGGTTCTCTACAGTGCAATTTAGACTACAATGTATTGTAGACTACGTGTCTGCGAGAGGTATGTGAAACTTTCAATCACCACCTCGATACGGGTCCGGAACTTGGAGCATACATTTTCAACAAGCGCCGGCAGGAGCTCGGCGAATACATACGGATTGCGGTGATCAGACTGGCTTTAATGTTGTGGAAGGTCATGTGGCTGATGTTATCTACGTATGACCAAACGAAGTCGTCCAGCAAGTTCAGTTAAAGGGAGGAGGATGACCAGTGAGAGAAGGGTACAAAGTTACAACACTCCTGAAGTCAAGTTAGAGTCTCTTGGAACTTGTGGACCGGCGGCGAGTCCTGCCACCACATCCAGGGTCTATGACAACTTGATTGCACCAAGGGATCACTACACTTTTCAGCACATCCAGATACACTTTGGTGTAAGCTTTCAAGTTGACTTCGAATATGTTAAGTGGCATGATGTAGCCCTAACTTGAAACCACACCAAAGTCTATAACCGTGACCAGTAACTTTGTTTCCTTCACATTGAGCACGTTCCTGTTATTTGTGGCAATCCAGCGATGCATTTTGAGGGGGCTGGTAATAGCCGTGTTGTCATAACTTAGATCAGCATAGAGCACGTGTTGTACAGCGGCACATCTCCGATCTCGCTCGTTGACCATTGTGTCACTTTCGACATGATAGAAGGCTTCTATCGTTCTTTGGGATTTGTACATAACTGGCCAACTAGTAGATGGTCTGCAACAAAAAACAAAAGAAAACCGGTTTTCATCAAACGGAAACGGAATCATGCCCTCTCTTCCAGGGCAACAGTTTTATCGTTCCAGTCTGTATGTGTTTTTATTAAAAATAAATATATATATATATATATATATATATAACTACTTAATTTACTCACATAAAATTAATATACGAAAGTATAAATTTATACGTAAACTTTAAGTATTTACTTCAAAAGCGCTCAATACGTAGGTAGAGCTAGTTAGTAAGTTATAAAATATATATGGCGATTAAGCTACACTGAATATTCCGCGTTTCATTCGCTCTAGAACTCTTCAGACTTATGCGCATAAGCCTGAAGCGTCCTAGAGTGGATGAAACGCGGAATATTCAGTGTAGCTTAATCGTCATATATATTTTATAACTTACTATATATATATATATATATATATATATATATATTGATATAACGTAAAAGAAATAAAACAATTCAAATTGAAACATTTTAATATATTGCTTTTAAGTGATTGCACTTTTCTATTGTAAAAGTAGGAATATCATCTAAAGACGTATAAATGTTTTTAGCATGAAATCTGAAATGGCTGTGATATTTTTTATCGCGAAATACTTCGAATATAATCTACTTCGCAAACTTTTCTTGTATAAGTTCACTTCATATACGCATTTTATGAAATTTGTAAATATAGAAAAGCGTTCCTCTGTAAATATACCGTCTACCTACTTATAAGCATTAATAAGACAAAGTGTTTTTTAATGTAAATAATATGAAAGCAGTGGTTCAAAAAAAGTAAGTGCAATAATATTTTTTGAAAAAAAATCATTCAAATTATATTTAAAGAAATATAACCATTGATGATATTATTTTTATGAAAAACGCTTTTAACCATTTTGTCTACTTACGCATTTCGGATTTATGTTATATCTCCAAACACAAGATATATCTATACTTTCTTTTTTTAGAATAAGACAAGTATTTATTAAATTCTATTGCTTGAAACAGAAAATACTTTAAATGCCGAAAAAATATGGTTTAACAAAATTTGTCCGCATATATATATATATATATATATATATATATATATATATATATATATATATATATACACATATATGTGTGTGGGGGGTGTATTTACAATATATATATGTATATATATATCATATATATATATATATCATATATATACATATATATATACATATATATATATATATATATATATATACAAGCTGTATATACCCGGTGTTGCCAGGTTCAATCATAAAGGTGGGCAGAGTTTTTAATCGCATACTAGTTATGTTACACCGATTTTATGATTTTTGTTTAAGTGAATCGCATGTTGGATATATGGAAAAAATAAAATTTATTAATTTTCGTCTATGAAAATTAAATGAAAACAGCTTTAAGGGGAAGTAACTCTTACAGTTTTGCTAAAAAAAATACTTGCCTTTTATAAAGGCAACTTGTTAAGGGTAATAATAATTGAAAATGAATTATTGAGTATACTAATTAAATAATAAATAAATTACAAAATAAAATGTAAATAATATCCCTAAATTGAACCATGAAGACAAATATATAACAAACAATTAATAACACGAAGCTGATTATTCAAATAGATTTGCTATGCAAATGGATTGCTCATTGAATGTAGACTCCGCTTGAATAAATAGTATATACATATAGAAATCATGCTGGAACACACACACACACACACACACACACACACACACACACACACATATATATATATATATATATATATATATATATATATATATATAAGTGAACGGGTCTGTGTAACCTTTTTCAGTTACAGATTCAGTGGGACTATTCCTATTGAAAGAGCGTCATATAGTGTTCAATATCTATCTATCTCCGCTTAAATTAAGCTAAACTTTCATGAGTGAAGTTTTTCTCTCAGTATAACCCATCTGCGCAATACAAATACATCGAGATTCTAAGTTCATGTTGGACCGGCCTCGTAAAATAATCAAATTCTACCCAGTTTCCACATTTACTTATCATAACGGTGTTGTTGCGTCGGCCACCTAACACTCATTAACCTTTATCCTCGAATTACCTTTGGTCCTTGATAAGTTATTTACTATCTAGTAAAAATATATGATCCAAATCACTTGCCTTATTGTTTTTACATTTTATCGAACTTTAAAATTCAGGTAAAATTCCAAATGGATTTTCAGTCAGTAATTATTTTTGATAGTTGCGAAGCTTTATTATTGTTTTTTGCTTCTTTCTAGTAATTATTAGTTTATAGACTTGTCTGTTTATTTATATTTATTTTCTTTGTTTATTTTATTTGCAGAGAAACCCCGCTTGGAAAAATGCCGGCAGCGAAGTGTACCACGTGACGAAACGGACCTGAAAGAAAACACAACAAAAGCCTCGCCAAGCATATACGGGTTACTTCTGCCCAAGCATTAGTAAATAAAAAACAAGAAAACCCTAACCATGATTCGTCGATGGACAAGCCGCCATAAAGTGATGATGTGTTGTTGCTGTCATTCTGTCTTCCGTAAGAGTAAATCAAACAGCTTTCTCAAACTGTTGTGCACCGCCCTTCTCGTTCTGGCTGTCACCATTTTTCTCATTAGCTGTCTTGGCCTATTATTTGCTAGTCACACGGGTGCCGGTGTTGTTGTCAGCGTGTATAGGAATAGCGTCCAGTGGAGGCGTGATTCTCTTAATACCAGCATCGTGAGACAGAAGGATATCTCTAATGATATTGGTCATTACGATAGGAAGTTGACTACTCTGTCGAAGAGTGAGATGAAATTTGGATCAGCCTCCGTCGTCGTAGCTCAAAGTGCCGTCCATCGTATTAACAGTTCAGTCTTGAGCACTTTGAACGAATCTATCCAACAGAACCATAACAGCAGCCATCGTGTCTTGAACAAGAGTGATCGAATTTTATTATCTTCGATCTCACCTCGACCACCCGATAAGCAACAGCCGTTTAGTGCGGCTGAAACAAAGGCAATTTCAAAGGCCATCGACTCTAATGCGATTATAAAACTACTGATGACCAGAACACGAATGCTATGCGGTGGCCGATTGAATATGTATGGCAGTTGCTTGGTCGAGCTTTTTAATGTGACCATCGTCCGCAAATATGCTACCCATGAGAGAGGAGGAGAAAAGCTGGAGGTTGTGCTCGGGCAGAACGAGAAAATGGAGTATTTCTCAGTGAGCCAAGGATTTTTTAGTATGCCTTTTTGTAGCTACGGTGATATAAGAACTGCTTCAGGCGTTGCTGATAAGTATTTGAGACCTTGGGCTAGAGCAATCACGGTAGGTGGGAATTTAACCAAAGGAGACGGATTCCCTCCGATGTGTTCGCCTGATTTTTCTATTGCTATTGTCCGGAATGAATACGCAAATCTTTACTGGACACTGATTGACATTTACGATATATTTCTCCTGGCACATGGTTTTCTTGTACGGCCCCAGTACGTCACTGTTATTCTGATGGACGCTCACCCACAAGGCTTGCTCGATCCGCTCTGGAGTCTTGTCTTTGGAAAGATGATACGTTTTAAAGAACTGCCTCCTGCTATTACATTTAACCATATGGTATGGTCGATGCATCGAAGCAAAGGCCCATTAGCGCATGTCATATCAGCATACCAGTTACGCATCCCTTTTCTCGACGCCCTACGCGAAACTATACATAAAAAACTGCGCGTAAATTCATCTTCAGAAGTGATAAAAAATAAATGCGCCACGAATTCAAGTTTGAACATTCTCTTTGTGCTCCGCCGGGACTACGTTGCGCACGCACGGAACCCGTCCGGAAAAATATTGCGTAAGATCTCCAACGAGCAGGAGATTTTGCAAGCCGTCAGCAAGGCCTTTCCGGCCCACTTTGTAGCCGGCCTTCAGTTGGAGACGGTCAGTATCGCTGACCAGATCCGGAACATTTCAAACACAGACATTTTAATAGGTGTCCACGGGGCTGGACTGGCCCACGTCATCTTTCAAAAGATGGGCAGCGTCCTCATCGAGATATTTCCCAGTGCCTATGGAATATACAAGAACGATCACTTCGAGCGTCTCGCTCGCTGGAGTGGTGTGAATTACTTAAAGTTTCATAATGTCAACCAGAGATTGCAGGACAGACGTGCTGAATTCATTCGTTTGTTACCACGGACAATAAACCATCTTATAAATAACGCAGTGTCACTAATATGTAAACCATATGCTATGTAAATACATTTTTGTATATAAAATGAATATATTGTAAAAAAAAAAAAAAACAATGACGTCAGTACTTTCAAGTTATTTCTTTTGTTGTTTTTTGCTTTTTGTTGGTTTTTTTTTTGTTAATTTGATAGAATGCTGATAACAGGAATGGTTTCAGATTTTGAATAGCTTTATCAATATCAATTCAAAATGGAATACGCCATTAAACGACAGTAAATTACATTACATAGAGTACATGATTTTAAATATTTGAATTTAAAATTAAAATGTCTTAAAATTAGTTTACTTCATTAATTAACCACAATTTAAATATCATTATTATCAGTGGTTGAACATTTGGGGAGTGGCTCATTCTCTTTTAAGGATTCCTTTATTGTGAAATATTGTTGTCGTATTCTTGCAAACGAGTAGGCAATAAACTTTATTTTACCTTAGGAAGCTTGAGAAACTTGTATTGTTCAATGTGAAAAATAACATCCTGCAAATAATTTCCATTTTCTGCTTCACATATTTGAGCGCTTTTGATTATCTCCGCCATAACCTTTTCCAACGTTACTGGCCTTATTTCTCTTATTTTTCTAGTGATGTTTTCTTTTAGCTATATTAAAGATTGGGGCTTGTTGACAAAAACCTTTTCCTTTAGATATCCCCACAAGTAAAAGTCGAAATCAAAAGAACGGGAGGCCAATTGACATCACGAAATCGAGAAATTATTCTTCTATTAAAACGTTTCCGAAGTAATTACATGTTTTCTCTTGCAGTGTGAGCTGTTGCTCCATCCTGATTAAACCACATTCTAACTCGATTCCTAATAGCTGCCCATAAGAAATTTCGAAGCATCACCCTGTGTCTCTCTCCTATCACAGTCACAGCATTTCCATTATCATCTTCAAAAAAGTATGACCCGATAATATCATTTGCAGTTATTGCGTACCATACTTTATAGGATGAAGTTCTCTCTGATGCACAGATCTTGGATTTTCTTTTACCCAGAAGTGACAGTTTTGTTTATTGACAAACCCATTTAGGTGGAAATGGGCTTCATCAGACATGATTAGTTTATCAAAAAAATTAAGTTCATTTTCGGCAAGTTCTCATAATCGAACGACATACTGTAGTGTAGGCTGAAAGTCCTGCGGTTTAAATTTTTGGACGAGTTGAAATTTCTATGTATAAAACTTTAGACCTTTCATAACCCTTGTTAAAGACGTTCAAGAATTCCAAGTTCTAATGATCGTTTTCGGGTGGAAGTTGTTGGATTTTCTTCAACACTTTCACGTATCCTATCTTTGTTTTCATCCGTACGAACCCGTACAACAGCTTTGGTTCTTCCAGAATGTGGCTGATCATTCACAGCTCCTAGATCTTCAAATATTTTAACTATGCCATTAATTGCATTCTTACGAGGCGCATCTCTCAAATGGAAATGTCTTCGATAGGCTCTTTGCGTTAGAATTATTGGGCCTTGACTTTGATAGTAAAATTGTACAACTTTTTTACGTTGGACGATACTGAATCTTTCCATAATTAATTTTCAGGATCTGAAAAAGTGTTGTTGTTTTTTAAATTTAAAAAATACTTAGAAATAAAAGAGTTATTTAAAATTACACTGGGTCAGTCACTTTTGTCTCACCCTGTATTATGTCATATTTAAACTTATTAAATAATATGTATATTATTTAAAAATTTGTGTATATATATGTGTATATATATATATATTATTTTATTTATTAAAAAGGTGATAAATTCATAAGTAGATATATAAATAGTTTTTAAAGATTATATGTTTCCTATTTATGCAAAACATAGGAATATATAAGGTGGTCCTAAAATCTCTCACTTAACACACTCTTCTCTTAGCACTCCACTGATTTTGACTGAGGTGACAGTTTTCATTTCAATAATAGTATAATAATTGTTTTGATATATACCATCTATGAGATAAATAAAAAGATAAAATCTGAAGAACATAAGTTAAATATCTCACTACCGATGCAATTCTCTACCTGTATCAGAGCCAAGTATGCCTTAGGATGGAATACTGTTGCCACATTCGGACAGAAGCTGCTCGAAGCAACATATCCTGTCTTGACAGTGTTCAAAATAGACGTCGTAACCTAGTATGAGATGCCATTTTCTCTTCCCTGTAACCTCTTTCCCACAGGAGAGACGTTGAGAGCCTATCTCTGATCTGCAATTTTTATGGCAAGTGCTCGTCTGAGCTCCAATCTATGGGGATCCTAGATAAATTTTAACGAAAAATAGTCGTCTATCAATAATTTTCCCCACTATTTATCTAACCCTAAACCTAAACGTTGGTTCCATGAACAAAGCCTTTTTCTTAGAACTGCACACCTGGTACAATACTAAAGCAGAAATAATTATTAGGAAATCGTAAACAAAACTATTAAAATGGACGCAAAACAAAGATAGGCGTGCAGTTAAACAATATAACGCATATTATTAAGCGTCATAAATGCTACCATTTGTTTATCGAAACATTTCACAAGCATAATACTAAAAGCAAATCTTCATTTTATGTCCAACATGCTTCATAACTGTTTGTACATAAAAACGTTTTAATCGGTGTAGTTAAAAAGAGAAATAAGGAAAAAAAGTGAAACATGCGTGGTCTGCCGTGAGTGCACAGTGAACGAGACAAAAAAACATGACTAAGTTCAGTTCACCCCCCCCCATTTAGCCCCAAAAGTCCCCAGGGGACGTAAAATCCTGGTAAAAATAAACAAACGCTGCAGTTTTAGACCTTACCATATGTAAATTTGAGCTCTGCACAATGCAAAAAAGAAATGACAAGGTCTATCATTTGCCCCCCCCCCCCATTTAACCCCCAAAGTCCCCAAGGCTTTAACATATTTAACATATTTGAGTTCAGCACTATGCAAAGCTGCTAAATAGACATATGGTAAAAAAGTCCCAAAAATGGAGTGTTTTTATTAGCCCTAAAAGAGCCCCTGGGGCACACCCAAGAGTTATCGCGAAGTATAGACAAACAAATTTTACAGAAATCAGTTAGTTACAACTTTTCAGAAAGTTTTATAAAAATCCAAGCCATCAATTTCTTTTTAATAAGCACAAAAGTATCAATTTTAGCCATTTTAACTCGGAAGGAACCCCTAGGGATGCAACCGGAGTTTTCCCTTAAAATCCGTTCTATTACTTTTTTACTCATATCATGTTTAATGTTTGCGCAAAAATTTTTAAAATTCCAAGGCGTAGTTATTGAGAAAAGTGCAGACAGACGAACGGACGAACGGACAAATGTGAATTTACAGGTCCACCCTCCTTTTGTCGGGGGACCAATAAAAACATTTTAGACTAAAATGTTTGAAAATAATGCAAAACATAAATAGGTATAGAAAAAGTAAGAATTAAATTCCTCACTGTAGAGATTGAGGAAAATAGCTTTTTTTCTGTTTTTTTTTAAGAATTGAGTTATCTGAAAAAAATTATATATATATATATATATATATATATATAATATATATATAATATATATATATATATTTGTTTCCTTTTGTTTTGTGTTCATTTTTAGTTACTTTCAAATTAGAAAGCAAAACAAAACTTTTGCTGAAAATCACACACTGGCTATATATATATATTATTCCTTAATTGGAATTTTTTATTTTGAGATGAGCATTTTATGTTAATTTTATTTTTATTTCGGACTATTAGTCTCATCTTCAACAACTAATAAAGATGAGACTAATAGTCCGAAATAAAAATAAAATTAACATAAAATGCTCATCTTAAAATAAAAAATTCCAATTAAGGAATAATATATATATATATACCTATCGGTACGGACCCGACTATGGAAGATCTGATAATAAATAAATGTGGATTTATAAGATCAAAAGAATCCAACCTTGATCGCCCTTCGGGGCCCGTGGCGCAGTTGATAGAGACGTTGAATCTCTACGGTTCCAGATGAACATTGTCTAAAGATAGCGGTTTCAATCCCACCCAAAGCGTGCCAGAGGTAATTGGTCAAAAATGTGGTGAGACGACAACAACTACGGATGGCAGTGATGGCTGAGAATGCAGTTAGGAGATTCGAAGTTCCTATCCGTCGCGGTTACCACCTGACGAAGGCCAGAGGAAGTTGGCCGAAACGTTGTGAACCAATAAAAAGATTAAAAAAAAAAAAAAAACAACAACTAATAAAGATGAGACTAATAGTCCGAAATAAAAATAAAATTAACACACACTGGCTGTTGAGCTCATGCAACGAAGACTATGTTTGCCTCTGTCTGGGATACAGCAAAACGTTCCTAACATCAAGATGGTTTCTGGGCTTGGTTTTAATGGTCACTAAGTCAGAAGATCCACATTCGTAAACGTACGTTGTAGTCAATTTTGTGAGCATTACGGATGATTTCTTGTTGAGTAAAGGATACGAATCTAGAACACACAACGAGATGCTGAGCAGGTATTTTTTTTTACTGAACGCCAACTTCATTGCTTTTGATTGGATTCTGCCAGTTCGTCAACTTCATCAGACTGATTGGTTTGTTAACAGTTCAGCGGCCATGCTATGTTGAGCTTTAGAAATGATGAATATTAGGATCTGATTTGAGAAAGCTTTCTTTTATAAAAATCAATTCAGACGAGCGCGAAGTAACTGGGGCTAGTAAAAAAAAAAAAAAAAAATTCAATTTCAGTGTTAAAAAGGTTTCTATGGGTTGGAACATCCAGTGGTGCTTTGTTGAAATACAATTTTAACTCATCAGAGATGCCCAGTGATGCAACTTTTGATGCCAATATAAAGTTTAATCCTCTGCATTTAATAAATACTCGTCCAAGATGGGAAACGAGGCTGTACATGTGGTCTAGATTTGTGCCTATCTAACTTCGATTTGAGCACATAGTCCAGCAAGTTTATCTTGAATGTCAGTGACTCTCAAACCAGGGTCTTTAAAGGGTTGGTTCATTTTGTTTTCATGACCGGAGTCTTGTCACCTTATTTAAATATTGCAAATTTCTACATTTTGAATTGCATTTTCCAGGCATCCTCTTGTTAGTTCCAGTGAAGAAACGCTGATATACACACATAGATTATATAATGTATCCTCATAAAATGCTATAATGAGTTCTAATATTTTATATATCGATGTTTAGTATTTACTTCAACAGTATTCAACAGAGTAGAGATAGATAGTAAGTTATAAAATAATATCTATAGCGAAAAAGCTACATAGAGGTTTAAAAGTTTTAATTCTGTAGAAAATTGCAATACCATACGGAAATGAAATGCGAAAGCCTCTGTGTAATTTAATTGCCAGAAATATATTTTCATCAATACTCTTTCTCTCTCATATATATATATATATATATATATATATATATACATATATATGCATGTATGTATGTATGTATGTATGCATGTATATATAAGTATATAAATATATATAGAGAGAAAGAGGGAGAACGAAAGAAAGAAAGAAACACAATCAGTGAAGTAGTAAATCGGAAATACTGGACAAGGTTGGTTGACTAATAATCTTTGGTGTCTCAACGGCCATTCAGACAACGGGAATAATGACACAGTTGCGAGAGGTCCTGAGGAAATATGTATTAATGCTTAAAGAATAAACAATATATATATAAGCAAAAACAAGACTTCAAAACAAGGTGTTGGTGGCAATAAAAAGTGTATTTCAATTTACGTTACAATTGTTTCCATTAAGTCTTGTTTTTGCTTACACAGTATATTAATATTATAAAATTTGAAAATTTTGTAGCTTACTCTTTAAGTCAACCATTTTTGGCTTAAAAATCTTTGGTATATGAAAATTTACTGAATTTTACGAACTCAGTATAATTACAATATATATTGTGAATTTGTTATATATTCGTATTAGATAGTTAAACTTCACCGATTGAGACGTTATTTTTAAATGAATTTAATTACGAACATTAAGGAAGCATAAACTTGCCTTACTTTATTTCTTAATAAAATATATATTTTCAGTGTACGGCTTCCCTACATTTTTAAATCATTTTTGCATACAATATAATCAAAGAAAACTTGCACAATGGGCATCAATAATTCACTAATAGACTTTGTAAGAAGATTCTTTAAACGATAGTTAATATCTAAAAACCCGTGTAATGCATTTCATATCCTACGTAGTAACCGTCGTTTACAGCGATCTTTTTACTGATTTATGATGCTGAATCGCTGTCCCATTTAAAAATTCTTGATAAGGTGCAATAATGTATCAGTAATTATATTGGCCCCTATTATATAATATGGATTTCTGTCTCTGTGTGTGTCTTTGCATGTGAGTTCGTTCCCTATGAACTCGAAAATGGCTGGGATGTTTTTATTAAATTCAATATGGAGTACATTACCTGCGTGGCAGTTTTCCTAAATAGATTTTGTATCCGAATGTCTTCGATAACTATCGATAATCGATAACTGAAATAATCCGATGAAAAAATGAACAGGCGATTTTGACAAAATAAACACTTTACACAGCCTAACATCACAAGCACATTTAAGAAGTTTTATTATCACACAACCCGAAAGGCCCGGCATATAAAATCAACAGTAGTTTCTTTGATATGACCGGGACGCGTTTGTAATGAATGTCTCTGTTTAAAGCTGACTTGCATCAGGATACAAATCTTTTTAATTTTAAACTTAAATTCAAGTAATTATTACCACAGAAGCAGAAGGATTAGAATTATAAAATTAACAGTAGGTCCTTTGATATGACACGGGGTCGCATCTAAAATGAATGTTTCTGCTTACTTCACAATTGAAGCATCATAATTAACTGTTGCGTTTTAAACTTTAATTCAAACCATTATATATAAAAAAAATAATTTTATAAAATCAGCACTAGGTTCTCTACACTTGAATATACGAGAGTCGTGCAATAAGTAACGCCCCTGACCTACTTCCCATAGCAGTAGAGCAACGAAACTTGGCACAGTTATTAGTCTTTCTCTACATAGGAATAGAGCTATGCATTTCTCCCATCGTTTGATGCAGCTCTGGAGACCGTTTTTGTAGAACACCCCAGGTTGGTCGTCCAACCACGACGTGACTTCAGCAATCAAGGCTACATCATCTGGGAAACGCTTTCCTTTAAGAAATAACTTCATGGCTGGGAAGAGGTGAAAGTCAGAGGATGCAAGGTCAGGAGAGTAAGGAGAGTGAGAAAGGATTTCATAACCACACGCCCGTGCTTCTGATCTGGCGACATGCGAGTTGTGGACTGGAGCGTTGTCCTTGGAGGAGTAGGGTAACTTTGCTGATCTTGTCCCGCCTATTGATTTTGATAGGTTCCATTAATTTCCTCAAAACTGAAGCATAATAGGCTCCTGTAATTGTGGTACTCTTGGCCATGAAATCTGTCATCACTACTACGTCCTTGTCCCAGAACACTGTGAGCATGACCTTGCCAGCGGAGGGCTGCACCCTTGCCTTCTTTATAGGTGGTGAGTCCAAGTGCTTCCACTGCGTTGACTGGGCTTTGGTCTCTGGATCATAGTGATGGACCCTTGTTTCATCCTGTGGAATCAGTCTTTTGAATAACTTCTTGGCACATCTCCAAATTCATCCTCGAGCACTCGACGCGTTTTCGCTTCTGGAAGTGTGTGAGCAACCTGGGAATCCATCTGGCAGACACCTTATGCATATGCAAATGATCATCATGAATGATAGTTTCCACAGACCCTGTACTAGTTTTTTATTAATAATGTGCCGATCTTCCAAAATGGCAGCCTCAACTTGACGGACAGATGCCTCATCAATGGCAGAAGGGGGGGGCGACCAGGTCTGGGAGCTGTTTCTACAGACTTCCGGCCATGTTTAAATTCACGATGCCAGCGTTTTACAAGGTCTTCTGATGGGGCATTATCACTATAAGTTTCTTTCATTTCATCAAAAGTCTCCTATGGTGTGCGTCCTTTCAAATACAAAAACCGGATCACTGCTCGACATTTAACAGACTCCATTTCACACTCGACTCTGTTCAAACACCTGTAAAAAAGAAACCACATTTAGTTCAGAGCTGTAATTTGCCACATAACCCGTAGAGATATAAATCGTTGCACATGCAAAATTTCAGCTAGATCAGACAACTGGAAATGAGTTAGGAGCATTACTTATTGCACGCCCCTCGTAGACTACAACATATTGTGGACTAAGTCACTGCGGGGAGAAATGTCAAGCTTCCTTTTAGTGCACCACTGTGTTCCCCAAATTAGAGCAGGCAATCAATCGATTTGATAGAAAATGAGCAATTTTTTCCGATGACAATAAAAATATAGGAGTGTGAAACATTTGTTGATCATTCATTCCTGGACAACATGGGGTCCCGCTGCTAGTATATATATATATATATATATATATATATATATATATATATATATATATATATATATATATATATATATATGGGGGCGCGTGTATGTATTTGTGTGCATGTTTGTATCATGGAGTATGGATTGTCTATTCAGAGAGACAGAGGCCTTAATCCATAGGGGAGTATTTAGTTCTTTTTCTCATTCTCTTACAAACGCTTCGCAAACATTTACGACTGATTAATGCACTGGCAGACCTTTCACGTTTCTCTTTGAAATAAAGACGTTTTCATTGCTCAGAAGTTAGTTCTAAAACTGTCGTTTTTTTTGTTGACATTTCTTTTGTACATCAGTGCTTTAGTGGATGGGAGTCTTTATAGACAGAAAAGAGTGGGTGGCGGTAGAATGACAGTTTGTATGCGGATCGGAGAATAAGAGGGTAGGAATGTAGAGACTGATAGCTTAATGAAGGACAAAGTTTCTGCCCAGAAGGAAATAACGGGTCATCAAACAGATCGATTATGCACAAGATACAATTAGTTAGATCGATATCGGTACTGATCATGCACTTGATTAAAACAAAACCGGATTCGTTGAAGCGATTCTCGTTTGAGCAAGAAAACTGGATATTCTCGGATGCATCCATTTAATCTACGCGTTTAACACTGATTATGTTACTAATCATAAAACCTTAACGTGACGAAACGAAACTGGTAGACGAGTACCGTATTTACGAGATGCGGTATTATTGAAATCTACCGTTTTGGGCTCGGTAAAAACGGCTAAAATTACAGCCTGTTGATTTAGAATGTTTTTTACCAAACTTCTGTTGTCATTTTACTATTGCGGTGACTAATCCTAATTAATTCCTTATAATCTCTAACGTTAAATTAAACGGATACCATAATACTTAGTTCGCTGGATGTTATCATAACGAAGGTATATACATAGTTTCAGCCAGGTAGGTCCAGTAGTTTCTGAGTAATTGTAGGAGAAATTGCGGTATTGTGCTGACTAATTCATATAAATACCTTTAAAATGCCTAATTCCTCATTGAGCGGATACTATAATACTTAGTCCGCTGTACTTTCTAAGAACAGATGGTCCATACAAAATTTCAGCCGGATCGACTCAGCAGTTATCTAGAATGAAGTGGAACGAAGAGACAGAATCGATATATCATATTAATAATTTTTTTTAACAGTTTTTAAACTTATATGAACGTTCCCAGGAATCTATAAACTATAAAAATGTTATCCTTTTTGTTTAGGTTGGTTTGTTTGTTTTTGTTTTACGGCATATCAACCCTTTTCAGGTTATATAATGCCGAATCAAGTTATTTTGAAGAATAGTTTTTTAAATAGAATTTTTTTTTCAAGTCGCTTTCTATTTAACCCATAGTTGGGACCCTAACAGCTACTACCACTCCGTGTCAGAGTGGACCTGGGAGCAATGGTAATTAACGGGTTGCTCCATACTCTCCAAAGCCCGCAAGCTTGAGCTTCACCATCGGATATAGTTGAAGGTCATATCCAGGACCCGTGTTAGTTTAGTTTGTCTTTTATTTTCTGTGAGCTTTGTTTGATGATTGGGTAGGAAGAGCCTCGGGATGAAAAAAGTATAATGCCGTTACAAATGTTTTTTACTTGTTTGCAGAAGGTACATTTGAACCATTGTACTTCATTTTATGCATATTTTTTTATTATTATTTATACATACGAGCATGATTAATTTATAACATTGAGATTATTAAGGCATCATTCATATTACTCTGCAATATTGTCACCCAGGTTGATCCGAAAATGTCAACTGAAAGAGAGTCATCTTCCATCAAGATAATGCCCGTCATCACAAAGCACTCCCTGATCGAAGATCCCATAATGAATTTAGTTCGAAACCTTCCTTCACCCTTCAGGTTTTACATATCCTCCTCCCTTACTCCCCTCGGAAAATTACTTATTTCGTGGATTATAAAACCATTTAGATGACCTTACGTTAACATCACTAGAGGAGAGTGAACATAAGTTAGATTTATATTTCAAGTCAGAATCTAAAGAATTTACAATCGATACATTTACAACTCGTAGACAAATGGATTAAAGTTATAGAGGGCAAAGGTCGTTATTGTTCAAGAATACAAGATAAAATGTTTAATCGGGTAAAACTTTGAAGAGTTAGCACTGTCTGACAGCATCTGATTGAAATTGAAGCAAATTCTTCATAATAAACCCTGTCCAGTCTTAAGAGGCAATGGATAATCCCTGTAAGGGTTGATATCCCCGTACTGCAATCATCAACAGTACTGCTTGAATCTAATGGCAATGAAAAATTCAAAACAACTAGAAACTATGCTGAGATAATGCAACAGTTCATAAAGCAATTGATATTCTCAAATGGTCACCAATACAGTACTGACCAGGTCTAATGTTGCTTAACGTCAGTGAACTAATAAGAACGAATATGTCGACATGATTATGCTATATATTTGGAATTAAAATTACATAAGTAAGCGATCACCATAAACATACTAAGCATGCATTATCTTTTATTCAACACTGAAAAATAGCAAGAATTATTTTGTAGCCTGACTATTGTACACAAACGAACTCTGTATCCTGGAGTTCTATCTAAGCAGGCCGCTTCTGGCTAAGCGACGAAGCTATAAAGCCTGAAACTGACTTCGGTCGTATTTTTTACGCACAAGGTTTATTGTTGATTCCAGGTTTATGTCGGGTTGATTTTAGGTATAAGTCCTAACTCTCAAGCAGTTATAAGTCTAAGCGTGAACCAAAACTAAACCACAGTTTATCAGAAGTTTTTGTTTATAAACAAAAATAGGTCTCACATGCAACTTCTATAATCTCTTCATACGAATGAACCGATAATGTGAGGTGGTGAGGGCTGCTGCATTATTTTATACAGCTGTCTTAAGTAAAAAAAATAGTCTGGCGCCGCCTATCGCTCTCCAACCTTCAAAGCACATACAGCAGCTGGTATTACCAAATTATTTCCTTCCTGCCACGCGTTGTTGTGGCTCAAATTGGTGTAATGGAAAAATTCTAATAAAAGTAGAAAATGCATGCTTCTTATATTCTTAGTACAGCAATCCACTCCAAACAGTGAAAAAAAAAAGGCGAAAATGAAAAAAAAATGGTACTCTTGCAGAATTTGATCCGGATCCTCGGGAGTTTTCGTCAATCATGGCTTGGGCTCGACCAACAATCAGTGGATTAAGCCGAATCATTGCTAAAATGTTGAAACGCTAAATCGAGTTTCCTTTTTCTTGCCTTTTGTATTCAAAAATGTGAGTTTTTAATTAATATTTGGGTGAGGGGGGGTATTATACACAGATTCGAAAAAGTTGTCCAAAAACAAATAAATGAAAGCAAAGTTAAGGTAAGTTAAGTTTCTACCTAACTGGATAAGATTTTAGTGTTTTTATTAGAAAAAAAAACTGTGTTTATCGATGTATTTGAAAAAGACAAATGGTCGCGGACTCTGTTGAATACGTTAAGTTTGGGAAAATAAGTTAAAGACTAGAAAAACTATACGAAACAGTGTCAGAAACCCATCGAATATATGTTACCGTGACATAGGCTGACATATTCTGTGTGTTTCGGACAGTATTTTGTATAGTTTTTTTTAGTTTTAACTACTTTTCCCAAACTTAACGTAATCAACAGTGTTCGCCACCATTTGTATGTTTCAAATACACCGATAAACACTGTTTTTTCGAGCCGACTAAACGTTACATTAAATATAAAGGTTTAATATTACTAACGCGGATACGAAAAAGTTGTCGGAAAATAAATATATAACAAATAAATGTTATAAAGGCAAGATAAGTTAATTTTTTACCTCACTAAATAAGATTTTAGTGTTTTTATTTCATGTAAAATGTTAAATCGGTTCGAATACATGCAGTGTTTATCGGTATATTTGAAAAATACAAATGGCGGCAAACTGTGTTGAATACGTTAAGTTTGGGAAAATGAGTTAAAACTAAAAAATATACAAAATACTCTAAGGAACTCACTCAATATAATTTAACGTGACATAGGCTAACATATATTCGGTGTTTTTTTTAACAGTATGTTGTATAGTATTTCAGTTTTAACTCGTTTTCCCAAACTTATCGTGAGAGTCTGCTGCCATTTGTAATTTTCAAATATAGCGGCATACGCTGTGTTTTTCGAGCTGGAATAAACATTTTACATTAAATAAAAAAGTATCGCTAAAAAATGATCCAGTTAGGTAGAAAAGTAACTTATCTTGCCGTTGATAATTATGTTATACATTTGTTTTTTGACAACTTTTTCGAATCTATATGTACAGTAATACAAACCCAATAAAATACAGTTAGGTAGAAAAGTAACTTATCTTGTCTTTGAAAACATTTACTTGCTATATATTTGTTTTTGTTGACAAAGTTGTCTAATGTTTGTGCAATTTTAAAATAGTTTTTCCAAGTTAAATTTAAATTTCACAATATCTTTTTTTTTGGGGGGGGGTATTTTTTTACATATGGTCCACCTCCACAATTTTCTTTAAAATGAATACTTTTAAAGGTTTTCGACTATGCTGAATAAGAAAATCTCATTTAAAATTTGCAAAGGCAATTAGTTTTCGAGATATAAAGACCTGTACTATGCACTATAATTCACTGGCGACCATGAATAAACACCCCCAACCTTCCCCATATTAAGAACGGCTTTCGGAATAAACACCACTAACCTCCCCATGTTGAAAAGCTTTTAGAATAAATACCACCTTTCTCCCAATGTTAAGAACGGCTTTCGGAATAAACACCCCCAACCTACTCATGTTAAAAATTGTGGAGGTGGACCTAATGTGAAAATTTACCTTTTGTTTTTTTAATAAATTGTTAGCTGAAAGCACAGAATAGTTACGTGTTTGTATTACTGTACACATAGATTCGAAAAAGTTGTGAAAAAACAAAACAAATATATAACAAATAAATGTTATCAAAGGTAAGATAAGTTACGTTTTACCTAACTGGATAATTTTATAGTGTTTTTATTTAATGTAACATGTTTATTCAGCTCGACAAACATACAGTGTTTATCGATGCACTGGAAAATTAAAAATGGCGCCCGACTTTCTCTTTGACACGGAAAGTTTGAGAAAAGGAGTTCAAAATGTAAAAAAAAACTATACAAAATACTGTTAAAAACTCGCTCAATATGTATTACCGTGACATAGGCTAACATATATATTGACTTATATATGAGAAATTTAAAAAATTATAATTTGATTTCTTTGATTGAGGATTACCAACGACCCTTGTTGGAATTCAATGATTCTAATCGTCTGAATATTTTTCAACCTGGAATATATATATATATATATATAGATAGATAGATTTTGTTATTGTTGATTTTTCAAGCGATACATACGGTTAATATTGGCTCCGCCTCGGAGCTCATTTTTTTATTTACTTAAAAAGTTGCCCATTTTAATTTGGACGTATATAACATTTTTTTATTATTTTTAAAACAGTAATCTACGTACACGCGTGTTTCAAGGTCATCACCTTTCGTCATCGTAGTTTAACGGTTTCTAGGGATCGAACCTCTGACCATGTCTACCACAGTCCGGTGCCTTAACCGTTAGGCCATAAACCCTAGGTTAATTATACTGTTTATTTTTATCGCTTATAAATTTAGATTTTGTTATTGTTGATTTTTCAAGCGATACATACGGTTAATATTGGCTCCGCCTCGGAGCTCATTTTTTTATTTACTTAGAAAGTAAATATATATATATATATATATATATATATATATATATATATATATATATACATATATATATATGTATATATATATATATATATATATATATATATATATATATATATATATATAGTCCTCAATCAAAGAAATGAAATTGTAATTTTTTAAATTTCTTATATATAAGTTAATATATATCGGTGCGGCTAGACAGGCAACTACCTCAAGCAAGGATCGAAACCGACCGCCCGTACGACAGTTAAGGTTTTGAACCATTACGCTAATCGGCATGTGCTGTGTGGGTAGTGAATTAACGATGTTTTAACATCGTCCTAATACCGAAGCTAGATTTGTTAATATAGAGCATCGCTACACACACACACACACACACACACACACACACACACACATATGTGTGTGGGGGTGTGTAAATTTTGACTTAAATCATGTATAAAAACAACAAAGTTGGACAAAGGAGCACGCATGATTATTAAAGTCTTTTCCTTAACCCATAAATTGTTTATAAATTGCTCATCTCATCAGAGGAAATATTGTTAGCGCATTGGATATGGGTAATTATGAATGTTACTTAATGACACATATATTAGAAATTAAAAAAATGAAAGTTAATATTGAAAAGACAATGTCAAAAAGATACTCAAAGTTGAAATAATGACCTTACCGGAAAACACAAAATCTAATGAATAGTGGTTGGTACATTCCAGAGTGAATTGTGAGTTTTTATAATGACAAAAAACTTATTTTATAATCGCATGAAAGTTAATAAATCTTTCCGAAAAACACGACGGTTCTAGGTTCGATCCTCAGCTTGGCATCGGTGCTAGTCTAGCGGCACTGATGAGTTGTGATACAACGAAACAAGACAGTATGTCGATGACTACAAATATATATATATATATATATATATATATATTTATATACACGCGAAGTGCGTGCAATAAGTAATGCCCCTGACCCACTTCCTATAGTTGTAGAGCAACGAAACTTGGCACAGGTATTAGTTTTTCTCTACAAAGGAACAGAGTTATGCATTTCTCCCATCGTTTGATGCAGCCATGGAGACCGTTTTTGTAGAACACCCTAGGTTGGTCCTCCAACAACGACGTGACTTCAGAAATCAAGGATGCATCATCTGGGAAACACGTTCCTTTCAAAAACAACTTCATGGCTGGGAAGAGGTGAAAGTCAGAGGGTGTAAGGTCAGGGGAGTAGGGAGGATTTCATAATCACACGCCCATACTTCTAATCTGGGGACATGCGAGTTGTGGACCGGAGCGTTGTCCTGCAGGAAGAGGGTACCTTTGCTGATCTTGCCCCGCCTCTTGACTTTGATAGGTTCCCTTAATTTCCTCAAAAGTGAGGAATAATAGGCTCCTGTAATTGTGGTACCCTTTGCTAGGAAATCTGTCATCACTACACCGTCCTGGTCCCAGGAGACTGTGAGCATGACCTTGCCAGCAGAGGGCTGCACTCTGTCCTTCTTTGGATGTGGTGAGTCCAAGTGCTTCCACTGCATTGACTGAGCTTTGGTCTCTGGATCATAGTGATGGACCCTTGTTTCATCCTGTGTAATCAGTCTTTTGAAAAACATCAAAAGTCTCCTGTGGTGTGTATCCTTTCAAATACAAAACCGGATCACTGCTGGACATTCAACAGGCTCCATTTCACACCCGACTCTGTTAAAACACCTGTAAAACAGAAACCACAATTAGTTAAGAGCTGTAATTTGTTACATAACCCGTAGAGATATAAATCATTGCACATGCAAAATTTCAGCTAGATCAGACAACTGGAAGTGGGTCAGGGGCATTACTTATTGCACGCCCCTCGTATATATATATATATATATATATATATATATATATATATATATATATATATATATATATATATATATATATATAGAGAGAGAGAGAGAGAGAGAGAGAGTAGAACACCTGGATACGACATTAAAAATTAGTAACAAAATACAGTACAATATATAATACTAATATATATATATATATATATATATATATATATATATATATAATCAAATAATATTATAAATACAACCGTAAGGCGGAGCAAATACCGTAGTCAGAGGCCGAAAGACATCGTATTCCACATCGTTACCTGAAATACCATATAGTAGGGCCACCTTATCCCGGCCTTCTACTGTGTATATACAGGGTGAACAGAAAGTCCTTGGACCAATTCAAAAGCGGTTTATTAATAGAAAATTACAAAAATATAAATTAAACATGAATGAAAATTATAAGTTAGGAAACCAAGAATAAATTCAAATTATTTATTTTCAATGTGATGTCCCTTTTGATTAGACGTTCAATTCTCTGTCTGAGGTTACCAACCGAGGCACGCAGCGTTTCCTGAAGTATTTTAGCCCATTCACTCAGAAGAGATGTCTTCAAAGCATCAACGCTTGGATGAGCAACAGAACAGACCTTTGCCTCCAACAAAGACCACACCGAAAAATCCATGCGATTCAAATCAGGCGATGCAGGAGGCCACATCTCCTTACTCCAGAATCTTGGAAAATGACGTTGGCACCAGTCCTGAGTTTTTCTGGAGGTGTGGGATGGTGCTCCATCTTGTTGGAAGGTGAAAGGCTGATCTTTGAAGTGTTTCTTCATCTCTTCAAATGCTGGAACCAAAATATCGTTAATGTAGCGATCTGTGTTGATCTTAACCCCCTGCTCCACGAAAATCAGAGGCGACTTCCAAATTTGGACACTGCAGCCCACACCATGAGGGAAGACGGCTTTTGTCGGCGGAAAACCATTCTCACGGAGTCATCAATGTCTGCTGAAGATTTTGCGTAAACTTTGTCGTTCTGATTGTTAACAGTCGCTTCAATTGTGAATAGTTTTTCATTAGAAAAACGATCTCTCGCTCTGCCGTGCCAGCCTTCAGTTCTCCAAGAAGAAGCTTTGCTCTTTCAAGTCTCTTGTGCTTTTGGGCAGGTGTGAGGTACTGTCTCTTTCTCATCTTGTAGGGGGACAACTGGATATCGTTTTTTACGATGGTTCTCATCGAGGTCACGCTCACATTCATGTCTTTAGCCATTTGTCTTGCAGATCTCTTCGGGTTCCTCCTTACCCTCTCTCGGACAGCTTTAATCACCTTCTTTGTTCGAGCAGTGCGAGGTCTTCCACTCCTAGGACGGTCTTCAGATGTACCAAGTTCTTTAAATCTGTTCACAACATGGTACACGGTGGATTTAGCCACTTTCAAGAGCTTAATAATCTCTGAGTTTGTCCTTCCCGCGCAATGAAGCTGAATTATGGCCTCTCGTTTGCTCATTTTTCTGAAAGTTTAAACAAAATTATTTTAATATTTTTGTTGAAAAAAATTAGATCTATAGTTAGACTAAATACTTACTTTATTCGAAAAGAGAAAAGGTGATTTTAACAATATTTAATTTTAAAACTACAAATGGTCCAAGGACTTTCTGTTCACCCTATATATATATATATATATATATATATATATATATATATATATATATATATATATATATTGATTAAGTTTTAAGTTAGTTAACATGTTAACATAGTTAACATGAACTAAAAACTAATGTTTCTTCAAAAGTGATTTTATATAAATCAAATAATTATGTAAACATTATAAGGTGTCTACGCAGATCGATGCACATTAAAAGCAAATGGCTTGCGGTTTAGTTCCTATTATCAGGGAACATAACTTCATGGGCACTTCCTGTCATCATCATCTTTTACCTATACAAATATTAATATTCTCTGCAAATTTTAATTGTTAAAGATTTCAAATGTTAGTCCTCATTTTTATCTATGTATCTTTATAATATATATACTTGTAAGAGAATAGTTGTTATCTCGATTTTTGTATCTTCAAATGTGTCTTATGATTATATACGTATGTGTGTGGGAGGTGCATGTACGTTAGTTATCTTATCATTTTTAGACTTCCTGGTCTTTATTTAAATACGTTTATATGTTATTTGAATTGATTACATTGCACGATCTCTTTAAAATCCATGTTTTAATACTTCTATTTAATGTCTGGTTAAAATAGTATATGCAGTGTGTGTTTATACTTAATTAATTGTATCGTATTATAGTTTTAGCAGTTCTTCTGGGAGATGACAAACGGTTATTTGCTGCCTTATCTTAAAATCTGATTTACGTAATTTTAATAAAATTTTGGAGAGAATCATCACCAGAAAGAATAAAAAACCGGAATGTATACTTTCTGCAATTGTATACGTTTTCATGAAGGTAAGTTGGCCCTATTTACTTGCCTCCTTGAAAATGCAAATTTAGATCCTATTTTTATATACAGCTCTCCAGCTCCTTTCAAAATACTCGCTCCGGATAAAGCTAAAAAAAAAGAACAGTTTAAACGATCCTTTCTGTTTCTCCTGCTAGCAAAGACGGAGAAGATACGTCATTTAATCAAGGCATTAGAAATGTGATCTATACACGCGGGATCACGTGGAATTGTAACGCTTCCTCTCATAATTTATCTGCATGAAGTACTGTTAACGATCTTGAAATATATATAAATATAAGATTTTATAACATTAATCAGGAATTGTGGTCTTTTTCTTATCCGAAAAATTAATTGCGAATGCTACTTAAATTATTATCAAATAGATATAGTAAATATGTCATATTTTTATATATTTAAAATTGTAACGATTTATATATATATATATATATATATATATATATATATATATATAAATCGTTACAGTTTTAAATATATAAAAATATGAAATATATATATATATATGTGTGTATATACTAGCATGGGTGCTCGGCTTTGCCCGGATGTTTGAAGGTGTATGCTGAGCAATAAAAACAAACAAAACAACGCTCAATTTTTTAAACTTTGACCCCTATTCTGACCCCTTTACATTTATTGTTTTGGACTCACATCAAGTTATTAAGTTAGATCCATGTCCGAGGAACCTATATCTTAAATTTCAAGTGTTTAGACCCAAAATTGTCGGAAGAGTTTGGTAGAGTTCTCAAAGGTCAAATCGTTGAACTTTTACCCCTTAACAACCAAATTTCTGGCCGAAAACAGATCACATAAATTTTTCCTTATCTCAGTGTCCTGTATATCAAATTTCGAGTCTGTAGACTAAAAATTGACATAGTTATGTCGTAGGGAAATGTACACACACACAAACAGACACACAGACAGACACACAGACACACAGACACGTTCACTTTTATATATATATTTTTCCAGCAAAAAGAGGATATATTTTGCTTGTATATATACATATATATATGTATATACACTTGTGCCCGATATTATTCATACCCCACCTTGAAAATTGAGTTTATTATGTGTAACTTTGTAAGAATTTATTGTTTACGTCCATATCGATACATATTCTTAATAAACCTCTTCTGATCATTTTCGTCATTTTAAAATCTCGGGATACTTGTAATAAAAGAAATATACAGCTATTTATAAAATCTGCAATGTTCAAAAATAATCATACCCCCTTATCTTTCTAGTATTAATCGAATTTCTGACTGTTTGTTTCCTGTTTGATTCTTATTTTGAATGCTTTTATACAACCTTTGATTAATTTCATTTCGTTTTTTGCATTTTTCAGAAATTAAAATGATATCAACTGAAAACCAATAAAAGAATAAAAATTATTAGAATGGGGAAGAAAAAAGAGCTTAGTAATGATCTTAGGACTAAAATTGCGAATTCACATAAGGATGGTTTAGGTTACAAGTTAATTTCCAAGAAATTTGAGGTCCTTACAGCAACAGTACAGAGCATCATCAAAAAATTCCAGAGCCACCACACAACAAACAACTTGATTGGTAGAGGAAGGAAAAGGAAACTGTCTGCTAGAGCCACCAGGAATATTGTAAGAAGTGTTAATGCAAATCCAACCACCACTACTAAGGACATTTTAGAAAATCTGGAGTCTTCTGGCATAAAAATATCAAGGCAAACATTGCAAAGGACTCTGCATGAAAATGGTCTGAAAGGAAGAAGACCAAGAAGGACTCCATTGCACACAGGAAAACACCTTGCAGCACGTCTAAAGTTTGCTAGGACCCATGTGAATTCTCCAGAGTCCGTTTTCTCAAGTATTTTGTGGACTGACGAAACAAAAATTGAATTGTTTGGCCATATGGATGCTTCTTACGTTTGGAGGAAGAAAGGAGAAGCTTACAACCCAAAGAACACCATACCCACGATGAAACATGGTGGTGGTAGCCTAATGTTTTGGGGCTCCTTTTCGGCTAGTGGTCCAGGTAGTTTGGTCAAGATAGATGGAACCATGAAGAAGGAGCAATATTTGGAGATACTCCAGAAAAACATTAGACAGGATGCGGAGAATCTCCATTTAGGACCACACTGGGTCCTTCAACAGGATAATGATTCAAAACATACTGCCAAAATAGTCAAGAAATGGTTTGAGGATAATCAAATTAATGTTTTGGAATGGCCTTGCCAGAGTCCCGACCTGAACCCTATCGAAAACCTCTGGCACATATTGAAAACTGAGGTTAAAAAGCGGAAACCTAGAAATTTGAGGGATTTGGAGAACTACTGCATTGAAGAATGGTCAAAAAACAGTGTTGATGCTTGTAAAAACCTTGTTGATAAATATCCAAAACGGTTACAGGCAGTTATTAAGAATAAAGGGCATGCTATTGACTATTAGTAAGAGAGGTATGAATAATTTTGAACTAGTGCCATTATTGTTTTTCTTTGTATAATGTTTCAAACTTGCATAATTTATTTATTTGTTGAGTTTAAATTAAATGCCTATGCTTGATTTATTGTCTGAAATCCCTTTAATATTGTCTACCTTCTGGTTTGAGCAATATTCTTATAGAAATCTCAAAGATCCGAGGGGTATGAATAATACCGGGCACAAGTGTATATACATATATATATGTATATATATACATATATATATGTATATATACATATATATATATATATATATATAGATATATATCCTCTTTTTGCTCGAAAAATATTGCAAACTAAATATTTTATTTTAAATAAATAAAACCGGTGTTTTAACCAGTTTATTTAATCCATTTAGTGTTTTTGTACAATTTTAAGTGTTTCAAAATATATATGTTGTGTAAAAGCACTTGCAAGCTAAATATTGTCTTTTTAACCGTTTTATTTAATTGATTCAGTGTTCAATTTTAAACGTTTAACATAAATTGTATATTCCCCTCCTACAAAACAACAATATCCAGCTAAATATTTTCTTTTAAATAAATAAACCAAAAATGTTAATGGTTTAATTTTATTAATAAATGCAATTTAAAACATTTCATAATAAATAATTACTTTTCTTTACAGTAAAAATAATTGCAGCTTGTTAATTTCTATTAAATAAACAAAACAAAAGTTGCAAATTTAAATTTAAAATGTTTTACAATATATATTTTCTTTTTTAATCTAAAACAAAAATTAATGGTAGGCTATTCTTTCTTTAAATAAATGTATCATCAGGAATCGAATGATATCATTCTTCAAGTATAAGAATGGCAGGTGATAACGTGCTTACATACAGAAGATAACCTTTGCGTAGTAAACCAGATAAACGTCATACTTAGCGTCTGCCTTAAACAGTGCCTGTTCAGATTTGGTTCCAGATATTACAGATTTCCAGTTTTAAATTAAAATAAGTAATCAAATAGGTTTTCGGTCCTGGATATCACCTTAAACTATATCTGATGGTGAGGCCTCAGTTTGCGGGCTTTGGGGAGTGTGGAGTCATCCTTTAATTGCCTTTGCCCCCAGGTCCACTCTGACCCAGAGAGATAGTACCTGTTAGGGTCCCAACTATGGGTTAAATAGAAACCGACTTAAAAAAAAACAAAAAAACAAAAAAAAACAAATATACTCTATTTAAAAAAATTGTTCTTCAAAATCACTGGATCTGGCATTAAATAACCTGAAAAGGGTTGATTTGCCGTAAAACAAAAATTAGGTTTTAAAGAATATTATGAAAACTTTTGTAATAAATTATATTTTAAATAATGTCTTTTATACAAATGAATATTGTGGTTTGATTTTAATTTGGGATAATGTAAAAATCGAGAGAAGTATTTTAAACAAGCTGCGTTAAAAAAATAAGTAATTAAATATTTAACTGATTATTTTGGGAATATATTTCTATCAAAGTTTTTTTCTTATTTTTTCGCCCCAAATTTACAACTTATTTTCGAACTAAAAGAGGAATTCTTTGGTATCAGTAAACAAATATGATAAGACACAGTTTACTGCGAAATTTTAATCAAGCGTTTTTTTTTTCTGATTTGCGTATAGTGCATTATAGTATTAATTTATACGTATATAAAATACGTAGTTTTTATGCTTTCAGGTGTCAACATATAACATATTTTTATATTTTTAAATCATCATCACATCGTATGAATCCGAAGATTCTATCGTTGGCATTAGTTACTCCGATATATTCCTCAGTTAGAATTCTTTCTAGAAAGGCATCAAGATGAACGGGAGGGAAGACGTGAAGGTTGCCAACATCCCAAGGAAAGTGATTTTTTTGTGGAACGATTGGATGCGAACTTGAAACGCCCAGGTCATCAGTCCGTGATTTTAACCACTAGACCACCGCTACCACCCATATTGTTCAATGAATTCACGAAACAATAACTAGTTATTATGCTTGACAGGCAGTACAGAACGTTATCAACTCGTCGGTAGTGGCAGATGTTTTTCAGTGCAACTGTTTTCCGAAAATGTTTCTAAGGTTAGGGTTCTCTAAAGCCAATTTTCAAACTAATGCAGCTCAATTCATTTGACAATGCCATCTACCGAAGCCAACTTCAAGGTAAATGGATGCTCGGGGAAGTCTTTGAAAGTTACTTTCGTCTTTGCAACGTCAAGGACACGCGTCCAGTTTTCTCCGTAGGCATTTGCGCACAGATATAAAGGCTGTCAGGAAAAGGGAACGACGCCTGCTACACTGAAGGGGCGAAGAAACATTCGTCCATCCACTTGTATTATCGCAACAACTACCGTGCTAGTCTTGATACGTTGATTAGCTTAAGTCCGTTATCCATAGTCGAATTAAAGCGGCACTAGAAGACCGAAAAATTTAAGTATGTATGTGTGTGCGCATGCATATATATATATATATATATATATATATATATATATATATATATATATATATATATATATATAATTTGAGGTTGATATTTTTCAAAGGTAGGATAACCAGTGAAATATAACGACGTTTGTACAAGAGTGCTCAATACAGAAGTAGAGAAAGTTGTCTTTACATAAGCAGTAGTTTCTGCTACACAGTCATGAGCATGTTTCGATCTACTAGTATTAACTAATTAGAGACCTCTTCAAGCAACAAACTTTTTTTCGAAAACGGAATTCTAAAAAGTTTTTAGAATTCCGTTTTCGAAAAAAAGTTTGTTGCCTTAATAGGTCTCTAGTTAGTTAATACTAGTAGACCGAAACATGATCATGACTGTGTAACAAAAAGCAACTGCTTATGTAAAGACAAATTAAAAACAATAGACTGGAATTGAGCTCCGCTTTTATAATATAAGTTTAAAACATAAGAAAAACAATAATTAAAATAATAATTAAAAAAAAAAACCCTTGCTTGAATAGTCATCTCTCTTGATTCAAAAACGCAACAAGTATTTCAAACACTAACTGATTTATTTTAACGTTCTCCTAACGTCATTTTTTGTTCTATATTTCGCGGTATCACGTGGCAAACTCTGCGGCTGCTTTTCCAATTTTGAACACTCTTCCGCTGTCTTCTCTTGAAAAAGGACTAATAGGTCTGAAATATATTGAGATTTATAACACCATTGAATACAACAGAAAAAAAAAATGACTGTTGTTTAGAGTTAAAATTTGTGTGAAAAAGAAAAAACAAACAACAAAAAAAAGAAATGTATTTCTTTTGTTTTCATTTAATTTTACTCTATATAAAAAAATCTCGCATTGTTCTTGGCTTTTAATTTTACCTTATAATATATATATATATATATATATATTATATATATATGTATAAAAATATATATTATATGTATATATATATAAAGAAAAAAAAGGAACTGAGACATGTGCATGCGAGTATTACGTTTTTTTTTCTAAACTGTTTACTTTTTGTAAGTATGAAAAAAATACTCGAGTTGATATAGAAACTAAAAACTTATAGACATTGAGCCAAGAACAATAATCATTAGACTAACGTGCCATGATCTTAAAATAATGTTTTCAAACTAGTTACACTTTACATAAGTAATAATATAATTTGAACTATTCACGCATACGCATTTGTGAAACAGTACGCAAATAGATAAAAATTCGATCACTTCCACGTACCAATTTTTTTCAATTTTGACACCTTAGCATCCTTTTTGCGGATGAAACCGATTAAAAATTGCCCCATCTATTTTATAATCGTATATACCAAATTCCAAGCTGTAGATCAAATATCCGTCGAGTATATAGGTTAAGAAGTGTCCTTCGTCCTAGATGAATATTTCTGCTTAGAACACAATTGAAACATGATACACAACTTTTTCAATTGAATATTTAATTCGCGCCATTATATATGAAAATAATTTTATAAAATATACAATAGGTTCCCTACAGTGCAATATAGACTACAATATATTGTGAACTAATTCCCTCCGAGTGGAATGTGAGCTTCCGTCCTGTGTACCGTGATGGGTCCCTAACTAGAGCAGGCAATCAATTTTTGTTTTTAATACCCTACCCGGTAGCAAAAGCTGTTTATAGCATCAGATAAGTCGTCTCCCTCTCAGTAAAGACCAATAAGTCTCCCGTGTGTTATGAGTAAGTTGCTGGAATCCATATTAAATAAAGAATTAGTCAACCATCTAAGCAGAAATAACCTTCTTAGCGACATGCATTATGGTTTCCGTTCTGCTAGATCTACAGCAGATGTGCTAACAGATATATCTCATAGGATTAGTGAATATCTCGACAAAGGCTTCCTTTCTAGGGCAATTGCTCTTGACATATCAAAGGGCTTCGATAAGGTATGACACAAAGGCCTGCTTCACAAGATTTCCAGCTACGGTATAACTGGAAATTATTAAATCGTTTTTCTCTGATAGGCTCATAAGAGTCGTGGTTGATGGTGAGCAATCAGAGGCCCTCAGTGGTCCATCCTGGGCCAACTCTCTTCCTGATCTACATCAATGATCTCCCAAGACACATAATTAAATCATTCATGGACATCTATGCTGATGACACGACCATCTATGGCAACACATCAAAGACCGTAAATGACAAAGTTATCTCTGATTCTGTCTCCTCTGATCTTGAGCGCATGGTCTTGTGGGGGAAGAGGTGGCTGGTTACTTTTAAGGCATCTAAAACCAAACTCCTATCTTTACATCATCAACGCTCTGATCCCCATCTGGTATCAATTGAAATGGATGGCTCTCGTCTTGAGGAGGCTCCCTGTTTTGACAAGCTTCTGGTATTGACCTTTACTCCTGATCTGAAATGAAACACGTATATCAAATCTGGTTCCAAGGTCGCTGAGAAAATGGTGGGATCCTTCTACCGCTCCAGGAGATATCTCACTGCTGATGCAATTTTTTATCTATATAAAAGTCAAGTACTTCCAAGGATGGAGTACTGCTACTACATCTGGGCAGGAGCTGCTAAAAACAGCCTATAGTGCCTTGACAGAGTACAAAATAGATTTCGTGTCTTAGTGGTGGATGCCCTTTCCTCTTCCCTGCAACCTCTCTCCCACAGAAGAGACGTTGCGAGCTTGTCTTTGCTTTATCGTTATTTCCATGGCAAGTGCTCGTCTGAGATCCAATCACTGGTTCACCCTCGCCAATCTTTCACGAAAAACACCCGTCTAGCTGAAACCTCTGCCAATAATTTTCCCCACTCTTTATCTGTGCCTAAATCAAAACGTAGATTCCATGAGAAGACTTCTTTCTTAGAACTGTACGCCTGTGGAACTCTGTTACGTTTGCCTGTTTCCCACCTGACTACAACTTGGATGTCATCAAGTCCAACATAAACAAATTCCTGACGAACCGCCCCTTAAGTAAAACACTTTATCAAATCTCCATTACTAACGATTACCGCAGTATTATCCCATTGATTAGTGTACGTGCAATAACCCTTATCCCGGAGTGGCTTCCGGGCCTTGATAAGTGGTGACTATCACGTAAAAAAATGAAGACTTGTGGCACCGCATTAAGCTACCGAGACTGTGTTATCACACTAGCTGGCGATCGATGAGGCCAGGGTTGTGTGATTATCTTTCTTTTTTTTTAAATACATATATATATATATATATATATATATATATATATATATATATATATATATATATATATATATATATAATTATAAAACTCAAATGACCTTGTAACGAGTGATGTAACCGACGGTTTACAACATCCGGTTGCGCATGCGCGCATAAACATTAACCCATAACAACGTAAGCAAATAAACACAAATCGCTTCTTTTGCAGATTTTTACCTGCGCACTGAAATATTAACGTTATTATTTCGAAATTATTATTTAACATGGGAAGAGTGGGGGTGTTTTGCAACTATTCTTTATTACAACTATACTTTCGCTATTTTTCTTACAACTAAACGATTTTAACCCCTTCACTAACATAAGAACAATTGTAGTAAAGCCAAGCCTACTACTACTACTACTACTACTACTACTACTACTACTCTCTATCCGTCCCTTTTCCTTCCTTCCTTCTTTTATATTTTTTGTTTACATTTCTAGATACAAAATAGTTGTGTGAGAACGGTGAATTTGTTGACACATTTACTAATCTGTTTCAATATTAGTTTTATCTTATTTTATTTATTTAGGTCTTATTTTTTTGCTTCAGGTTTTATTATTTTTTTTTTTTAGATTTTAAGTTTCTATAACTTGGTTGAAGGGTTCCAATATGGGTTTTTCATTCTTATGTTTCTCATCGGTAGGTTCATGTGCGGTTTTACTGCTAAATGACTTTCGTCAGCGTTCCATTCGTAGGAAAATCATGTTTAATTTTCGATTTTTGAGCGATTATTCGGAAAAATAGGTAACTTTATACGAATAGAGAGAATTTTTTTCATGTTTGAGTGATCCGTCCGTGATTTTTCATTTTAATATACTTTCATAGAAATGTTTCTATTGTGTCAAAAAAAACTATTTTCTTTACGTCACAGGTGTCGCGCTCATACATAAATTCCATAGCTAATATAACATACTGACCCAACGGGTTACGAGTAGTCTAGTATATATATATATATATATATATATATATATATATATATATATATTACTGTTAACCTCGAAATTATAGCAATCTAGACAATTAATGAATAATTATAATTTTTGGAATATATATAAGAAATTCAGACCTCTTTTTTAGGGCGATAAACACAAGATCAAGTGAGGGTTTGAAAAAAGTGTTTCTGTGGACAGAAGTAGAAAAGAACTTGGAACACCTGGGTCCAAACTTTGTGCTGTTAACACTTGGTTTTTTAAATGTTCACATTTAACAGGTGCATATATGTATTTTGTAAATGTGCATCACGTTTTTATGAATCGACTAGCAGGCCGTCCGGCGTTTCCCGGTTGTGAATTACGCTTCAATATAATATTATAATTGATGCAGAATTGGTATTTATTATTATACAGCTAATAGTTTATCGATCATTGTATTGTACACAGTATATTGCAACAATTTCAAAAATTAAAAAAAATTACGTGAGTGCCATCAGATTAAATTGAAACCAAACATTCAC
Source organism: Euprymna scolopes (assembly GCF_053919585.1). Lineage (NCBI taxonomy): Eukaryota > Metazoa > Mollusca > Cephalopoda > Sepiida > Sepiolidae > Euprymna > Euprymna scolopes. The sequence continues at coordinate 49,637,281 of NC_136487.1, forward strand.
CTCTCCAGCTTTGATTCTTTCTTTGTCCGATAAAGTGTTGTCCCTGAATTAGGATCCACTAAAACATATATGCACATATGTAACCAATAACATTTGCATAATAAACGGACTATATATATATATATATATATATATATATATATATATATATATATATATATGGAGAGAGAGAGAGAGAAGAGAGAAAGAGGGAAAGATTATGTGGAAAACACCGGTAGATTAGGATTGACAACGAAAAGACATAGATAAGTAGGGTGAAGAGAGAAGGAGAGACAGACACCTAAAGCGAGAGACGAGAGAGCAACACGAAAAGGATGAAACCAAAAGTGAGAGAAAGATGCAGAAAAAATAGCCAAATAGTGGGCTTAGAAGATACTTGATTGGTTGCTAATAGATTTGTTGGAACCGGTTATCCACCATGAAATCCTTCCGAAAGCAAACTCTACTATCGATTACACCTTTCCCATTTTCATCATTTCGCAAAAGGATATTATTTTCTCTTTGATGTATTAAGGAATGCTGGATATATCAAAGAAGTAAGAACACACCCTGCCAAGGTGATTATTGATAGTGCACATCTGTTGGCCACCACAAATATGATATTGAACATGCAGAAAATCCGACTCCAAGTCGAGCAAGGATGCTGGTAATATGGAAGAAGTTTTAAATTTCTTGCGTTTAGAAATCTGAGGTATTTTCCCAAACTGTTCACATTCTAATCTTGTTTATCTGCCTGCAGAAATGCACAGACTTATCCAAAAATATTTGGAGGGAATTCGTTCCAGACATGTCATGAAGCCATTCGATTGAAGCTAAAAATTATCATGTCAAGGTCAAGTAACCTACAATAATTTGTAACATAACTATACTTTTTTTTTCTATTTAATTTTCACCCCAAACAAGGCAATATGCAACTTTGAAGTAGGGGACTACTTTCGGAGGACATAAGTTGCGGGTAATTTATATCGAAAAAGTTATCAGGGAATATTATGAAGGGAGATAAGCAGCAAAATGTCTGTTAACATCACACCTGAACTTCTGCATCTCAGTACATTTGGGAAAGCAGAATCCCGAAAAGGGAGTTCCAAAGTCTAGCAGTTCTAGGAAGAAACTATTAGAGTAAAATGCTTTCTTACGCCTAGGGATCTCTGCAGTGTAGGGGTGGGGTTTAGCTTCTTGTCGGGTCTGTCGCGGGTGATTATGTTGAGGGGGTACAAGTGCTTGAAGTTCGTCAGAACATCCATCATTAAAATACTTGTAGAATAGGCAGAGGGATGCAACATTTCGTCAATGGGACAGAGGCTGAAGCTTAGATGGCAGTTCATGACCTATCATGTTGGCGAATCTCTTTTGGACCTTGTCCATGAGTGAGAGACTAGTTGCAGATGCATCAGCCCAAATGTGAGAACAATTCTCCATACATGGGCGAATGGGGGCCTTATCGATGTACAGGATACTTTCAGGCGTAAGTAGTTTTCTAGCACGGATGAAAGAGAGCCCACCTTCTTTGCAGTAGCCTTGACAATGCTCTCAATGTATCTATTCCAACTCATGTTTCCTGTGAACGTTAGGGAAAGTAGTTTAAAAGAAGTGCTTTCAGGTAATGTGTTTTGGGCCATTGCTGCTGGTGGCAGAGTAGGTTTCTTGTAATTATTGACGGAAACAAGCTAAGTATTGGCAGCATTGAATGTGACCAGCCATTTTTGTCCCCATTCCACTACAGAGTGGAGGTCTTCCTCTAATGTTTCTGCCATTTCCTTAGATATGTGTTCATTTGTTTTACCCTCATGCCTATTATATAGCGTTGTGTCATCAGCCAATATACTCATCTCCGAGACAATTTTATCAGGGGGGGGACGTTAATTTATGAATGTTAGGAATAATAAAGGTCCAAGGATAAACCCCTGAGGTACACCCGCATTTGCTCGTAAACGAGCTGCCATATTACTATTTAAACATGTTTAATTTCTATACTCTTATAATTTATATAAACATAAATACAGTAAAACATCTTTATTTAATCCATGGTGGTAGTATGTTCTTGTTCCGTTAGCCATACTTGGGTGGAAGTCTTAAGTAATTAGCAATTGTATTCTTCGTATCCACACAACAAGGGAGGATCCTTTCAATCTTTAGAATAGTGTCAATAAAATATTATTTGAACATAGTACTTGATCCATTGCGCTAAAATTCCTTGCAGATATATCTAATATGAATTTGGGGAGCCTTAAATGTTACGTGCGGACTCTTGAATTCGACAGAAAGATTCACAAGTTCGACAAAATACACTGAATAAGACCTGAATCTACATCGGCCAAACCTCAAACACTTAAGAACATTATTCCGATTAATCCAAATAATACACATTGTCAATATGAATAATAATGATGAATGAAAATTAACAATGATTTTATTTTCTCGACAAAAAGTAATGTATACATTTTATTTGCCATACCATTCCGTTTGGCGTTGTTCAAGTAGGAACGGATATGAAATCTGTAACTAATTTGCATTTGAGTTTTATTTTGGAGTCTGTTTATGTTTTATTGGATAAGCTCCATTGTTTTTTTTTATATAACTATAAAAATGAGAATGTATGTGTGAAGACAATTTTTAACCTACACACTCAACGAATTCTTAATCTACAGACGTGAAATTTTGTATATAGGATATTTAGACACGTGGAAAACTTTTTAATCTGTTTTTATCCGGAGAAAAAATGGCTACTAAGGGGTCAAAATTTAAACATTGGTACGTGGGAGTCATCGCATTTTTATCCTTGTTAACTGTTTCGCGAATGCGCATGCATGAATTGGTCACATTACAAATTACTTATGTTAAGAGTAAGTTGTTTGGAAACACTTTTTAAAGATCGTGTCACGCAGATTTAATGGCTATAGTACTTGACACACTGTCTTTAGGTTTTGGTTTTGATCTGAGCTCGAGTATTTCTTTTAATTATTTACAAGAAATGAACTGTTTAGGAAAAGCATAATACTGGCATGCACATATCTCATTTTCTTTCCGTTATTTTTTTTTAATTCATTTTTTAAAGAAATTTAATGTTACGTTTAATACAGGGCAACGCCGGGCATATTTGCTAGTATATCTATAAAAGTGAGACTGTGTGTGTGAGGAAACTTCTCGGCCTATATACTCAATGAATTTTTATGTACAGATTTGACATTTGGCATATCGGGTATTCAAACATTTAATCCATTTTCATCCAGAGGAAAAGGGAGATAAGGGGGTCAAAATTGAATCATTGGCACTTGGGAGTCGTCAGATTTTTATCTATTTGTCATTTATTTCACGGATGCGAATGCGTGACTTGTTCAGCTGACAGATTAATTCTGTTAAGAGTAAGTAGGTTTTAAAACAGTTCTTAATGGTTATGTACAGCTAGCCTAATAATTAGCATGCTTGACTCTTTGGGTTTGGGGTTCGATCTCAGCTCGAGTATTTTTTTTTTTTAATTACCAGATGTAATTTTTTTTAATTACCAGAAGTAATTTTTTTTAATTACCAGAAGTGAACTGTTTAGAAAAAAACATAATACTTGCATGCACATGTCTCAGTTTCTTTCCGTTTTCTGTATTAATGTATGTCCAAATATACTCATAAAAGAGCTGCCATATTACCATTTAAACATATAATTATTCTTAATTTCTATAATCTTATAATTTATATAAACTTAAATAATGAATAAAAAATATAATATTTATGCATAGTTTACGACCGGGAAACGCCAAGCGGCTTACTAGTAAATATATTAAAAAAAAAGGGAATGAATTGCATCCCTTTAAGGAATACTGGAGCAAAGCTGGATAATTTGATTACAGTTATGGTGTTTTGTTGAATAACTAGTGATATAGACCCGGGGTTGCCAATTCAAAACATATTGTCCCACGGAGGGTTTAGGCAAATACTATTTAAGATACACCGAATATCCTAACTTGTTACGATTTTCCTGAACGTAGACGACAAGTTGGATTCATGGAAGCATAAAACATATCCATCTTTATCTATGAAAATCAAACGGGAAATAACACTCATAGCTTAAAGGGCAAATAACTCTCATGGGGGAAATAACTTTCATGGCTTAAATAAATAAAACTTATTTCCGTTTTAAACGCAACTGGTGTTGGACAATATTGATTAAAAATAATTTAAATTACATATAAATCAAATCAAAAATAAATTAAATAAATCAACTTTAATATTCCTAAATTGAACAATTAAAATAATATATTACCAATTACCATTAATAACGTGAAGCTAATTACTAAAATAAATTTTCGTTAATGTAATATGCAAATTGCGTAACTTTAATATAGATTAGCTTTGAATGATATACAAAGAAACCATGCTAGAATAAAAGTGTATAAAAGTCCATTTTTTGCATGAAAATTAATTTGTGAAATCGTGTCGCTTTTGTAAATGTTTATCAAATTGTGAAGAAACACACAGACAGCCAGGAATACGACTTTATATAATAGATTCTAGCTTTTGTAACTATTACAAGGGCGATTTGTTTGCTTAGAGTAATGGGCCAATTCTTTGCAACCCAACTATACTCGTAAAGGAGCTGCCACAGACTGTTAGCTCTTCACGTTTTTCCTTAAACGTTAAATCTATTTTATTATATACTAGCATTTCAGCCCGGCGTTGCCCGGGTGTTTGGATGTGTATGTTGAGCAAAAAAAAAAAAATGGTAGTAGGAAGGCAGGCTCGAACCCGTACCGCAAAGGAGGAAAAGAACGGGGTAAAACCTAACATTTACGCTGTTACGACCATCGCCTCACCGGAAGCGAAATATTCTAAAATCAAGGTTAGACAATCTAAAGGAGATGATAATTTTTAAAAATATCGGCGAAAAAAATGACCCCCCCCCTGTAGAAAAGTGCCTAGTTGAAGGGGGAGATATTAATGTTTTTAGCCAATCTTTCGATATTTGTCGCGTGAAAGGTCGAACTTTAAAACGATACCGATCGTGGTAAAATCCGTCGCCTCTCTTGAAAGTTTAAGGAAGGCATGCGAACAGACATACATGCATACATACATTTATATATTGGTAACTAAAAATTTTCGACCTAAACTAATGAAAAAGCTTGCCCTGTCTCTGAATACCCTTTATGTAAAATTTCAAATATTTGGACACGAAATTGTCTGAGTAATTTCGAAGAGACCGCAGAGGTCAATTTTTTTTTTACTTTGACCCCTTAATATTTATTGTTTTGGGCTCAAATCAAGTTATTAAGTTAGATCCATGTGCAACGAACCTATATCTAAAATTTCAAATGCGTAGACCCAAAATTGTCGGAGGAGTTTGGTAGAGTTCTTAAAGGTCAAATCGTTTAACTTTGACCCCTTTCTCGCCAAATTTCTGGCCAAAAACCGATCACATCGATTTTCCCAAAACTCAGTACCCTGTATATCAAATTTCGAGTCTGTAGACTAAAAATTGACAGAGTTATTGCGTAGGGAAATGTACACAGACACACATACACACACAGACACGTTCACTTTTATAGATATATAGACTTGGAGTTGTCCAAAATGCTGTACATTCCATTTTAAATTATGTCCGTAAAATGGACTAAAGTACAAAGTAAAGGAAGTTAGAGATACAGGACATTAATTATGCTTAGTCCCTTAAAGCAAGCGCAAGTCATTTCCTTGGGTCGATCGAAGTAGCAGATGGGTTTATCATCAAGAAAAAATATTGAAGTAGATAATAGTCAGGATGCGTCAGTGAGTCTACACTTTTAGCGATGAAACTATTATTTAAAACTTAAGCATGACAGATCAACGATAATTCTATTTCAATCGCAAATGTGACAAACCAACGTACAAATCTATGGATAGGGGCATAGACGCATATAAAAAAATGCACCTAATCAATCTTCACATTTTTCAATGAAAATGATATTTCAACTAGAAATAGCAAATAGATCTGTCGATAACGATACAAGGACGAATATTACTCCAACTAGACTTTTTAGTCCGTTGAAAACGGGAAAAACTTATTGTCCGTTTACTTGGAATGAGTACTTCATGTCAGGTTGATGATTGACTATGGTTAAATTTCTGCTCATTTTTGCATTACAAATCCTATTAATACCTAACTCTGCACTGAACGAAAAGTATAATACTTACTTAGCTGCACATTCTCATAAGGAATGGTTCTTACAATATTTCAGCCAGGTTGACCCAGTAGTTTCCGAGAAAAAGTGAAGCTTAATACTAATTTCTATAAACCCCTAACTCTATATCGGACGGATATGACTACTCTTAGTTTGCTGAACTTTATCATAACAAAATTACATACAAAACTTTAGCCAGATCGGCTCAGTAGTTTCAGAGAAACTTCTAAAGTAAATGTGGAATTATGGTGATAATCCGTATTAATCCTTGGCTGTGCATCGAACGGATACCTTACTTGACTGCACTCTATCTTAACAAATATACAAAATTCCAGATAGAATTTCGAGCATAGTACTTTTCGAGAAAAGGTTTAATAGATAAGAGAACAGACAGAATGAGAGAAAAATAATATAAATGCAAGGAAAAGAAAGGCAAAATAAAATTAAAAAAAGAAAGAAGTGGGAAAAATCGAAAGAAAGTGAAAATAAACTCGAAAATCGGTAATTGTGCATATTAAGGGCCGGATTTCTTGTAAATACTCCAACTGAGAGATATTTAAAGATTTTAACGATTCTTTAACCTCAATGGTTTGTATCTCTCTTGCACTTGGTTCACCGGGTATAGTTCTTGACATTAATAGTTCTTGACATTAATTACTGGAATGATGGGGGTATTCTTGATATTTCAGTTTCCTTTCATGTCATACATAAGACATTTGAATTTCTTTATAGTTTTTCTGTCGGCTCTGTTAAAAGGGACACCTACTTTACTTAGGGTTGATAAATTTTCGTTCTTGTCCCATATCACTTTGTCCTGTTTAGCATATTTATTTTCTATGCATGTAGCTGCAGGTATTACCTACTGAAAGTGAATGCTGTATGATTTTCCCAATAGTTTTTAGTGGTGCGTGTTTCTAGAACTTGGTGCGACAGTTGATATTTATTTTTTGTAGTAAGTCCAGTAAACATATATACACACTTTATTGTGTGGCATTGTAAATAAGTCGTCTCCAGCGGAACGTAAAAAATGATGGCAAGTGGCAAACACTTTTAACTTCTGTTTGACAGAACCTGCACTTATTGTCGTTGTTGAGACCATTTATCTTTTTAAAAACGTTGGCTATGAAGTCTTGATCTTAAGCAGCCATTAACATTCTCTGCATACCACATTTATGCGATCTTGATTTTATATCTATCTATATATCTATAAAAGTGAACGTGTCTATGTGTGTGTGTGTTTGTGTACATTTTCCTACGCAATAACTCTGTCAATTTTTAGTCTACAGACTCGAAATTTGATATACAGTGTACTGAGATTTGGGAAAATCTACGTGATCGGGGTGCGGCCAGAAATTTCGCTGTTAAGGGGTCAAAGTTCAACGATTTGACCTTTGAGAACTCTACCAAACTCCTCCGACATTTTAGATGTAGGTTCCTTGGACATGGATCTAACTTAATAACCTGATTTGAGCCCAAAACAATAAATATTAAGGGGTCATAATAGGAGTCAAAGTTTTAAAAAATTACCGTTTTTTTTTGTTTTGTTTTTTTTCTCAGCATACACCTTGAAACACCCGGGCAACGCCGCGCACCCATTGCTAGTAATCTATATAATCTTATTTATCTATCTATTTCAGATATAGTTCATCCAGAAAATATTTGGTACGTTTTTTGGCAAGTCAATGCGTAACGTATAGTAAATTCACCCTGTAAATAATTTCTTCTTACCTTAATTTCTACTTATAAACCAAGAAAACATTAATATCCAAATCTGCTTTCAAATATATTTTTTAATATTAATTTGTCACGTCACAAATATTTTCTTGTATTTTAATGCACACTAAAAGTTGGTTTTATTGCCGACAGAAAGATTGGTTCGCATAAAAACATAAATTGGTTTATACCAGTACGTGTATTATGTATAATTCAGATTGTGGCGACGGAGTTAAAAGTACACCCACCACTGCCTATTAATTGAACAATTTAATGTATCTACGTAATATAAATGTAATATAACAAACTAGGAATTGAAATATCAAAAGGTGGAAGAGTGTATATATAACATTGGACGTGAATTCGCGGATTTATACGATGGTGAAAATATGCCCCCATAATGGATTCTAAGTAGTATGAAGAAACAGATTTGTTCCTGAAGGTTGCCAACTTATTTCTTATAAGAAGAAGGAGAGAGATGCTGTTAGTTCTGGTACTATTTTGCTGCAGTCACCTGTTCATCACCACCATCATATCGAATGAATATGAAGATTCTATTATTGGCATTGGTTTCCCCTATATTTTTCTTGTCAGAATTTATTACGAGAAAGAAATCGGATACTTGCTCGAGGAACCACGTGAAGGTTGCCAACATCATATTAAAATATGATTTTTGTGGAATAAACCGCATTCGATCTTGTGATATCTAGGTCGCCAGAATGTGTCGTTAACAACTGAACTACCGCCAGCCGTTTACTTAAAAAGAAGATTCGTATTATTTAGATTTTCCGGACTACTGTTCTGATCTTGAGGGGTATTTTCACAACGTTTCGGTCGATGTAACTCCCGACTTTCTTCAGATGTACGTTTTCAAACTTGGAAAACTTTCTCTAAAAATTTCGAACGGAACCCTTTACTCAATTTACGGAAGTAGCATGCTCTTGTTCTGTTCGCCATGACTGGGTAGAAATTTTAAGTAATTCGCAATTGTATTTTTAGAATCGCCTGCATTGAGGATTGAACATTCCACCATTCAGACGTGTAACTTACAACTGTTTTTTTTACCAAGTACTTTATCCACTACGCCATGTGATCTTGCTGATATCAACAAAATACACCTAAATAAGGACGCAGATTACATTGATTTATGAAAATCACACGCAAGCAGAGAATAGTAATCCGAAGAATCCAGAAAATGCGAATAATCAACCTTCATCTAAAAAATTCAGAAACTTAAAAAATGTTTGTAGCAAACATGTAAAAGAAATATTTGAATTTGAGTTCACATTGTCTTTTTACGCGTTTTTAGTTTAAGTGTGCTCTTGTATTTTTGCGAAATTAAAACTAGCAAATTAAATCAGTGAATCTATCTGCAATACGATATAGTTGTAATTGTATTGTTTTTGGTAAATCCTACATGTGAAATGTGAGAGCAATTAGCCAATCCTATGTTTCGTTTCAGGTCGAGGTAGAGTTGTTTCAGTTCGATATAAACGAGAGAAACAGTTTTTTTTGTATATTTGAAGAGAATGCTTTCATTACTTAGATAATATTAATTTAGACGAATGAATAATAAACTAATTTCTGACAAACGCCGGTTGTGTCACACTGACTCTTCCTTTTTCGTGAAAAGTTTGTTTGTCTGTCTGTCCGTCTGGTAGACGTGTAATGTTATGACCCTTTAGGCTGTGATCATAGCGTAGTATCTGTCAACTGTGGCAAGTGGGGTCAATGGTCAAAACATTATTATTATTGTTATTGTATTCTTATTTATTGATTTGAGTGACGGATAGTCGCTGGATCAATTATTATGATTAGAAGAATAAACAATTAAATTGCGAAAGAAATGATTGACGTGTGAATCGCAAAAGGAATGTGAAAATAGAAAATAGATGTAAACATTATTTTGGGGTTTTGAATAAACAAATAACTAGCTGTGGACATTGGGTTGGTTTGAGACACGTAATTAGGTGATGTAAGAGAACACGTGATGTAGTTAGTTTTAGAGAGATTCAGAGAGTTGAGGATTGACAACCAGAGCAGACAGACGTCTAGACTGGGGTGGACAGACAGCTAGGGAGCGAGCTGTAAGAACATAAATGTAGACAAACTGCAGATCCTGTGAAAACCATTTGAGACAACTGTAATAAATTTATATTATAAAAATATAAAGAGTTGTTTTAATGGTTTCACAAATAAGAACAGATGTCTCAATTGGTTGGTGCTGATCGCTTCATAGTTCGTCACGGAGCAGCGGGAAGATACAGAAGAACTTTTTAAGAAAAAGGTATGAGGCATATATTATTCTTCTTATATATGAACTGTAAAAATATCCCGTGTGATAAGTCTGATACAACATGACTCGGTTTACACGTCAATATCATGTCCCCTGGCTAACAACATACATACGATTTATACGTTTATTATCTGTCTGTTAAAAGAACAATATCTTACATCCACTAGATAACACATGACACGTTTTAATATATCATCTCCTCCAATATAAAACAATATACAAAAGACGTTGTATTTTCTTGACACTAACACCATATATGTTAAATAACCTTTGTTTACGTCATCCAATATAAGCCTTAAAGTAAATTATTGTGATCCGATTTCTGATCTTATCTTCCTCGGGAAACACTATTCTTTTGTTAATCGTGTTTCTCGATTTACTGCCATCATAGATAAGAAATGTCCGTTTCTTTCTAAAAGAATTCTGGTTCTGTTGTTATTTTTTAAATTTTTTTTTACTATCAAACTCTAGAGGGTCAGGCTGCAAAGTCCATGTCTTTTCTAACAACATCATAATTTTATATGCATCCAGTAATGTTTTTACAGAGTTTAGCCGTACGTCATTTACACTTTATTTAAAAACAGAATGTTCGTCCTTACGTAACGTTTAAATTTCAAATAGCAGTTTCGGTCGGAATCTAATTTTAAATACCATTTTTCATGCAGTTTATTTATGGTTCGAAATTTAAAAAAAATGGTTTCATTGTATTTCTGGTAAAAAAATATTTCTGCTGTAATGAATACGTTTGTTTTCAGTTTGAAACAGAATTTTTAAAAGCACTGATTGAATGGATGTAACTTAATAACATCCGTCCGTGTTTTGTTTTTCCCTCCAAATGAGACAAAAATGAATGATTATAAATCGACCTGAGTTTTCCTCGTTTCCATCTCTTATTTGCGTACTAATATTTTTCAAAATCGATTTCCTGTCAACCTCAGAACGTTAATCCAGAATTAAGATTATTTAGATTTCGTTTTCGACTTGAAAATCGCAATAATAAAAGGATTTGATTGTTTGTTGAGTCTCCGATTAATGCAGATGGGTTTTACTAAATCTATATTTAATAACATTAAATTCCATTTTGTAACGACCAATTTTATGCAGAAGTGCCGGAAAATATTGAAGTTACTTCTGCTTCTGCCCTTCTCTGTTTATTAAAATTCCGATGAAAACAGACGCATTTGCTTATCGATTGAGACGCCCTCCAATTCCTGAAGTTTTTCAAACAACCACAAGCGTAATTTTCGCAGCTAGACATGAAATATGTGTTGTTTGTCATTAGAAAGCAGTTTATATTTAGCGCGACATGCGTGTTGTTTAACTCCAACATAGCGAACTGAAAAAAATCGAATGAATACAGTAATTCTGGATTAACGTTCTGAGGTTGACAGGAAAACCCCCGGGATAAAAATTATAAATTACTATATAATCAAATAACATTATAAATAACACTGTAAGACGGAACAAATCCCGTAACCAGGAGACGGAAAAAAAACATCGTATTCTATGTCGTAACCTGAAAAAAACGTATCCTAGGAGCACCGTATCCCGGGGTTCTACTGTACTATGTTACTAATCGTCGCCGTCATCATAAAACTTGTCATCAGAGGAGAATACGGCGGACTTTATGAACCAGAATTTGAGAGGCGGGGATGCAATGACAGTGGCTTACTTTATAGCCGCCATAAAAGCGTATATATCATCGATGTGAGAAAAAACAAGTAAACACTGAATGATTTATATTTATATTGTCGATCTGGTGTAAGCAGCGCACTTTAGTGTCTATAGATAATGGGTTTAATTCAAGTTGACAGAAGACGTCTTATCACGGGAATGGCTAAGATACTTGAGATATATAGATAGGTACTGTAAACAATGTCGTTGAAGAAATCTATAACATGTAAAAAAAAAAAAAAAAAGACCTAACAGGTAGCTCTTTGGTTCCGAAGTTAGTATTAAACCGGTATTAATGGAGAAAAGAAACTACTACATTATAAAAGAGGGACCAAGATGAAAAGAAATCGAATACCGTGTTGGGAGAAACAAGCTTCCTGTAGTGAGTACTTTCTTTCTATCAACAAAAATCATCTTTCTCCTTTTTTTTTTCTTTTACTTTTTTTTATTCGTTTTGCACCAAATTTTTTGCTACTCTTTAGCTCTGTGGCAAGTCATAACGATTAGGAATAAACAAAGAATGCTATATCTGTAAATTATTGTTCACAGTACTTTCTTTGTCAATCTGTCTAATAGTATTTCTTTTAAAATAATAGGAATACAGTATTAAAAAAAACAAGGGTCATACTATAAATACTTACCCTTTCTACGTTTCGTAAAATAACTATGATTGCCAACTAAATATGACGTTTCGAATTTTTTAGATGAGGATAGGTTATTCGTATTATTTGGATTTATCGGACTACTGTTCTCATCTTGAGTGTGATTTTCACAACGTTTCGGTCAATGTAACCTCCGACCTTCTTCAGGTGTATCTTGTCGAACTCGGGAATGTTTCTGTCGAACTCGAGAATTTGGACGGAATTTCGAGCGGAACTCTTTATTTACTTCACGGGGATAGCGTGCTCTTGTTCCGTCAGCCATGACTGGATAGAGGTCCGAAGTACTTCGCAATTGTATTTTTCGGTCGCCCATACCTGAGGATTGAACCTTTAACCTTCAGGAGAATATCGCTTTTTACAATTGATTTTTACCAAGTATTCTAACCCACGGGTCGGAATTCCCAAATTCGGCAGAAACATTCCCGAGTTCGACAAGATACACCTGAAGAAGGTCGGAGGTTACATCGACCGAAACGTTGTGAAAATCACACTCAAGATGAGAACAGTAGTCCGATGAATCCAAATAATACATCAACTAAATATCTCAAAATTAGTACTTATATATATATATATATATATATATATATATATTTAGTTTCTTAATGTATTTAAAATTATAGAAATGTGATGTACGTTTTCTTTACGAGTTATTCGTCTATTCAAACAAATCGTTATTCGCTATACACTATCCTTAGTGTATGATTAGTATTTCCTGTATATTCCATTGTTATGTGCCAATTAGTTTAAGCGTTTATCGGTTAAATATTTTCACACAGACACGCACACATATATACATCTACTGTTTTGTTTGTATAGATTTATGAAATTAGTTATTTAAAAACTTGGTTGTGTATGCACATTTGTAGATATATGTTTTGAAAAACGTAAGTCAGAACTATGTGATGTAACATCAAAGCAATGCTCATTTTAAGGTAATGCGTTAAGCCTAAACCTAAACGTGGATTCCATAAACAACGTTTCTTTCCTAAAACTGCCCAACTTTGAGACTTTGTTCCACTAGTCTGCTTTCCAATAAATTTCAGTATTGTTATCTTCATGTCCACCGTAATCAAGTCCTTATTGAACCGTCTTGTTAAAAAAATTAATTATACTAAATCTCAACTACTAACTACTTCTACGCTATCGTCCCAATGACTACCGTACACATATTAAATATTATCCTCGAGTGACCTCTTGCCCTTGATATGAGGTTACCCTATGTAAATAAACAGGTCTAATTACAAGATAATCGAAATAGCACAGTTCGAAAGAACATCAGATTGAAAGTCTCAAATTTTGGTTTCGATTTCCGGTCAAGGTATCTACTTTATTTGTTGGTAATGTATTATGTAGTACTAGCATGAGGGCCCGACGTTACCCGGGATCGAATGATGACCAACGAATGTTTCGTGTTTTTTATAAATTATTTTATGAAATCGCCCATTTTTTATTAAATTTTCGATTGGCTGCCTGCTCTAGTAAGGGACCCATCGTAGAGCACCGGGATAAGCTCACATGTTTCTCGCTATGACATTTTACAATAGATTGTACTCTACATTCACTGTAGATAACCTGCTGTTGATTTTATAAAATCATTTTTACATATAATGGCTTGGATTTAAGTTTAAAATGCAAAAAGTCAAGTATCATGCTTCAATTGTACTCTAAACAGAAACATCCATTTCGAACGCGCCCTTGTCATATCAAATAACCTACTGTTGATTTAATATGTTGAACCTTTCGGCTTGTCTAGTAATAAAACTTCTAAAATGCACTTGTGATGTTAGGCTGTGTAAGGTGTTAACTTTGGTCCAAATCGCCTGTTCCTTCTTTTTTTCGGATTATTTCGATTATCGATTATGGATATTTATCGAAGACATTGCGATACAAGAGCTATCTAACAATACTGCAAGGCACATGAAGTTTCTTCTAGGGAAATTTTATAAAATACATCGGCACAGCCGTTTTCGAGTTCATAGGGAATGAACTCACAGATACAACACACATATATTTGATATATTGTTGACACTATTATTTTGTACATACTCTGCTAATATATAAATATAATAGTAAAGATGTGTGTATTCTATTTGCAAAAAAGTTAAAATATTTCGTTTGAAAAATTGTGATTAACGGAAAGAAAAACACAGACAGAAAATTTCAAAGTGGACCCCATAGAAATTGTAAATCAAATGTATCATTCAATTGTTGAAAAATATTTATATTCGGTGGAATACGGTTCTAACACAGACCACACGATATTTGTCCCAAATGACAAATCATTATCTTAGTTGACTTAATGCAGTTTCAATATTTTTTGTTTTGTTTTTGTTTAGGATTATTCTATCCTCATTGTACCGGTGTGTCACATATTTTTATCCTATGACCGTTGGATGTATTATCGCACATTGTAACTAACCTGAATGCTAGGAATATGAACTTTAGTTCGAGTTTCATATTTAACGTTACAGCAGCATCAGGGGGTGACGGTGACTTAGTGGTAAACGACATAGACTAATAACCTCTGTATGTGCAGTTCGAATCGAGTTTGTTTCACAGAAACACTTTCTCTTATGGATGCTGGCAACCTTCACGTAGTCTCTCTCGTAAGCACTCGATGTCTTCCTAGAAAGTAGTCTAACTAGAAAGATATAAGAGAAACGAATGCAAACAATAGAATCAGCTGATTAAATCGAAATGAATAAATGAAGAAATGATACTCAACCACAACCATAGTAGCAACTAATGAAAATTTTACTTTCTTGTATTTCGTCTTGGACGGTCGGCAATCGCATAATTAAAACGAAAAACGGGTGGGTGGTGAAAACGTACGTAAGAATATGAATTATCTTACTGTGTCATAATATAGATTGCTATAATGAATATGTGTAAAGATAAAGTTCAATATATTTTGTTGGCTAGATAAAATGGAAACGCTCTCGAGTGGGCAATAAGTGTTCGCGTACGACGTAGACGATTAATTGTACACATCGTCCTGAAAATATTTGGATACGTCCACGTATATCTATAAGTAACACTGCCGGTCGGTTATTCACGTTTAAGATTGGAACACCACATTAACTTCATTTATGAATCCCAATAACGTATCATGCCTGTCCGTTGGTCGTTCATTCGGTCTGTCACGTTAAAGTTTTAAATAGCATTTGTACCCATCTCTCACATAATACTTAAGATGAAAATAGTGTTTTCGTCGACATGTCACGGATAACTTTCGAATAGCATGTTTATATATGTATAGCAGGTTCTGTTCGTTCATTATTCTGATTTTTCAGTTTGCCTTGCTTAAATGTAAAATAACATTCACAGTGCTGCATGTTATCAATATTCCTGATGATTTAAAGGCATAATTATTTCGAGAAATTGGCTTGATTCCCGTCCGACTAGAGTATGGCAACCTTCAAGTGTAATGTAAACAAATTCTTGTTAAACCGTCTCTTTAAATAATCAAATTGCACCCAGCTTAAACCACTAACGATTACTACACTACCACATTACATCCATTAACTCTTATCCTCTAGTGGATTTGGATCTTAATAAGTGATTACTCCCTTGTAAAAAAACGAAACGAAAATAAGTAGGTGTTACTGAAGATAAGATACGAATTAAAATGTGTACCTTGATGACGACAGACATTTTGTCTCCAACGTATTCTAAAAATGATTAAAGTTTCCTGTGCGTACGCTAAAAAAGTAATACAATGGGAGATTAGCTTACGAACCTAAAAGATATTAATTGATGTCAAGAGATTGAGGTCTACAAAACGTGATCATATATTTTTACTTTATACGAAAATATCAGGATCCAATACAGAACATGTATTTTTTTTTTTTAATAAAATGCTTTAAACCGAATCTAGAGGGTAATATTATGTCGAGGAAAATAAAATACGATGCATGTCTCAGAAATGAAAACAAACGAGATACTGTCAGAGCATTCAGTCGTAACAATGTTTTTTTATTGTTTCGTTTTTACATATATGTTTGTGGAAATCGCTCCAGAAAACGCATGAAGCTACTTGATGCAAGGAATTAAAAATACATGTCAAGATCAAAAACTAGATAACGATAAGTGTTAAATGAATAGGTTCTAGCTCGGGAAACAACACTTCTTCTCCAATTTGTCAAATAAGATGTGAGTATTAAAGTACTAAGATAAGAAGCGGCCAAACATAAACCAAAGGTGGGGCACACGTATATACCATTACAAAATCATAACCAGTTTTCATTTTTTTCTTTCGTTCTTATGACCTGATAATTGCTTTATAAAATGTTATAGCTTCGCGTTTTGCACTGATGAAATAATCATTCATCTTTTTTTACTTAGATGTTAAATAAGTTTGATGAGCTATAATAACTAGGGCTAGGACAACAGCATATTCTTTTCATTGCTTTGACTCTCGAGTGTGTATCCGTTGATATCTTATATGCTTTTATATAGAGTGATGTGGTTCTCATTTGATTAACTGTGTCGGAAATATACTCGAGAGCCAAAGCAATAAAAAGATTATGTTGTCATAGCTCTAATAACAACCAAACAACCCATCTAATATATATTATTCTTTAATTGGAATTCATTTTTGAGATGAGCATTATATACAGGGTGTCCGTAAAGTTACTATACAGTCTTATTGTGTTATTGTATTATATTTGTATTAATAGTGTATTTTTTGAGATTTTTATAAACATAAAGGTGTTATGTATTTTTATTTCTTTTGTTACAAATAAATATTTTAATACAATATCTTGCTGTACTGTTAATATATTACAGGGTGTCTGTATTGTAACTTGTAAGACTGTATAGTAACTTTACGGACACCTTGTATATTAATTTATTTTTATTTCGGACTATTATTCTCATCTTTATTAGTTGTTGTTTTTACATCTTTATTGGTTGTTGTTTTTCGCGTACGGACCCGACTATGGACGATCATATAATAAATAAACGTGGATTTATAAGATCAAAGAATCCAACCTTGATCGCCCTTCGGGACCCGTGGCGCAGTTGATAGAGACGTTGAATCTCTACGGTTCCAGATGTGCATTGTCTGAAGATAGCGGTTTCAATCCTACCCAAAGCGTGCCAGAGGTTTACTTGGCCAAAACGTGGTGAGACGACAACAACTACGGATGGCAGTGATTGTTGAGAATACAGTTAAGAGATTCGAAGTTCTTATCCGTCTTGGTTACCACCTGACGAAAGCCAGAGGAATAGCTGACCGAAACGTCGTGAAAAACAACAACCAATAAAGATGAAAAAACACATTTAATATTTCACATTTTTACAACACAAATATATTTCAAATCAATCAAACACATACAAAAATTCCTCCCAGTTAAAACCTTAATAAGATTTATAACTGTTATTGCAAGCCAATCATGTTTGTTACAACTAACCTTCAGCTTATGTTTAAATAAGTTCAGCCATTAATGTAAACAGCATTTGTTTTACCGTCACTCAACGATATGTCCCAAATGTTCATGGCTGCGTTAAGCAATACAAAACGTTGTTAATACATTTTGGAGACACAGATATGTTACAGAAGCTGTGAAAAATGGAGCGAGATGCTCAAGCATAGTCCTACATTATAGATGAATGACTAATTAACGATGAAGTGCACTCCTAAAAGAACCCAACATCTTCGCAAAAATATACGCGCCGTCCCACCTTTAAACCGTATAAGATTTTCGTTTAAGATCGATCTTTTATTTTTATTTCAAATATTTTCAATCTTAAGAATTTTTCAGAGGGCAAAGTGCATGTCTTTGCAAAATCACAGATATAATACCTACAAATAAAGATAAAGATTTTCGAGGTCCTGGATATGACCTTAAACTATATCCGATGGTGGGGCCCCAGTTTGCGGGCTTTGGGGAGTGTGGAGCCACCCCTTAATTGCCATTGCTCCCAAGTCCACTCTGACCCTGAGTGGTAGTACCTGGTCCTAACTATGGATAAATAGAAACCGACTTGAAAGAAATTTATATATTCTATTAAAAAATTTTCTGAACACTGGATTCGGTATTAAATAACCTGAAAAGGATTTTCGAGTAAAACTACGGTTTAGTAATTCGTAACGCATGAAATAGGAATGATGAAATGCAAGTACCTACTATAGAGTAAATAAGTTGCAGAATTATAAGTAACTTATTGTCATTCCAGTGATACTTATTTTTTCCTATTAAAGCGGCACTAGCACTAAGATATTAAACGTACAACGTTTGGACAAACTCGATTAATAATATAAAGACAAAGATAAACAAATGAAGCATGCATGGTACCCCATTAGTGCACAGTATATGAGGCATAAATACTGACTAAGTTCAGCATTTGCCTTCTCCCTATTTACCCCAAAATCCTAAGGGGACGTAAAATCCTGGTGAAAATGAACAAAACGGTGCAGTTTTAGGTCTTAACATATTTAAATTTGAGTTCTGCACCATGCAAAAAAAAAGAAATCACCAAGTCCATGATTTGTCCCCTACCATTGATCCCCAATACTAAGTCTATCATTTGCCCCCTTCTCCCCATTTACCCCCCCCAAGTCCCCAAGGCCTTAACATATTTAAATTTGAGTTCAGCACCATGCAAAACTGATAAATAGACATACACAGAAAATTTTGGACAAATATGGTAAAATAGTTCCAAAAATGGAGTGTTTTTATTAGCCCTAGAAGAGCACCCGGGACACACCCAAGAGTTATCGTGAAGTATAGACAAACAAAATTATATAGAAATCAGTTAGTTACAACTTTTCAAAAAGTTTTATAAAAATCCAAGGCATCGCTTTTTTTAATAAGCACAAAAGCATCAATTTTAATCATTTTAAACTGAAAGGCGCCCCTAATGGAGGCAACTGGAGTTTTCCTGAAAAATCCGTTCTGTTACTTTTTACTCATATCATGTTTAATGTTTGTGCAACATTTTTTAAAATTCCAAGGCGTAGTTATTGAGAAAAGTGCGGACAGACGAACAGACGGACGGACAGACATGGGTGAATTTGCAGGTCCACCCTCCTTTTGTGCGGAGGACTAAAATAAATGTCTACGGATGATTTAAGGATGTGATTTTGAAGATCATTAATGCAGATCAGGAAGAGAGTTGGGCCCAGGATGGACACCTGAGAGACTTCAGCGTTAATACTGTAAGCTTCTGATTTCTGACCAGCAACCACTACTCTTGAACCTATTGGCAGGAACAAATATGAAGAGACAACACCATGAGTGACTCGCAAACTTCTATTAGGAAGATAACTGATTGCTAACTTATAATAATAAGCGGTTTCCCTAGACTCTCAGTGACTATAAAGCTTGCGTATATTTATATATTTTTCGATAATAATTACAAAGGATTTCACGTTATCGTAACAGCTGCTTACCATTTATTTATCATGAGTAAGAGCCATTGATTTTGCCTGGGATTTGGGTGGCAACGAGCATCCATAAGGTTCCAACATTGTCCGTATATTTCTAGTGGGGGTTTGATTAGTGCTCGCGTACTGGATCTTTCCATGCTCCTTGAGTGTTCATGATTATTTTGACTGCTATGTAGAGGCTACTGCCATCACTTTCGCTTTACTTGGGAAGTGGGGGTTGTTTGAGTTTCCTTGCGTTCTATGTGGTGGTGTTTTTTTATGTTTCGTTTTAATTCTATTACTACGTCCATGTTAAGTGTTAGCGTTAATAGTTTATCGGGGTCTGTTTCGGCATTTGATGAATTTCCATCAGATTTCAGATGATTTTATTACTGATGTCCGTTGTATACTTTGCTTCTTTTTTTTATCCCAACTTCCCTGTCTTTTATTTCACAGGGCTTTTACAATTATTCGTATTAGATTGACTTCCAACGTGTTCCATATTCCTCTCAATTATATGGCACATTCCGTGTATTTACTTCGTTTTTCTGTCTCCTTGATTTCCACCGCGTGTTCTTCTCAGACGGCAAAATCTACGATTTTGCATAATTTTTCCTTCTCGTTGACTATTATATCATCCAATCTGCTTACTTGGGTAAGTATATTTGATTGTATCTTTGTACCCAGAAAATGTTTTGATTTTCGCTTTCCAGTACTATTTCCGGTGTGTCTGATAACATTTGTCTGAGTGTTCAAAATGCAACTGCTTGCACAGTTCCCAATGCACTTTCTTTCCCATACAGTCACCTCTGTACTTGTAATCACTTTGGGCTGCTTATCTGCATTTACTTATGTGGTTTTCCTGTTTCATTTGTTTCTCTACAAAGTTTATATTTACTGTTTTTCTGGATTTTGTACGTCTTAACTTTAATATAGTTTGTCCAAATTTCATTATTTTGTTCGGCTGTAACTAGTGATTCCGTTTCTATATTAAGTGTCCTTTTTTTAGCCCTGTCTGGTATTTTCATAGTTGCTTTCTTTTGTCATTCGTATAAATCGTCCATGTGGCTGTTTTTCTTTCTACTTTTTTCATTGTCTTTTTTCTGTTTTCATTGCTTCCTGAATTGTTTATATTGACAATGTCTCTTGCTACATTTATTAACCTTGTGTTCTGGTTTATGTATTTTTCCAAATCTGTGTTTATATCTACCACTTAGTATTTTATACTCGCCAATCATCTTCCTTCTTCACTCACTATCGCAGAGCATCGATCAATATTATCTTTCGAATATAGTGCCTTGTGCATGATCATTAACTTCCTAGTTTTCTACTTAAAATGTATGGGTTTCTACTTTTGCTCCAATCAATGAAGCGACCAGAATATTTTTCTAGTGATACTGCGCAGGTGTTAATTTCTTTTTATTAAATTTCTACTAAATAATTAATTTTTAAGGGTTTTTCTTGTTACTAGATATTCTTTTCCTAATCTTCTTTTTTCATTTCTGTTGGCTTGATAGTACTTGCTACCAGAACTTCAAAATATTTGTTACAGAAAGCGCGCTCATCTCTTCTTGGTTGGGCAGTTTCATACGCCATGATGCCTCCAGTTATTCTATTTTCATTTCTAGCAATGCACGCTCGTCCATTCCGAATTGTGATTTAATGCCTTGGCTGATAATTCTGGTTGTGTTTATTAGGTTTACTAGTTTATTTATTTATTTTTTTAAAATTGAATTTGGTCGTCCACATATATTTTTTTTACATGGAGGTCACTACTTATAAAGTCCCGGAAGCTACTCGGAGATGAGGGTTATTGCGTGTACAGTAATCAATGGGATAGTATCGTAGTAATCGTTCGTATTGGAGATGTGATAGAGTGTCTTACTTAAGGGGGGCGGTTTGTCAGGAGTTTGTTTATGTTGGACTTGAATACATCCAAGTTGTAGTCAGGTGGGAAACAGGCAAACGGAAGAGAGTTCCACAGTCGTGCACTTCTACGAAAGAAGCTCTGCTCATTGAATCTACGCTTGGATTTAGGCACGAGGTAGTTTATTCCTTTTCTGTGTATTAAAATCATATATCATGAGTATACAGTTGAGTGGTATTATGGCTATGATAAGCAATAGTGGTGATGCGGTATCTTTTAAAAATATCTCTTTGTATTCTTATTTCTGTCAGATGTTTGCCTCCAGCAGTCAGTTCCAGTCTCCGTGTTTTAATCGCTTTCATTTTCTTTGTGTTGTTGTTGTTGTTGTGTTGTTGTTGTTCTTCTTCTTCTTCTTCTTTTCCTTCTTTATTTGCTTCTCTTCTTTTTTTTCCTTCTTGTTACGCCGTGTTTAAATCAGATGATAATTAATCTATGAATAAATTCAAATAGTGTAATAGCATGTTCTATTTTATTCGTTAGATACAGCTCAGTTTTACGTAATTGTTTTATTCACAATTTTGTTTGAATTTGGAAAGGTGGCGGAAGTATATGCTCTACCGAGTACCAGTCTATAAAAAAAATATATGCTGACACGTCTTAAATGCAGTCAAACGTTGCTAAATGTTCGTTTGATAATTTCCCCATAGCTTCCTATCAATTAAAACGCGAGGCCTTCGTCTACCTCACCGCAGGGGGACGGTATGCTTTCTTTGTATCTGCTGAATGAGCAAAAATTCGTTCGGGTATCGATTTCCGATTGTGAGCATGGAAATGTACGAAATCGATCGTCGCCTGGCATGTCAGATAAGATGATCAGGGGGGGGGGGTTATGGTGAAAATGAACCAAACCAAAACTGGACGGCGGTGCCGTGGCATATTTGATTTGGATACCTGGGTGAATGGGTTAGATGGCGCAACCTTTAAGTTACAGGCCACCAACACTCATCAATTATTAATGTTCCACAATTGTCTGATCTATATCTCTATACAATTTCCCATTGCTAATATATGTACTTGGTTCACAAATCTCTGAAGGGATTTTAAATACATTAAGATATCTCCTCTTTCTCCATTTCTCTTTCTTTCTATCTTTCTCTCTCTCTTCCCCCTCTCTCTATCTATCTATGTCTCTTCGTTCGGTCAGCTAATATGCATATACAGAATGGAACGATAAAATTGTCGCCCTAGAAAAAACGACATACTTCCGTTTGATGAAACCCGGTTTTCTTTTTTCATTTTTTTTTTTTTTTTTTTTTTTGCAGACCATCTACTAGTTTACTAGTTGTGTATAAATCCCAAGAGCGATATAAACCTTCTATTATGTCTAAAAATGATATAATACTAAACAAGCGAGATTGGAGATGCGCCACTGGAAAACTCATGCTCCCGACCGATCTAATTTCTGATAACAAAGAGATTCAAGCTTGGTTTCAGAAAGAGTGCTACGACTTTGTACCCTTCTCTTGCTGGCCCCCCTTCTCTTCCGACTTGAACCCGCTGGACTACTTCGTTTGGTCATACGTCGAGAACATCATCAACATGACCTTCCACAACACCAAAGCCAGCCTGATCGCCGCTACTTGCCGAGGATTCGCCGAGCTCCCGCCGACGCTTGTGGAAAAGGCATACTTTTAGTTCCGGACCCGTATCAAGGCAAAGATTGAGACTAAAGGCGGCTACATTGAATAGACGTCAGCTCTACTACATAATCAAGTTACTTAAATTGATTTTTACAATAAAGGTTTTAAAATAAAACTAGCGTTTTTTTTCTTTAGGGCGACAAATTTATCGTTCCAACCTGTACTAGAAAATATCTGTTTTTTAATGACGTTTTTACGTTATAACAGATTTCCATAGCATTTAAACGCACTCAAACTGTACAGCCACAAATAAAATAGTACTGGAAACCGAAAATCACAAAATCCTTTGGGACGTTGAGATATAATCTAATGGACTTATATAAGCAATGAGACTTGACGATATAATAGTTAACAAGGAAAGAATTCCAAATTGTATATTTGGCTATCCCAGCATACAACTAAAATAAAAGAGACGCAAAAACGTAGCAAATACACAAATTTTGCTAGAAAACTGCACGAAATATTAAACATAAAGATAACGAATATAATACCGATAATCCTAGGATAATCTGAAGAGTGCCGAAAAGCTTGGAAAAAAGATTAGGTTAAATTGGAATCAAATGTAAGACTGGTGCAACATAGCGCGGACGTGTGCATGCAGATTTATGCAGAAATGGCGTCACCAGTAGGGGAAAATGAAGACTTTTAAAAGGAGATCACGTTATAGACGGGAATAACGTTTGAAATCACGTTAGAGGCGTAGATGATGTTCGAGAGCACGTTCGAGAAGACGATCATGTGGGTGATGTTACAGTTGTAATTGGAGAATGAGAAAAGAAATAAATGTACAAAAAAAAACGAGTTGAAGTTCTTATATATTCTTTGTCTTCTTTGCGAATGAGGCGACAACGTACTTGTTCTCGGACAACGTTATACTGAGATTATGTAACTGACTGCAATGATGAAAACTGCTGAAATCCTGACGAAAATCCTTTGATATGGAAACAAAATCATATAAACTACGGAAAGTAACCAGCCACATGGACAGAATGCAACAGATATAAAACAAAAATATGGAAGGGAAACCAACGCGAAACCAATGGAACTGAAACGACAATAATTTTTTAAACATTGCTCTCTCCCCACAAAAAAGGAAGACGGCATTAGCCTCGGCTGATATTACACAATATGATGAAGAGCCAATGAGCGTAGAAAATCGAGGAGAGAGAGAGCACAAACCAGACCTTCACTAGAAAAGTGTGCTGAGTATTATGACATGGGAGAGGCTTATTGCAACTGAAACCCCAGAGGAACTTATAGCCGTTGCCAGCGAAAAGTCAATGGTAAGCAGTTTTGTGGTAATGCTAAATTATTTATAATGGTTATCAAAATGAATGTAGAATACTTGAAATCAGTTGAGACTTGTTGGTGCTCAAACTGCAGGGAACACCACCGGTTTAAATTTGTGATAAATCACTAACAATGGTCAGTGTTCTCATATAGATCATCATCAATGTTTACTCATTCCTAATGAATAATAATTATAATAATAATAATAAGAAGAAGAAGAAGAAGAAGAAGAAGATACTCAGGACCGTTCATAGGGTGGAGCAAAGAAGAACTGAGACAGCTCGATCAGAAGACCAGGAAACTCATGATCATGCACAACGCACTACACCCAAAGGACGGTGTTGAGCGACTCTACATGAAAAGAAAAGAATGCAGGAGAGAACGGGTTTGTATAGAAGATTGTGTGCATGACATAAAACAGAATTAGAAAAATACATAACGCAAAACAATGAAAAAATAATCATGGCAGCCAGAGGCACTGAAAAAATCGACAAAACCGAAATCAGAGAGATAAGATGATAAAAGAAAATGGCAAGAAAAACAAGTACATGGGAGATTAATAAGGATAAAAAAAAATAATGGGAATAACAAAAACACTTGGGTATGGATGCGAAAAGGACACATAAGCCGGGAAACTGAATCCCTAATACTGCGACGCAAGATAACTCAATAAGAACCAACCACATCAAAGCAAAGATCGACAAAACACAAGAAAATAGTAAATGCAGACTCTGTGGACAAAGAGACGAAACGATAAACCATATAGTAAGTGAATGCAGCAAACTGGATTAAAAGGAATACAAGAACAGACACGGCCAAGTGGGAAGGGCAGTATCTCGATCGCACGGACAAATGGTACAAACATAAACCGGCAACAGTACTTGAAAACGAGAATCTCAAAATCCAATGGGACATTGACATACAAAATGATAAACTCATCCAAGCAAGAAGACCGGATGTTGTAATAATTTACAAGAAAGTAAAGTCCTGTCAAATCGTAGACTTTGCTGTTCCAGCTGACCACAGAGTAAATATCAAAGAAAAGGAGAAACGGTGAAAATACACAGAGCTAGCCAGAGAGCTGACAAGGATATGAAAGATGAAGAAAATCCAAATAATTCCTATAATAGTAGGAGCACTAGGAACAATCCCAAAAACTTGGGAAAAAATGGAGGAATCGAATCAGAGGAATAACTGGAAAGATACAACGAATAACAATAATGAAAACAGCTGAAATATTTAGGAAAACCTTTTGAATGTGGAGACTAACACACATGAGCCACATGCGCGGGCCAGACAAACTGCTGCAGATGTAAAACATGAAACGCTACATGGAACCAAGAACGTTGAAGCGGCATATCTATACGTTCCCTAACCCCACCCTACCCCTCATTACCACATTACCGTCCCCCTCAAAAGAAAGAGTGAGACTGAGTAGTCAAGGAGGAAAGAAAGACCGAGGAGAGAGCGCTGAGCAAGCCCTCCGCTAGACAAGTGCGAACAGAACTGGGACCTTGGGGAGGCTTATTGCCACTCAAATTCCAGTAAAGACCAGTGGCCGCTGCTAGTGAGAAATCGAAGGTAAGCGGCTGTTCCGATAATGCAAGGTAATTTGCAAAAGTTATCAAAAGAGTTTGAGAGTACTTGAAACCTGGGGAGACTTGCTGTCACTCAGCTTCCAGGGAACACCACAGGTTGTTATCAGGGAGAGATCTGATGACCTCTGTGAAAGCTCTTAGTGAGTAAATGATAATAATAATAATAATAATAATAATAATAATAATAATAATAATAATAATAATAATAATAATAATAATCTTTTCCACCCAAGTTTCAACCCCAAAATAAAAATTATAGTGCTGGCACCAGCTGATATCAGACCAAATAGTCAGAGTGTCAAAGAGGATTGAAAGACCGAGCAGTGAAAACACTTACCAGACCTCAACTGGATAGTTGCGTATGGGACTGGGACTTTGGGAAGGTTTATTGTCACCCACATTTCAGTGAAGCCCAATGGTCATTGTGTGCGAGAAATCAACGGCAAACAACTATTGCGATAACGCAAAGCTTATTGAGAGACGTGAAGAGTATTGGAAATTTGGGGAGATTGTTATCATTCAGACTTGGTGTAACACCGCCGGTTGTTATTGGTGAGCAATCTCTGATGATTTATATGAAATTCCTAGTGATGAGAAATATATATATATATATATATAAATGAATATAATAATAATAATAATAATAATAATAATAATAATAATAATAATAATAATAATAATAATATGCTTTCTACTCTAATAGTTAATAGTTTCCTTGTAAGACTTTGGAATTATCTCCCAGGTCCCTGCTTCCCTAACAGTACTAACATGCAGACGTTCAAATATAGTGTGAAGAGACATCTCGCTGCTCTACTCCCCACATAGCATCCTGTCGAATTTGTCCCTTAATGCTCAAAGAGTACTGTACTTTGTATTGGGTGAAAGTGTCACAGAGTTAAAAAGAAGGTTATGGAGGAGGCTCGTCTTACCAACCTTTAACTTATTTACCAAAACATCGTAAATCATACATAATAATATGGCTCAAAATACTAAAATACCAGGTAATATAACCAATCTGATAGAAAATGCAATGGGAACATGGAGACTTGAACTGTCAGCTAATGGACAATACATAGCTGAAATCAAAATGCAATCTTCCAATGTTATTCTCTATCACCGCTACTGTTTATTATAGCCATGATGTCCCGGAACAAGCCGGATACAAGTTCACTAACACAAAAGAAAGAATGAACCACCTAATGTATATCGATGATTTAAAACTGGTTGTAAAAAAAAAACAAAGAGAACTAGAAACACTAATAAACACAAAGAATCATTGACTAGTAAATCCAAATGGAATTCAGTATGGAAAAGTGCACACTGCTGACCACGAGGAGGGGAAAACTAGAAACAACAAAAAGTATAGTACTACCCAATCTAACAGAAATTAGGGCATAGGTGAACATGATAGTTACAAATACTTTGGAGTGCTGGAAGCAGACGCCATCAAAGCAACAAAAATGAAAGAGAAAATAGGAAAGGTATAACTCAGAAAAACAAGAAAACTCCTCGAAACAACATTAAATAGTCGAAATCTAATCAAAAGACTAAACAAGTGGGCAGTGTCACTTTTTTTTACATGGGGATCACCACTTATCAAGGCCCAGAGGCCACTCAGGGATAAGGGTTATTGCGTGTACAGTAATCAATGAGAAAGTATTGTAGTAATCATTAGTATTTGAGATTTGATAGAGTGTCTTACTTAAGGGGGCGGTTTGTCAGGAATTTGTTTATGTTGGATTTGAAGACATCCAAGTTGTAGTCAGGTGGGAAACAGGCGAACGGAAGAGAGTTCCACAATCGTGCACTTCTGAGAAAGAAGCTCTGATCATGGAATCTGCGTTTGGTTTTAAGCACAGATAAAGAGTGGGGAAAATTATTGACAGTAGTTTCAGTCAGACGGGTGTTTCTCGTGAAAGATTGGCGAAGGCAGACGAGAGATTGGAGCTCCGACGAGCACTTGCCATGGAAATAACCATAAAACAAAGACAGGCTTACAACGTCTCTTCTGTGGGAGAGGGGCTGCAGGGAAGAGAAAAGGGCATCCCCCACCAAACCACGCAGTCTATTTTGTACTCTGTCAAGGCAGGATATGCTGTTTTTAGCAGCTCCTGCCCAGATGTGGCAGCAGTACTCCATCCTTGGACGTATTTGGCTTTTATACAGATAGAGAATTGCATCAGTAGTGAGATATCTTCTGGGGCGGTAGAAGGATCCTACTATTTTCCCAGCGTCCCTGGCAACCGATTTGATGCACGTGTTCCATTTCAGATCAAGAGTAAAGGTCAACCCCAGAAGCTTATCAAAACATGGAGCCTCTCCAAACGAGAGCCATCCACTTCAATTGATGCCAGATGGGGATCAGAGCGTTGATGCTGTAAAGATAGAAACTTGGTTTTGGATGCATTAAAAATGACCAGCCACCTCTTCCCCCATTGTACCACGCGCTCAAAATCAGAGGAGAGAGAATAAAAGAGAACTTTGTCATTTACGGCCTTTGATGTGTTGCCATAGGTGGCCGTGTCATCATCATAGATGTCAGCGAATGATTTAAGTATGTGTTTTGGGAGACCATTGATGATCACTAATAAGATACTCTTGACCGTTTATAAGCTGCACCAAAAAAGAACTAAGGAATCTCGACCAGAAGACTAGGAAACTATTGACAATGCACAATGCACTACACCGAAAGGATGATAGTGACCGACTTTATGTGAAAACAAATCGGAGGAAGAGGGCTGGTCTGTATAGACACTGTGTAAATAACACAAAGAAGGGTAAGAAAAATATATAATGTAGAACACCGAAAGAATAATTACAACAGCAAATGACATTGAAAAAGAAACAAAATAGAAAGAGACGAGGAATAAGACAAGAAAATAAAAATGGAAAGAGAAACAGCTACAGGGAAGATTCATAAGGATTACGTAAAAAACATCCACGAAAACAGTTGGAAATCGCTACAAAAATAAAACCTAAATAGGGAAACGTAATCACTAATAACAGCTGCACAAGATAACGCAATTAGAACCAACCACATATAATCAAGGATAGACAAGACAAAAGAAAACAGCAAATGCAGACTTTGCGGACAAAGAGACGAAACAATACGCCACATGATACGTGATTGCAGCAAACTAGCCCAAAAAGAATATAAAAATAGACACGATCAAGTGGAAGCCAGTACATTGGCAATTATGCTAACAATTGCATCTTTAACACACAGAAAAATGGTTTAAACACAAACTTGCAACAGTACTGAGCAATGAAAGTCACAAGATACTATGTGACATGAATATACAAACGGATAAACTCATTCAAGCAAGAAAACCGGATGTCATAATAGTTAACAACAAGGAAAAATCCTGTCAGATTGTAGATTTTGCCGTTCTAGCAGATAGCAGAGTGAATATCAAGGAGACTGAAAAGCAAAGCAAATACACGGAACTAGCCAGAGAGCTCAAAGAGATAATGATAAAGATAACACCACTAACAGTAGGAGCGCTAGGAACGATACAGAAAAACTTTGAAAAAAATATAGGAGAGATTCGAATCAGAGGGATGGCAGAGAAGATACAAGGAATTTCAATAATGAAAACTGCAGAAATATTAAGCAAAACCCTTAAATGTGGAGACATACGCCGCACATGAACTACACACAAACTGGACACAGAAACGGCTATGCAAAACACAAAGAAACATCATATAGAATCATAAAAACTGTATAATTGAAAAATAACGCCCCCCCCTTTTTCGTGAGTGTCACCATAAACGGGTGCCACACAAAATAATAAGGTTCAAGGAGGATAGAAAGACCGAGGAGAAAAAACACTAGACAGACCTCCGCTGGATAAGTGCAAAGCGAACTGGGGCCTTGGCGGGGGGGGAGGTTTATTACCACCCAAATTTCAGTGAATACCAATGGCCGCCGCCAACGACAAATCAATGCTAAGCGACTGTGGCTATAACGCAAATTCTTTTACAAAGATGTGAGAAGTACTGGAAATCTGGGGAGACTTGTTGCCTGAATAACTCCGGGAAACACCAGAAGTTGTTATAAAAGAGGAATCCTTGATGATGGCCTGTGTGATTACTCCTAGTGAGCAAATAATAATAATAATAATAATAATAATAATAATAATAATAATAATAATAATAATAATAATAATAATAATGCTGGATAGTACTGGAAAACTGGGGAGACTTGTTGTCACTCCGACTCTAAAGAACACCGCAAGGTTATCTCAAAAAGCAATCTTTGATGATGGCTTGTTTGACTACTCCTAAGGAACAAGTCTTAATAGCAGTATCAGAGTGATGCAGAAGACTGTCTTGTTAGGAATCGCCATAATGTTGCGGAAATTACTCGAGGTCTGAGAAAATATGATGTTGATAATCTATGGTCAGTTGTCATTAGCATAGAATCATTAATAACAACAGCGAGACACAAAATATGACAACTAAAATAATAATCTCTATAATTATATAAAAGTTACTTTGTATGTGTGGGTTCCTTTCTCATAGGTTCCGAAACGGTTGAGAAATTTCTTTTGCAAATTTCACACAAAATAATTTATGTCTGGCAATGTTCTTAGATATGTCTTGTACAGAAATTCATCCAATAAGTATCAAAAATCGAAAAATTCCGATCCTAAAAATAGTCTTTCTTCTTATCAATAAGAAAAGAATTTTACATGGAAATATTTTACGTTACACCGACAAAAGAAGATAATATAATCTCAGTAACTTCTTACAAAAAAAACAGAATTATTGTCATCTGGTGATATATTCCAGTGGTAGAGCTTTCGAGTACGGGTCGAATGACACCGATTTAAGACCCGGCTCCACCTCATCATTTTATTTTATTATTTTATTATTAATGAGTTCAATTTACGATAAAAGAAGAGATACCATTTAAAATTGCCGCAAATCATTTCTTCGTTTGTATATGCTAAAACTAAATATAATTCAGAAGTAACTTTTTCTAGTACATTCATCGTCAAGCCTTAATATCAGCTGACGCGATATTGTAAACAAACACAGATGGAATTTGATGAACGACATTATCATCATTATTTTTTATTCTTTTAATTTTTGTGCGAATTAGTCCACTGGGCAAATTATTCCTCGTTATATAAAATATTCAATATGGAATTGATTTCACAATAATACATATGCAATCTGCATAAATTACAATATCATGTTTAAGCGTAGTGTACGAATGGGTAACGACGGGCGTCCAGCGAGTTATAAACTAAATATAATGTCAACCATCGAAGTAGCAGTAGAAAACATCCCGAAAAAATTTCGAACAAAGAATTAGATAAATTGAATTCAGGGGAGAGGCTGAGAAGATGTAAGGGATAGCGATAATGTAAACAGCGTAAATATTCATAAAAATCCTATGATGTGGAAACTAACTTATATAAAGTGCGAACATTAATCATTATCATGAATAGTGTGATGGAAATACTTCTCAAAAAAGGAAAGAATACGACCACAGGAGACAAAGAAAACTGCAACTGCAAAATGTTCATTTAACTACGCTCCCTCCTAAAATATGGTGACGTCTGCATCGAATGACGTCGCACCAGAGAGTCGTGATGGGTTCAAGGGGGCAATTGAAAGAAAGAGAGCACTAAATAGATCCTCACTGAAAAAGTGCAGTATGCACTGAGCATTGGAGAAGCGTTCTGCGACCCAAACTCCGGAAAATGCCAGTAACCGTTGCCAACTAGAAACCAAAGGAAAGCGACTGTTGCGATAAAATGACGTCATCTGCGCTGATTATCGAGAGAGTAGGAGTGCACTAGAAATCTGGGGAGATTCGCTGTCACCTAGACTCCAGGGAACATCATAGGTTATAGCCAGTGAATGATCGCTGGTGATGACATGTGTGTTAACTAGTTAGTGAACAATGATTCAAACTCACAAAAGAAAACCGCATTTAATGAATAAAGACGAACTTAAACTTAGTACAAAAAAGTTCAGTAAATCTATTAAGCACAATGCAAATTTTGAATCAGGACATCCGAATGATCAGAAAATAAAGAATAAAAAGTTCGAAACAGAATATGGCATAGAACTGCTTAGCTGAGAAACGATGCGGTGCTTGGCGGAAACGATCTTTCTAAATATCTGAAAGTTTGAAAGGTGACTGCTATTAAATCAATATAAATGTAAAATAATCTTAAAATACATGAAAAGAACAAGAAAACTTATGCTAATAAAATTACTAGAATCGTTCCTAAAGTAAGGCCTTCTATTTTTTTTACATCAAAAAGTTGAATAGTTACGAATATGGGAGTGGTACCATTAAAACAAGTGCCAGATGATCTTCAGAATCCATTTTATTAGAAAGTCACCACCATTCTCAATGTTGTTTTGCTAATGATGAACAGTGGCTGTGCATGAGAATCCGGAGCTCGCTTTCTCATACTACAAAAGTAAAGACTTCTATTTTTAATTTTAAAAGTTAAAAAACTAGGAAGACGGGAGTAGTACCATTAAAATTAGTGACCGTTTATCTTTAACATCCATATCACCATTCTAAATGCATTTTTGCCAGAGATTCCATGGCACATCTTTGTTTTTTGAAGAACTCCCATGACAATTGTTGCTTCCTTTGCGTCTCACGCCGTTAATATATTCGATAGAGAGATGAAACGTTAAGGTTATGAATGTATAAGTTCAGTCATCATTACAATGTAATCTGCAATCCCCTTTTGATTCATTAGGACGGAATAGGAAAATAGAAGGTATTACTTTTGGAACGCTTCTAAACTAGAAATATAATGAAACGGATATGCACCTATGCTATTTATTGTAGATCTTTCATTAGCTGAACAAAGGAATACCGTGAACTGCGGAACTAAAATTCATCGAAAGTACCAAAAATCGACGAGTCATTTCATTTGAGGAAGTATACAGACTGACTGGTAAGTAAATAATACGGCACAGATGATGAGGTGACGTGCAAAATGATGTCCACGCGTAAGCACATCACACATATTGTGACGATACGCCTCGGTTAAAAAATCCCAAACGGGAATTAATCCCCGGAACGCATCGTAAAATTAAAAAAAAAATGTCTACGTGCACTTTACCCAGACTCTGGACAGTAATTCCGTCGTAGAATATTCTTATGAGATTCACGGTTGAGGAAATACCATGCAATGAATACCGGAACAACACAGTCATATATATATATATATATATATATATATATATATATATATATATATATATATATATATATATATATATATTATACACATGTCATTTATTATACGTTAAAATTCAACAACCAAGACAAAGTATTCAAAAGAAATAATAATAATAATAATAATAATAATAATAATAATAATAATAATAATAATAATAATAATAATAATAATAATAAAAACATGCAGACAGTGTCCAACGAGTCAAAATAAAAAAAAACGTGGGGAGACGCAACGGTAAAGAAAACTGTTCAGATAAACATAGCCTCTTTTCTTTCCATCCCTTTTTTGTTTATCTTCTTTTTTTATCTCCATGTGGAATAATGGTTGAGTCATATGAGGCAGTGGAAATTATTCAAAACAAGAAAAACGAAATCAGTCCAGCGAGTCAACATTTATAAAGTATGGGGGACGATATTGAACGATACTTAGCTGTGAGAACGTGCTCCGATGTTCATAGTATGAGGCAGTCCCGCTTTGCCGACATGGGATTCGATGTCATTCGAAGTTCATTTATCAACTTATCTTCCCCTATTTTTCTATTCTCGCTTATTTCACAACCACCGCTGTTGTGACGTCTCATTTCCACATATTTGAGCCAAGGTGCATTCATAGTTTTGATGTATTCCCTTTTCGACCCCAGGAATAAGACTCAGTTGAGAGGGTCGCTATTTTGCTGTATAAATCACGTTCATCGCGTCTTCTTGTCCTCCCCGCTCGGTGGTGTATCCCATTTCAATATCTCTGAGCCAAGGTGTATTCGCAGTCTTTGACATATTCCATTTACGACTCCAGGAATGAGATTAAAGTCGGGTGAACTTCCAATTTACCAATTTACCAAGCGAATATTGGCTGGTATCAATCGACATTCGTTTGGTAAAGTGATCAGCTCCATTTTTTAGACTGACCCTTCTGTTTTTAGCTTTTTGTTTTTTTTTTTACTTTCACGTCATTCCTTCTAAAATCTTTTTTCTTCCGCCTTTTTCCCCGCACGCTGTTTCTTTGGGGTGGGGGCTGGGTATCTGAGCGGCTTTTCCTCGTGGCCTTTCCACGTGTTTTGACGAATGATTTGGGGAGGCGATAAGGATGGAGTGTCTAACGCGTTTCCTTTCATGGGTTCACTCGTGGATATTCCGTAGCCGAATGT
Source organism: Euprymna scolopes (assembly GCF_053919585.1). NCBI lineage: Eukaryota > Metazoa > Mollusca > Cephalopoda > Sepiida > Sepiolidae > Euprymna > Euprymna scolopes. The sequence goes on from NC_136487.1 coordinate 49,671,969, forward strand.
CTCGATGGCAATGGGGCGAGGTGGAGGTGTCTGACCGAAAGATATTCAAAATAAAATTTAAGAGGAGGGTGGGAATGTTCGCTTCTGCATTATGCCCTGTTTTCTTGTGACAATATTGAAAAAACAACTAAAAGAAGGAATTTAAGACAAACAAATTCATTGAACAAATAAACAATGGAAATAAATATTCATAAGAAAAAAGTGTAAGGGGAGTAACTCAGGGAATTTTAGAAAATATAATATATATATAATATAGCAGTTCAGGCCAGCTTTGCTTGGGCCCTATGGACTGTTCATAACTCTTTGTTCATATGAATATATATATATATATACATATATATATATATATATAGATTAAGCCACTCTGGTGAGTCGTGGACGACGAAACACGTGTCAGTTGATAATTATACTTTTAAAATAATATATATATATATATATATATATTAAAAAGTTTGACTCGTGTCCAGGTAACCTACATTTAAAATAAAATTTCAAGTGTTTAAACTCAAGATTGTCGGAGGAGTTTGGTAGAGTCTACAAAGGTCAACTCTTTCAACTTTGACCTCTTGGCAGCAAAACGTTGCCCAAAAACTGATTACGAAGCTTACTGCATGTCTGAATAACCGTTATGTTAAGTTTCAAATGTTTAGACCCAAAATTTGCTGAATAGTTTTCTAGAGACCGCAAAGGTCAAATCTTTAGAACTTTAGCCCCTTGGTAGCCGAATTTTCGGCAAAACACTGACTAAAAAGCTTGCTCTATGTCTGAATACACTTTATGTAAAATTTCAAATGTTTAGACCAAAAATTGGCTGACAGATACTACGGATATCGGCCTATAACACATTCGATACTACGGATATCGGCCTATATAGAGATGACGGACTAGCTATAATAAAAAAAACTCCAACAAAGTCAAGGGAGAAAACTTTAAGAAAATCATACACAAGGAAATGAAAAAAATTAAGCCTAGAAGCAGACGTATCAGCTAACATAAAAATAACAAACTTCCTGGGCGTCACGTTAAACTTAGATAAAAACACATATTGACCATACTTAAAAGATAACGCTAATCCAATTTACGTAAACCCTAAGTCCAATCACCCACCATCAATTATAAAACACATTCCTAACTCGATCGTAAGTAGACTCAGTAATATCTCAAGCGATGAAAATGCATTTAACAGGTCAACCAATATCTACGAAACAGCCCTAAAAATGGATACAAAAATATCGATATCAAATATAAGCAACAAAACACCAATAACTATAATAAAATAAAAAATAGAAGAAAAAGAACTATAATCTGGTATACGACCCCATACAATCAAATGTTAAAAACAAAACTTGGCAAGAAATTTCTAGATCGTATTGAAAAACACTTTCCCGCAACCAACCCCTTACACAAAATCTTCAATAAAAATACCTTAAAGTTATCCTACAGTTGTTGCGAAAATTTAGAGATGATAATTAAAACACATAATAGCAAAATATTAAATAAAAACAATGTAAACAACAACAAAATAAACAATAAAAAAGTAGACACCATAAAACTAACACTAGCAGAAATAATAATAATAATAATAATAATAATAATAATAATAATAATAATAATAATAATAACACACCAACCCGGACAAGAACAACCATACTATAAATAAAAATACTAATAACGAACAAGATAATGCAACTGTAGACACCGCACACTTTGCCCAGTTCAAAATAAATGTCTAACAAAAAGTGTAGTTTATCAGGCAACAATATTTGCGAAAGAAAACCCGAATAACAAGAAATATTACGTAGGCATGACTTCCTTAGATTTCAAAACCCGATACTATGACCACAAAAGTACATTCAACAATAAAAAAACACCGTATAAAAACAACACTAGCGAATAAATAATGGGAACTCGAAGAAAGCGGGCATTCGCCGGTAGTCGAATGCAAAATAATAAGACAAGCTACCACGTGTAGGCATTTAGACGACCCATGTAAATTATGCCTTCATGAAAAATTTGCTATCCTGTACTTTAAAGAACCCCAAAATCTATTAAACTGTAGAAGAAAAATAGCAAATAACGATGTTCACAAAATAAGGTTTACTCTAGGATAGCGATACAAAATAGTTTTAAAACTAACAAAAACAATAGAAAATAAACAAATAAATAAATTAAATAAACATGAATATACATAAACGGTCACACATATATGTATGTATATATATATGTATATATATGTGCATATATGTATGTACACATATCTATATTTATATATATATATATATATATATATAAAAAAGAAAGAAATGTCTGCCTTAAACCACTAAACTAGTTTTAAAACAGATCCTTTATTCGATAAAATGCATGCCCATTGGCTGATAGGAAGGGGCGCGGTGGATACTAGAAAGCCGATTGGCTAACTAAAACTCTCAACAGAAGAGGACCATATAAAAACAATAAACAATCACAGAATTCGCGCATAAGCCTGACGAATCCTAGAGTGGATGAAACGCCGAATATTCAGTGTAGCTTAATCGCCATATATATTTTATAAATTACTAACTAGCTCTTCCTACGTATAGAATACTTTTGAAGTAAATACTTAAAGTTTACGCATAAATCTATACTTTCGTATATTAATTTTATGTGAGTAAATGAAGTAGTTTTATATATATATATATATATATATATATATATATGTGTGAATAAATGAGTCACCCCTTATTTTTTATGGGACGTATTTATTTTTTTTATTATTAAATCTTCTTACGTGCATAAAACGTATAACTATGGACATTCATGTTTCTAGCTTTAAGCAGTCATCCACATAGATTAGGATCATTATCCTATCTATGAATTCGAAGATTCTATTGTTGGCATTGATCTCCCCGAAATTTTTGTAGTCACAATTCTATCTAGAATAACATTTGATACTTACGGGATGAACCACGCGAAGGTTGCAAACATCCTAAGTGAAAGTGGTGTTTGTGGAACGAACTAGATTCGAATTTGAATCACCCAGTTCGTCAGTCTGTGTGGTTTACCACTTTAGCACCGTCAAATTAGAAATTTGGTTTGGACGTATTAAGATTAAGCAGCCACTTTTACACGCGTGCTTAAGGTCTGAGAAGAAGGACCTCGAAATAGCTTGGTGATTGCTTGCTTTTAAAGTGTTGTAGTAGACGGCATTATCGTCTGCAGAAATGTCGACGAATGATTTTACAATATGATTTGGGGGATTGTTGATGAGGATCGGGAAGAAATGTAAAGTGTCTTCCCGCTCAGGTCAGCAGATGGCCTCTGATCTCATCGAAAATAAAATGGTCGTGATCTTCTCCCGGGAGGTCTTCACATGGATTCTCAGCGTCTCAGGTTCCGTGTCGATTCTGCTGAAAATCAATTAGCTTGCATGCACACTAGGAAAGAATAACAGACTCCAAGGTCTAACTACGGAAAAGTTAATTTCACAAACGTTACACGTTTTTACATACATACATCGTTCAATTTGATTATACTAAAAACATCAAGATTCTATAAAAATCTCATTCTTCGTTCTTACGATAGCAGTCAGGGTGGATGGCGTTCTCGAAGCGTGTGTTTTCTCGAGATCTGGCTTCAATCTGTCTATTTCGGCCCGGGTATTCGTTTTTATACTAAGGTAACGGGGTGGGTCGAACGATGCGCCCAGCCAACCAGCACTCAACACGTCAAACGGAAAATACCCGACTCCTTTTTTGTGTGTATTTCAGCAATTCGTCTGTAGTTTGTGAATCTGGGACCAAGAATTCAATCTGTCTCACACGCCCTCAGGTGGTCAACCCCTGTCAATCAGGGAGCCCGGACAATTGAGCAGGTGGTTCATCAGGCCAGACGAATGCCCGATGCCATTCAACATTATTCTGACATTTCCTGTCATTATCCCTTTTTATAGGTGATTCGCCGTTGTCCGGGATTCAATCAACGTTTACGAACAATCTCAGCATATTTACCCGGCCTTACTCAGGGTTTTAGGAGATTTAAACCTCCCCAATGGGGAGCAGTAGTGCTTCTCAAGACGGTCACGTTATAGAAAGTTGGAACCGAGATTGATCTTTGAAACACACCAGCAATGATACTATGGGCTTCGGACATCTGCCCATCAATGACTACTTCAGTAAAACTATCAAGAAAATAGAATCTAATCGATAAAAAAGCATCTCCAACTATTACGTAGCTGGAAATCTTGTGAAGTAGATCTTTATGCTAAACTCTATCAAGTGCCTTAGATATGTCAAGAGCTATTTCTTTAGTGAAAAGCCCCGGTCAATAGATTCACTGATCCTGTGTGATAGTATATCTGGTGCAGATCTCGCAAGATGGAAATCATATTGCTTGTCACTGAATAGATTGTTTTCGCTGAGGTGTTTGACAATTTCTCTATTTATCATGAAATTAACCAACTTACTCGTGACGCGGAGAAGACTGATTGATATGTCATGAGAGGTAGAAGACCGATCTTGAGTATTTTTTAAATACTGTGCGAGCTAACAAAGTTTTCTAAAGTGTTTGAATTCATATCTTTTAGGCAATATTTGAACAGCTTTTCAAGAATGAGAGATAGTTTCGGTTGCAGCTTTTTGAATACTATATACAATATCATAATAGTTATAAGAGGTATACCATAATTCTCATACCCTACTATAATCGCTGCTTCTGTTCAGTCTCAAGAGACAATAAACACCCCCGTTAGGGTAGCTGCGTATATAATTGCGATGCAAGAGTTGCGCAATCTCTACCGCTCCTGTTCTGAAACGGGACTGCTCGGGTTCAGTGGCAATGAGAGGCCCAGGACTGACTGGAAACAATGCCTGGGTGAGCAGAGAGCACATACAGCACCTGGAGTTCCCAAATGGTCACCCATTTTAGTACTGATCAGGATCAACGTTGCTTAAATTTGATAATCTAACGTGACCGGCTGTGTCAAAATAATTATACCGTATATACTAGAATATGTATACTATAATTGTTCGACTATACTATACTATATGTATACTATAATTCTTGATATATAAGGTTATATTATACTATAAGAATAAGATTATATATTATTATAATACGTATACAATAATTTTTAGACTATAGTATATTATAATATGCATACTATACATGTGTATATTATAATGTGTATACTATACTTATTTAGGCTATAAATATGAGATTACTTATAATTTAAGTAAAATGTTATCTGAACACACAAATTGAGAGTTTAACAAAAATGCCTTATCGTAATTAAACATGACAGGCTTATAAAAAGTTTTTTTTTTACATGGATTTCACCACTTATCAAGGCCCAATGGCCACTCGGGTATAAGAGTTATTGTGTGTACAGTACTCAATGGGATAGTGTAGCAATAGTATTAGAGAATTGATAAGGTGTCATTACTTAGGGAGGCGGCTCATCACGAATTTGTTTGTGTTGGACATGAAGACATTCAGGTTGAAGTTGGGAGGGAAACAGGCAAGCGGAACAGAGTTCCACAGGCGTGCAGAACCTTTGTTCGTGGAATCTACGTTTTGATTTAGGCACAGATAAGGAGTGGGGAAAATTTTGGACGGTGGTTTCAGCTAGTCGGGTATTTTTTTGAAAAAGATTGGCGAGGGGGGGACTAGAGAATGGAGCTCAGACGAGAACTTGCCATGGAAATAACGATATAACAAAGACAGGGTCGCTACGTCTCTTCTGTGGGAAAGAGGTTGCAGGGAAGAGAAAAGGGCATCCCCCACCAAGCCACGAAGTCTATTTTGTATTCTGTCAAGGCAGGATAGACTGTTTTTAGCAGCTCTTGCTGAGATGTGGCAGCAGTACTCCATCTTTGGACGCACTTGGTTCTTATATAGATAGAGAATTGCATCATTAGTTAGATATCCTCTGGAGCGGTAGAAGGATTCCACCATTTTCCTAGCGACTTTGGCCACAGGCTTGATGTATGTGTTCCATTTAAGATCAGAAGTAAAGGTCAAACCCAGAAGCTTATCAAAACATGGGGCATCCTCTAGACGAGAGCCATCCATTTCAATTGATGCCAGATGGTGATCAGAGCGTTTATGATGTAGAGATAGGATCTTGGTCTTAGATGCGTTAAAAGTAACCAGCCACCTCTTTCCCCACTGTACCACGCGCTCAAGATCAGAGGAGAGAGAATCAGATAGAACATCATCATTTACCGCCTTTGATGTGTTGCCATAGATGGTCGTGTCATCAGCATAGATGTCAACGAATGATTTTAGTATGTGTTTTGGGAGATCATTAATGTAGATCAGGAAGAGAGTTGGGCCCAGTATGGACCCCTGAGGGACACCAGCATTAATACTGTGGGCCTAAAATATGCAAGACAGATCGCCAAAGAGAACTGTTTAAAATGTTGATCAAAATGTATTATAAAAAGGCTGAAGCTTATGTCCTACAATATAAAAAGGTTTCACGTTGCTTTTTGTTGAGATATATGTGTGCGCGATTATTACAATTAAATAAACGCTAAATTTATTTCACAGGGATGGCGATAAAAGAAACATTTGAACAGAAAAAGGAGGGTCAAATAGGATTCGAATCCCTTTCATCGAAAAAAGGACTAAATAGATTTCTCATTTTAAGCATGGATACAGGTTTGTTTATTCGTATCTCGTTGCCGACACTAACAAAGGATATCACTAATGAGATATGGATATCAATAAGACTATAGTTAGTTACTGTTGCGTATAACGTCAACTAAACTCGCTCTTGTCTTTAACCAGTTTCAAGCCGTTATACAGATCGAATAGGTGGACACATATTCAGTGAAGAGTAAGCGGTGTCATTTGTGTATCAACTAAATGTGCTCTCACACAAAAATGCTTTTTCGAAAAGTAATGATTACCTATTAATATTAATACAAAATTAAGTCCACCAGCATGCTTTTCGATTTCTTCGTAAACAAGTTAGCTAGTTTAATGGGGTTTTTTTATAGTTGAAAAAGAAAAGAAATATTTAGTTAGCTACCTTTCGAAAATCCAAATAAATTTTAAAGCATTTAAATTAAACGTAAGGTCATCGAAACTGTTTGTTAAATTATTACCAACTACTCATGTATTAAAATATTGGAAGATTCTGATAGGCCCTGAACTGGTATCTAAGCTTCAGCCTCTGTCCCATCAACGAAACGTTGCATCCCTCTGCCTGTTCTACAAGTATTTTAATGGTGAATGCTCTGACGAACTGCAGACACTTGTGCCTCAACGACGTAGACACTCTCGACAAACCCGACAGGCAGCTACATCTCGCCCACACACAGTAGAGATCCCTAGATGTAAAAGATCTTTCTACTCCAGTAGTTTCTTCCCCAGAACCGCTAGACTCTGGAATTCCATTCCAGGTCCCTGCTTCCCTAACTGTACTGACATGCAGAAGTTCAAGTGTAACGTGAACCGACATCTTGCTACCCAAATCCCAACATAGTGCCCCAGTAGTTGCTGCCCCTGATAGTAGCCCCCTACATCAACGTGGCAATGTGCCTTGTTTGGGGTGAAAATGTAATAAAAAATAAAAAATAAAAAAAAATTTCATATAAATGTATGCGTCTTTTAAAAAAATAATATAAGGTTTAGTATTGAAAACAATAAGACGAGGTGTTGATAGATAATTACAGATTACAAAAACAGTGATAAATTTTATCTCCTTCGTGGATGTGAATCAGTGGTCCAACGACATAAAGCTACCTCAGCAAATAACATCAGCAAATAACATCCGGGGAAACACCAGATTACAGCTGTGGACAAGACGACTTGAGAACGTCTCCCCTTTTACTGACATAAGAATCTCCCCTTCTGAGGCCCTTAACTTCAGGGTCAGAAGAGCCTTGACTCCATTGGAAGTCATACAACCACCTGAGAATAGTAATTCCTAACCAAAAGCTACTATGGTAAAATGGGGCTACAAAACTGGCCCAATCATCAGATGTGGAGCAGAGGACCATACGATGCAACCCTGCATTGCCTGCCCTCTACAGTGCAATCAGTGCAGCTTGAAATATCTTGCAGAGTACAACACTAGTGTGAACGACAGCATAAAAACGTAAAAACGCGGGAAACTATCGTATGAGCACGTGCTTCAAGGACACGCAATGAAGAAGGCTGAAAAATAACATGAAACATTTTACCTGTTTTATTTTGCATAAAATAGCCTGGAAAAGGGTCTGTAAATATTTTTAATAGCATAACGTAAAATTCAAAATGGAATGGTAACCTTCTCAGATGCATTCACCGTGCAATTATCTTTCATCGTGGTTGATTTAAATTGCAGCGGTCTAGAACTGATTCAATGGTTATTAATTACAAAAAGTGTTGTATGATCTGAGACGATGTTTTGCACTCTATGCTTAATTGAAGTAAGCCCTTATTATTTTTCATTAACAAAATACACTGAATGCAGATATATTTCTATATTCAATATATTTCCCATGTAAGTGCATGCATGTGTATATGTGTGTATTATAGTTAGTCATCCATAGTGGTTTCGCCGTATCAGGGCTGAAGAATGTGGCTAGATATGGCAGGTGGGTTGCAAACTGTAATTCAAAACTCAATCCTTTCGATGGCAGTCAGCAATCTTATCAATTAGCAATCATTGCTCATGAAAAGTAAAGTTATGGTTTTTGTTGTTTTTTTGTTGCTGTTGTTTGTTGTTGTTGTTGTTGTTGTTGTTGTTGTTGAAATTACAGGCTACTGCAAGGACTCAATTCTGTTTATGAATTACAATAAATCGCTCTTAGTGCACACCGTTGTTTCTGCCATTAAATAGCGTTAAGATACTAGCAGGCTGCCCAGAATTGCCCGGTCGTAAAATACGCTTAAATGTTATATTTTGATTAACGCAGATTTCGTATTTATTATTATATTATACTGGACCCAATATATAGTAATGATTTTAAAAAGTTTTAAAAAATGACTCCTGCGTCACAACCGAGAATCGAAAGCAAACCGTTTAGCTTACAATTTACTTTTTTCCTTTGACGTTAACGCCTGAACTATGAAGACATGTTTGCTGCAAGGCTAAAAATTAAAACATGAACCAATAGCTATTACGTCACGCATGCATATTCGTAATGCCGTTGTTCAACCTTCAACTGACAAATTCCATTTTTTAAATGTTCACACTTTTGCAACCATTAACCCAAATATAAACTTTCCCGTGAATTCGAATACCCTATATATTATTAAGTTTTATATCTGTGAACCAGGGACTAACAGGGGAGTTTGGTAGCCAATATTTGTTAAACAAATATATATATATATATATATTTATATTTATATATATATATATATATATTTATATATATATATATATATATATAGAAAGAGGCTTGTATTTACTATAAAGTTTTTACGCAAACATTACGCAGGTATAAATCATGTACAATATCTTCATTAATTTAATTACACATAATAGTCAACTAAAGATGAGCATCCCATTAGAAAACCGAAAAAAAAACATAGGGAATTAATTAAAATAAATATTTAAAAGAATATGCAAATTCGTTAGATCTTTTGCAGATGAATGCAATTCCACAACTTATATATAGCAAAGGGTGTTTAATATGGATATCAATACACACAAAAAAAGTTATAGGGGGTATATATATATATATATATATATATATATATATATATATATATATATATATATATATATATATATATAAGGTTGATGATAAAGTTCTTGTGGAATTTTAAATTTTGATTCAAATGATGTATTTTTAATAAGTTTCCTTTGTAACACCTTTGCGTTAATTTCATTATAAAGAGCGTTTATCGCTCTATCAAATCGTTCAAAGTACAACCGTTTAAAAGCAATTAAGTCTTCTTTCCATAATGTTGAATACAAGATGGAGAAAAAGCGAATTCGCACAATATTTTTTATTTCAATTCAAGCTAGGCCGAAAAGCTGCTGAAACAGCTGGTGGTATTAACGAAGTGTTTTGACGTGGACCACTACTGCGCGCACAGCACAATGGTGGTTTAAGAAATTTCGTGGCGACGACGTGAGTATTGAAGATAATGGGCACAATGGTCGGCCATCGGATGTTGACAAGGATAAATTAAGAGTCTTATTCGAAGCCAATCCACGCACAATTGTTCGCGAACTTGGTTCTGAATTAGACGTAACGTGCACGACGATTTCGAATCGCTTGAGAGAGATTGGAAAGACAAAAAATTGATAAACAGGTGCCTCACGAATTGAGCGATGACCGATCGAAAAGCCGTTACGAAGTGTCCTATTCCTTTATTTTATACAAGAACGACCCGTTTCCCGACCGAGTTGTGACTTGCGATGAAAAGTGGGTTCTTTACGACAACCAACGACGCTCAGCTCGGTGGTTAGACGCTGGCGAAGCGTCACGACACTTTCCGGGGTCAGAGATGCACCAATAAAAGGTCATGCTAACTGTTTGGTGGTCACATCCATTACAGTTTTTTGTTTAATGCAGGCGAAACCATCACGGCGGAGAAGAACTGTCAACAAATTAATGGAATGCATAAGAAAATTCGACAATACCCAACATTAGTTAACAGAAAAGGTCCAATTCTGTTCAGCGACAATGCGTGACCGAACTAAACCGACCCTGCATAAGTTGAACGAATTTAGCAACGAAACTCTGCCTTATCCGCCTGACTTCTAAGCTACTGATTACCACTTTTTCAAGCATCTCGGCAACTTTCTGCGTGAAAAATGCTTCGAAAACCTAAGGGATATCAAAAACGCCCTCGGCGACTTCATTGCCATCGGAACACAAAATGTGTATGTTACTGGCATAAATAGTTTTCTTTCTCTTTTTTTTTTCTTTGGCCTTGATGCTTATTTCAATCAATAAATTCTTGTTAGAACTGAGATATGTTCATCTGAGTTTCAAAGTTAGAAACCGCAAAAACTTTCTTGTCAACATGATATATATATATATATATATATATATATATATATATATATATATATATATATATCTATATATATATACATTTAAAGGATATTGCGGGCTGTATATATTTCCGCTAGACTCAGCATGCAACGTACACGTTTATATGGACATGTTTATATATACACTACATTATTAATTATCACTTCCTACTTTGATGATTCAATAGACATGAAACACGATTATCTATACATATAAGAAATTATCAATATTTATTTTTAAAATATTACACATAAGATATATATATATATATAATTATATATATAATTACATATATATATATATATATTTAATAATTTGTATTTAATAATAATAAATAATTATATATATATACATATATATATATATATATATATATTAACATTTGCATAAACGGGTGTTGTAAGGAAAGGCGTGACGCCTTATAACCATCCCTCTTTCTCGTAACTGCGTACTTCCGACCTTCGTTGATCAATCAAAAGAATTGATTTATCGATCAATCCCTTTTTTATTTCTATCCAAAGAATTTATCCTTGAAGCAAAATTAAAACGGAAAGTAATTTCGAAATGGCCCATCACTAACCCGGAAATTATCAGAAAATTTAATTTGCGGTAAAAATTAGTATACACAGTAAAAACAATAAAAAAAATGTAAATAAAAACTTTAAATATAAATGTTGCGATAGATATGATGGGAGAAACAACGAAGATTTATTTATGATTAACGGATAATCAGACGTTGCTCAGGAATCAATAAAGAGATTGGGCATTGCGACTTCCAGCTTTTTTAGACATAGTCGCATTATTATGCTTATGTCTAATTTCCACGATTTTAAATTTCAATTCATTAAGGAGGAAATAATTGTTAACATGTATACATAGTTTTTCACTTTAATCGACTGTATGAAAAAGCGCTTAAACATGTCAATTTTAATTTAAACATTTTTAATCACAATTACATTATTATTACAGTACTGGACTTTATAACCCGTTAAAAACTGGTAAAAGTTAGAGCCTGTTGATTTAAAATGCGTGCAATCTGCCTAATTTATGGTTTGATTTGCTCTCAATTTTACCTTAACTTTACTTTTTACTTTAAATGTTAATCCTTATTAAAATTTAAAATTTGAATACTAATCCTTATTAATCCCTAACTCTGAATCACACAAATACCGTAATACTTTGTTGGGGATAAGATGATCTGTTTATGTAATTGACGATCCCATCCTTCATGTTGGTAAGGAATGGCAAGTGATTGAAAAGCAAGGGCGCATAATAAAGATGAAACGGACCGATATACGATAACAAATAATGTATATTTATTTACATAACAAATACATGGGATATAGTAAGATCAAGAGCTCGTTTGGGAAGAGAGTAACGTTACTTGCGATTATTTGATGATAGGCTGACAGGTTAGTCCGGAGAGCTGGTTGGCTGGCCATGTCAACCGGAGTGTTTTGTCACATCTTGACTTGTTGACAGTCCTGCGGAAAAGAGAGAAATCTATAGAACAGGCAGTGACGTATCTGCCTTTGCCCTCTGGTGGCTAGGCCTGTGTCACCAGACTTAAAGGGCGACAATCGAGTTTAGCCTAGCGTCCTGTGTCTGTGTGTCCGTTGGCTGGGAATTTCAATTCCCACAACTTAACGTGTCATAACAAAGGTCCATGCGCAATTTCAGCGAGATCGACTCAGTTGTTTCCGAAAAAAATCCTTCCAGAGAAAATGTTGTATTATGAAAACACTCCGTAACTCTGCATTGAATTTCTGACTGTGCATTGAACGGACACCATAATAATAGTTTACACTACATTATCATAGGCCCATAAAAAATTTAAGCCAGATCGACCAAGCAATTTCCGAGAAAAAGTTTAAAGGCCAGACAGGCAAGCAGACCGACAAAGAGAAATATAATATAAACTATTTTCAACATAGCCATTTCGAAGTGAGACTAAACCAGAATATGTTGACTTGTATTGAAACGTATCTTTGATAGTTTTGGCCCAAGGAATTTTAGCATAGAATATATATATATATATATATATATATATATATATATATATATATATATATATATATATATATATATATACAAGTTAGAAAAGCATTTCATCCAAGGCATGAAAATTGTTAAACAAAATGTTTTTACTATAGGCTTTAAAAATAAAGGTACAAGATTCAATTTGAAATTTATTTATCTTAAAAGTGTACTTTTATAAATTTTACAAAGTAAGGTAATGCAAATTTAATACCTTACTTTGTAAAATGTATAAAAGTGCACTTTTAAGATAAATAAATTTCAAATTGAATCTTGTACCTTTATTTTTAAAGCCTATAGTAAAAACATTTTGTTTAACAATTTTCATGCCTTGGATGAAATGCTTTTCTAACTTGTATCCTATCTTTTTAAGGTTATATGTTATTCAATTTATAAATTTGGATTTTAAAAAAGATGAATGTGATTTTGTATGTATTCATAGAAACTCTCCTACTCTCTATTTCAGATTGTATTTCTCCTCACACCACAACTCATTTTTGCAACCCCCCTCTTTGTATTATTACAGGTCTGAATATTCTCTCTGTTTCACTTTGTAATTCTCCTCACTCCACAATTCTTTTTTGCAACTCTCTCTTTGTCATACATGTCTGAATAATAAGAAAATCTGATTTTTTAACAAAAACTTTAAAATAACTTTTTTAGATTAATTTTTTTAAAACTTCTTTCAGAATAGAAAATCTTTACAATTTAATAAGGAACATATTTCATATAGGTTTCATCAAAGATATTCAGTAGATAATGAAAAAAAAAGAGATGAAAATTTCAAAAGGAGTGTATAACTGGTTACGCTAAATAGTAGTCCTCGCTAGCGAAAGACTTTGTTATTGTTATTCTATTATTATTATTATTATTATTATTATTATTATTATTATTATTATTATTATTATTTAAAACATTTTGTGTCCTACGCTTTTGTGCGAGGACTAATATACAATTCGTCATATTTCTTTGGCCGATAAAACTGCGTAAGCAAATCTATCTATACGAATATACTTCGATTTGTGTTTGAATAAAATATTTAGCATAGTTCGAATTTATTGAGTTTTGTTTTTATTCGACTCGTAGATATTCTTTGGTTATTAATTGCAGCACAAAAGTAGGAGTGATTAACATCCTCACAGTAAAAAGTATTCATCTTTGGACAAATCCACGCTGAAATACAGAATAAGTTTTATTAGAATAACGTTTTCACAGCGAAATAAAAAGGTCTAATAAGCTTGTCAGGTTATGGTCTAGATAATTAATGGGAATAAGTATTAAATGTAAACATTGGACGCACAGTTAAACATATTCAATCATTAATTTGGCATAAAGCACTTCTAACTACCATACCCGTAGATTGTGTTAAAAATGTTCATTGTCAATTCGGGAACGCCGATCACCTTGTGATATTATTTTACTTCATCCTAAGCTTTCGACACCAAACCGAAAAGCCGTTGCTAAAACTGACTAGAATCTTCAAAAATGCTGATTGAGAAGCCGTCAAAGAACATATTAAAGGCGCACTATAGACTAATATCTTTTCTTTTCTTACTGAATAGTGTGCCAATGAGATAAGTGAATGGTTCAAAGCAGGCATTGAAACACATGTTTCCACACGGAAGTAATATAGCAAGCCCAACTTTCCCCAAATCGTTCACTTCAACTTGTGCATCAGCCATTGCACGAAGGTAGCATTCATTTTTCCGATTTATCCTCAATTTATTTGGCACACGTACAAATAGACAACAGTTTGTAATAAGCTAGAAATAATTATAAGAATGAAATGGCTACATACAACAGAAGGCATACCAAAGTGATTAGAAAATCTATCGAATTGCAAAAAATAGGATCTAGTGATTTCTAGAAAAGCTATAATAATATGATGAATAATGGATAGTGAACAATTTTCCCACTATCCAACAACCATAAGGTCGCTTGCAGGGCAACCGAAAAAGTTGACCCGCAAGCCAAACGTTTAGCATCCAACTCCACCTTAGACTCCTTGTTGGTTAAAATAAAATTAAAAAATCAGAAATTTCTAAACTCTTGTTTGCTATTTCTACTCGACTTTCCTCATCAATGAGTTTAATAATATTACTACTTATTTATCGTTGTGTTTGTAAACATAGGAAGAGAGTATAACAGAGTCTAAGATGACAGTAATGAGGAATCATGACGATGACTAATTTCTACTATTATATAAAAGAAACTTTGTGTTGAGAGAAACAAAGAGAGAAAGATAGAGATCTCTAGGGACTCGGAAACGGCTAAGCCAATGTTTTTTAATTTCACGCGATGGTGCTTGATGTGTGTCGGAGTGTTCTTACGTAAGTTTTAATATCGGAATGCTTTCGATAAATATTTAAAAAATCGATAATCGAAACAGTCCGATTAAAGCAAAAAAAAAAAAGTTTGATTTTGACCAAAGTTAACACTTTTATACAGCTCAACATCACTAGTGCATTTGAGAAGATTTATCACCCCACAAGTAGAAAGGTTCAGCCTATAAAATCAATTGTAGATTATTTTATAAGACGAAGCGAGGTTGAAATCAATTGTCTTTCTATAGCACAATTAATCCATGATAATTTACTTTTTCCTTCGTACCATATTCGTCACAACTTAAAACTGGTCATTTTCAAGAACAGGGTGTAATATCAAATAATGAATCCATTTTTTTTTTTAACGAACTTTATTTTTAATGAACTTTATTTTTAATGAACTTTATGTTTAATGAACTTTAAAAATCTAAACAAATAAGAATTATTATTTGAGTTTTATTTTGAATAGGTAAGTCTATTTTTAGAAACATTCAACATATATTTGTAAATCACCACTTATCAAGGCCTGAAGATTACTCGAGAATAATCATTAAACGGTTGTCATCGGGAAAACAGCTTACTAATCATTAGCAGTGGAAATGTGGGTATATTTTAATTATTTAAGAATTTGTTCATATTGAACTCGAAGACGACCATATTGAAGTCAACTGGAAAGCAGGCCAGTGGAACAGAGTTCCATTTAGGAAATACAGCATTGTCTATGGAATTTTCGTTTAGATTTAGGCACAGATAGAGAATGGGGAAAATTGTTGATAGTGGTTGTAGCTAGACGAGTGTTGTTTTGTGAAAGTTTGGCAAAGAGGATCACAGATTAAAGCTCAGACGAGCATTTGCCATCTTGAACACCTTATGTTTACGTGTCTTTTAAAGCAAAAGCAAGTTATTTTCTAGTTTAGTTTTTCCAATATCTTTTGAGACAACCTTACACCTAAACAAATTTTGCATATTTTTACATTATTATATTATATAAATTAATTTTTCATTGTATTTTTCATGCAAATTAGTACCTATAGGACCATTGAGGATAAAAGGGCTGAAGTGCACTTTTAAGCTTACCTAATTAAATAAAAGTGCTATAAAAATTTTAAAAAAAGGACAGAAAGGGGCTAAGAAAAAATTTACATCAATTATTAATAACTTCAATAAATCTTCAAGGTAATGTTTCTTGCCTTCCAACTAATATTCTCCCAGTTATAAACCAGAGGACGAATATTTGCTGCCAAAGAGTCATCCAAAAGGACCTTATGGCCTTATTAAATTTCCAACATATGCTATCGAGTTAGTCAGAGGGGACATATCTTCTAACCTTGGAACCAGCCTTGCCAATACCTTGCTCTTGGATTTGAAGGCCATGCATCTTTTTATACCCAATATCAATATGAGCGATATTTTTATTATTATTAGCAAATGTAAAGTTGACAGGACAAAGAATAAAGTGAAAACGACTGTCCATCAAAAACGTGATGGAAGTATTGAAATCTTATATGTATTAGAGTTGATGAGAGTAAATTGTGAAGGGAAATGGACAGAAAACTATGAAAAAACTAAGGGACCAGAACACTATATACCTTTTACAAAAGAGAAACAATACGGAAGTAAAAAAAATTTTCACTCACGTTCACCCCTAACAAGGCCGCTACTTGGACGTAATAGACCACTATTTGGGCTCCATGTCTAGGAAATAATTAAACAGATGTCCGTTTACGTTACACTTAAACTGCTGCATATCAGTACAGTCAGAGAAGCAGGTAGCAGGAAGGTATTCCAAAATCTAGCTTTTCGAGGGAAGAAAATATTATAGTAGAAAGCTCTCAAGAAAGTGACCTCAACAGTGAAGGGGTGAGATTTTGTTGCTAATCAGGTATGTCAGATATATGTTCGTCGAAGGGGACACAAGTACAATGAGTTCATCAGAGTATATTCCATTAAAATATCTGTAAAACAGGCACAGAGATGCAACATTGTGGCGATAATACAAGGATTGAGGTTTAGTTGAAAACTGTTTTGGGGATCTAACCAAGAGAAAGAGGCTAGTGGTAGATATACCAGCCCAGATGTGGCAACAATACTCCATGCATGAGCGAATGGTGGCTTTGTAGAGGGACAGGATACTTTCAGGTGTTAGTAGTTTTTTTAGTTCGATAAAGGGAACCCACTTTCTTTGCAGCAGCCTTTGCAATGTCCTCACTGTATTTGTTCCAGTTCATATTGCTTGTGAATGCTAGGCCGAGGAGTTTAAAGGAAGAATTCTCAGGTAGGATGCTATTTTTCATGGATATCGGTGGTTGGAAATGCGTCTTGTAATTGTTAAAAAAGAACAGTTTAATCTTACTAGCATTAAATGTTACCATCCATTTGTGGCTCCATACCACTATGGTCTGGAGGTCATTTTATAACGATTCTGCTCTTGTCTTAGATTTGTGTACATCTGTTTTTCTCTCGTGCATGTTATAGTGCATTATATCATCAGCAAATATACCCATCTCCGACACAATATTATCAAGGAGGTCGTTTATGAATATCAGGAATAATAGTGGTCTACAGATCGATCCCTGTGACATCCGCATTAATGTTATGCTGCTGGATGTACGTCCATTAAAGACAACCTTAATAGTCCTGTTGTCCAAGAAAGATCTAATTATATTTAGTATACGTTCAATTATACCGTACAATCTAATTTTCATTAACAGCCCTTTGTGCCAGACTTTGTCAAAGGCCTTGTCTGTTATCCAGTACATGATATATGCGTTCAGAGATGGCTGTTTAAATATCTGCAGTAGAACGACATTGCCTAAACCATATTGTTTGTCAGAGAGAAGATTTGCTTATGTGAGGAGGTGAACTAGTGCTTGATTAATTTAGGTCTCAAAGACTTTATCAAAGAGGAGGGGGGCTGATAGGGCGATAGCTGAGAGGGTCAGTCCTTTCACCAGAATTCTTGTACACTGGTACCACAGGGGCCATCTTCCTGTTATTAGTGAAGCAAGATTCGGCAAAGTATTTATTGTAGGGCTTGGAAAGTACAGGGCTAGCTCAACTGAACATTTCTTAATTAGTATAGCAGAGATGATATCAGGTCCACACGCCTTCACGGTGTCTAAGTTTTTTATGATATTGCAGACATGAGAAGGGGTGATTTTCATATTATCTAGTGTGGCTTCAGTCCGCATAGGAAAATTTAAGAGGGAATTCTATAAGGTGGAGTTGGAGGCGAATTTTCGGGAAAACAGTTTTGCCTTATGGGTGGCCATGCATATAACCTTCTGGTTGTTGGATAGTGGAGGAATTATTGATTGCCCTTTATTCACTAAATTATTATAGATTTTCCAGAAATCACAAGTTCCTATCTTTTGTGAATCTAGGCAATAATCGGTTATTTCAGCATGCTTTCTTTTGTCACTATTTCTCCATTACAATGATTTCTAGCATCTATGAATTTTTGCCTATTTGTATTTGACGTATGGCGTACAAACCGGCGGAGTGCATGTTGTCTTTGTGTACACTTTGTATTAGATCATGAGGGTGAGTGGGGCTTGCTATGATACTTCCGTGTGGAAAAATGTGCTTCAATGCCCACTTTGCACCATTTGGTTGTCTCATTGGCACACAGTTCAGCAGGAAGAGAGATCTCTGATGTATACTCTGATGGCTTTCCAGTCAGCCTTTTTGTAGTACATAGTTGTTTTGAGCAATGGCTCCTCACCTTGGGGATGGGATTTAAGTGTGATGTCAACTAGATGGTCTGCGTTTCCAAATGGACTGTGGACATTAGTCACACAATCCTTGGGTACTATGATGAGGAATATGTATAGAAGTAAAGTCTGCTGTGTTCACGATCTGAAGGGCGAGTTGGGAACATTACTGTCTACGTAAGGGAATGTGCTATAAAGAAGCTATAAGTAGAGCAACCTGAGAAACCAAGCTAATTTTTATGATGGATATTTGTTGTGTCTGCACAAATAATTAACAAGAACACGAAAGTAAAGGTATACAATAATATATTAGGCAGAAAAGTTATATAAATATTTACATGTCTTCAGATATACTTCAGTCCGAGATGTTCCAGCAGGTAGCGTGTAGCATGTTTTACTGGATACAACATAGGCGTCTTGCCTCTTTGGCGGTCGTTGCCAGACCCCCCCGGTATTGGTGATTGATACCTTTATATATCTCACTCACCCGCCTATGTTAATTAGTAGGCGTCTCCACAACAATATGCATTCACAAAACACATGTATTTGGGCATTACTACTTAAGGAAGGTGCTGTATTTATACTCTCAGAGACATGATCGATTAGGGTACAGTCCTTGAGGGAGAACAGTAGAAAAAATATAATTAACTGATGAAGTGATGAAAGGCTAGTCAAAAGCATATAAAAGCTGGTCATCCAATTCAAGACAATGCTCTCTAGTTAAAGGGAGGGTACTATGCATATAGACTCCAAGCCCATGCATATATCTATATGAGTCCTTACACGGCAGAGAAGAACGTATCCTGTCATATTAAAATATTTAGAAGGGATTGAGGAGTGTACGTTTGTTTCACTCAATGCTAAGATATCCCGGGAGTTTACTAAAAGGAAAGACTCTAGATCATCTAGATTATTTCTAAGCCCATGGATATTTGTAAATGCAAGTCTTAAGGGAGGAGGCGAATTGGTTTTGTATAAGGGGTTGTCTTGTTTGATTATGATATTTGTTTGGGTTGTCATTTCATTATGTTTTTATTTAACTTTAGGTCTCGAGGGAGTGTTGAACAAAGTGGGCCAGTTTTGACACCAAGTATGCACACACTTAGGTCTATTAGCCGAGTCCTGACTAGAAAGTTGTGACCTTCACTAGAGATAGCAACAGGGTCCCTTTCTATGCACGACATGGCACTACAACTATTTTGATATTATACAACTGATGATAGAGCAGTCGCTCTAAGCATTACCAAAGAGTTGGGGCTCATGTACTGTCAGTCAGAAACAGCAGCCAGACAAACTCTCAATCAGGTACCCTCAACCTCTCAGACAAGACCGGTCCAAACCAACCGAGTGAGCACAAGTGGTATGCAAGCAAATCCTGTTTGCTCAGTTTGTGAGAGAAAGAAAGAAATGTAGAATAGGGAACAGAGGAATAGTGTTCAATGTCCTAGTCAGGAAACAAGCCAAACACAGGGTGGCTTTGGTGAGTTCCTGGTATTGTACTTCTGCTCCTGGCTAATAGACAAAGAAGGAGCGTGAAAGCTGGCGATAGGCAGAGCCTATCTACTCCTTAAGCAATTTAGGTTTACAAACAGGGAAATTTGTTCAAGTTAGTAGCTATAGGAAGGTTATCAGCTATTACTGAGGAGGCCTCCCTCTCCATGTTTTTATATCAGTTTTCCTTCTCCTACATGGATGACCTGACAAGATCTACAGATCCATTACATCTAGAAGGGTAACCATGCAACTGGTTTCTACACCAAGTATTTCTGCCCTCTACCCGCGCAGGGATGAAAATATTAAGTATTTTACTTTAACGTTCTGCTATATTCTAAATAAATAAGCGAAGGATTACAGATAGATTCCTCTCTAACATTAAGAGATTGTGTATCTATTAAGTATTGTGAGAGAATCACTCTGTTTTTTAAAATAAATGAGTAGAATATTAATAATAAATACTTGGATATGTAAGAAAATACAAAGCAAAAACACAAAAGAAATGGTGGGATTAATTTTACACATAGAGGTTACACACAGCATGAATAGACAGATGTACTTAACTTGGTGTACTTCGAGTGAAGACCAGTGTCTCCATTTGGAATGGGTATTTATTTGCTTCACCACTGAGCAAATTAGGTATAAGGCCATTTTTAATGTGGAGAGGGATGGAGGAGAGGGAAAGGGGGACCAGCTCCCCCGAGAGGAGGGGAGAGGAAATTGGTAGTGTTGCCGCTGGGTATATGGGGTTGCCCCTACATGGCCTTTTAGTGCAGCACCTGTCGGAACAGATACTACACTTTGATTTTTGGTGCCTAGGCCACGGAGGTCGGGTTGGGGTGTAAAGAATTCCGTCTATTTGGGAGCAGTAAGAGGGAGGGAGGGGGAATGTGCCTTAAGAGCCAAATGTGTGCTTTAAACAGTCGGCCAGTAATTTTAATACTTTCCTTCTTGTATTTAACTGGAACAATATAATTTTCGATTTCTGTATTCACATTTTAAAACATACAAACTTATTTTCGAAAGGTGATGAATGCTAGAAAATAGATGCTTATTTCCAATTTCTCTATTGTATCTATGCATATATTGCTAACTTAAACAAGATGATATGTGAGATGGAAATCTGGGAAAATAGAGTTTCAAGCGAGCAGATAGCATGAAATATGGAGAAAAATAAAAAGTAAAATAAAAGATAAATAAATAATAAAAATAGGTGCTCTTCTTTCAGACCAAATTGCGGATGTTTTGCATGAATTCAACACTATCACGGCTATCCTTCTTGACAACAGTAATGTTAAAACAGGGTTTGAAGGTGGAATGATTGCAGGTTAAGAAAAAATATTATTTTTTAATCTTCATACAATTGATTGCTCTTTGCACCACAATGAACTACATTTCAGAACCCTTTTTAAAAAACATGGATGATTGCGCAAAAAGCCCTACAACATTTAATGGCTCCCTGGGGAAATTATGCTGAAATAATTGCACTGATTTACCTCAAATATCATTTTCCAACATCAAAAAGTCCTCTGGATTCAATTCGGAAAATTGATGAAATACATGATCTCAGCTGTGATCAAAGACTCATGTATGAATTCATAGTAGGTATTTCTAGAGGTAAAGTTGACTCTAGACATGCCCCCTAGACAATTGGTCTTTTAAACCAAGCAAGGTCGTTAACTTTGACTATCAGGCTAGTGTGTGTATGAACTCGTGCTGCATAACGACAAAGGTTCATAATAAAATTGTTCAGTTTAGTAAATTCTATTGTAAATACATATGACACTTGTTGCTTTGAAATTAAATTAGCAAGTGCACACTTTTAATATAATCCAGAGGATTAAGGAGTTGCCTCATGCAATAAAGCAGATCGCATTAAGAAATATACAAAATAATACATTTTATTTACTGCCTGAAAATTTTCTGTATTTCACTGTTAAATCTGAGGAAGTTGAAATAGAAGAAGATTTAAAATGAAATGTTATTAGGTAGATAAATATTTATTCATATATTATTAACTCAGTTATTTATTCCAATTTATAGAATCATGTTTAAAGAGTTTATCTAAATTCACCATATAGAGTAAAACGATAAAATGTTCATCCCAAAAAGATGACATGATTCCATTTTCATTTGAAGAAAACCGGTTTTCTTTTTTTGTTGTTGTTGTTGCAGACTATCTACTAGTTGGCCAGTTGTGTACAAATGCCAAGAGCGATGAAGCCTTGTATCATGTTCGAAAGTGACACAATTTTCTATGAGCGAGATCGGAGATGTGCCACTGTACAACTCATGCTCATTACCGATCTAAGTTATGACAACAAGACCATTGCTAATATCCTCCAAATGTATCACTGAATTGCTATGAATAACAGGGAGGTGCGCAATGTGATGAAAATAAAGTTTCTAGTCACAAATACGGTCTTTGGTGTGGTTTCAAGTGAGGGCCACATCATGCCACCTCACATCTTAGAAGTCGGCTTGAAAGTCAACAAAGTGGATCTAGATGAGTTGAACAGTGTGGTGATCCCTTAATGCTGAGAGACCCTTGGTGTGACAGCAGGACTGGGCGTCAACCCACAAGTTAGAGATCTATGCTTGGTTTTAGGAGTGCTGCGACTGTGTACCCTTCTCTCACTGGTCTCTCTCCTCCTCCGATATTTATCACAAACAGAACATCACCACCATGACCTCCACAACACTAAAGCCAGACTAATCGCCGAATATTTGCCAAGTATTCGCCGAGTATTCGCCAAGCTCCCGCCAACGCTTGTGGAAAAGGCATGCTCCCAGTTACGGACCCATATCAAGGTAGCAATCGAGGCTGAAGGCAGTTACATTGAATAGATGTCAGCTCTACTACATAATCAAGTTACCTGAATTGAGTTTTTCAATAAAAGTTTTACAATAAAGCTGTAGTGTTGTTTTCTTTATGGTGACAACTTTATCGTTCCACTCTGTCATTTCTGAAGCAGTACAAATTGAAATTTTTAATACGTAATTCAATTAACTAATTTTTATATTCTTTCAGGAGTGGGGAATCAACCAGGAAAAGGTTTAAAAGAATATCAACGTTTAATTTTAATTCCACAGAGAATTATTGATAATGAAAGCAAACGTAACTTGCCTTTCTTTGTGAGTGAAACTGACAGCCAAGTCAACAACAGAAGCTTCACAAACTGTATATAGTTTTGAAGCATTGCCAAAGTTTTGAGTCCGAGATTGAGACTGACATGTTTGTCTATGCATGCTTTTATAGAGCAATTCGACTTTATATATTAAACACTATTAAAATAGTGCTATTGGGCTGTTTTTTCCTTATTTGTTATATTTTAATTTATAATAGAAACAAATCAGTTTTTTAAGGTATTCAAATATCACTGCTTAATTCATGAAGTTAAAACGTATTTTCCTAAAGCAGATACTAAAAATAGGGGAAGCAATACTGAAAATGGGGGGATGCAGATATTTTGTTTGAAGATTAATTTACATAATATCAATTTTATAAAATAAAAGCATGTTCCCTGATTTTAAATATTCAAATTATTTGGCTTTCACACTAATATTACAAGTAAAATATGCAAAACCGAGGAATTTTTAGTGTATTTTTGAAAAAACTGTTAAAGTATTTGGTCTAATTATTTGCGTGAGTACTTGATAGATCAATGCACAACTTTTGATAAATGTGGTGTTATAATATTTTAAGGAAAGTGCAACATCGACCTAACTTATATATATATATATAAGTTAGGTATATATATATATATATATATATATATATATATATATATATATATATATATAAAGCTGAACGTTTGTGTGTGTGTCTGGTCACGAATAGGCTCCTATATGGTTGACTATAATAGAAAACCGATCACATATAATGATAGAAGATGTATCGAGACACAGGAATATATATATATATATATATATATATATATATATATATATATATATATATATATATATATATATATAATCATTTTATAATAATTATTAAATACCTACAGACACTAGTGTTTCATCCTTTCGGGAATCATCAGTATAGATTCGAATCCAGCAACAGAAACCATCTCTGGCTTTATTAGCAAGGACTAAATCTATTCGGCTACCGTTAACCGCGAGAAATACTGTTGAAATTTAAACATTTATTTTTTAAATGTTTTTAACATCTGTCAGAGTGATCTAATCATTATATGATGATCTGCACATAAGAACTAAATTTACCGACTGTTTATTTCCACTGAAATTGCTCGACGATAAGAAATGAGTTTTTTAAATGGGACTGGCGTAATTATTTACAATAATAATTATTAAATACCTACAGACACTAGTGTTTCATCCTTTTAGGAATCATCAGTGCAGGGTGTCATGATTAATACCAGTCGATAGATTCGGACCCGTCAACAGAAGCCATCTCTCTCTCTCTCTCTCTCTCTCTCTCTCTCTCTCTCTATATATATATATATATATATATATATATATATATATATATATATATATATATATATATATATATATAATTTGAGGTAGCTATTTTTCAAAAGTAGGGTAACAAATGCAATATAACGAGGTTAATATGAGAGTGCTTAATACGGAAGTAGAGCAAGTTACATTTTCAATTTGTCTTTACATAAGAAGTAATTTATTGCTACACAGTCATGAGCATGTTTCGGTCTTCTAGTGTTTAGCAATGCTTATTTACGAAGGCGGAATTATCAATTTAGAATTCCGCTTTTGTAAATAAGCATTGTTGCTAAACACTAGAAGACCAAAACATGTTCATGACTGTGTAGCCACAAATTACTGCTTATGTAAAGATAAATTGAATACATATATATATACAAGGTGCCGTCAATAAGTTCCAAGACTTTTTTCATATAGATACCTTTATTGATATTACACACATGAAACTCTAGTCTCCTTCCAAGTAATCTCCTCCAGCTGCAATGCACTTGTTGCACCATTCCAACAACTTCTGGAAAGTCTCATGGAAGTCCTCTTGTGTTAGCTTCTCAATGACCCTCTTGTATTTCTTCAATTATCTCATAACGACAGCCTCTAAGGTTTTCTTTGCGCTTACGGAATAACCAAAAGTCACAGAGACCAAAGTCTGGACAATAGGGAAAGCGAGGAACTGTCTTGGTCAAATAGTCTGTGTTATAGATGGATCTTCTCTAAGCACCTTTGGAACAAACTTTACACAAATCTTCCGCATCTTCAATTCCTCACAAATAATTGTGTGTACATTTTCCACACTGGCATCTGACTGTGCACTTAATATCTCTTCAGGCAAACAACGGTTCTTATTCATGAAGTTTTTTTATTTAGCCAATCAACTCTGGTGTTCTGACTTACTCCTCCCACAGCTCATATCATCCCTTGTAAAGTCCCCGCCTTCCTTGAATCTCTTATGCCACTCAAAAACTGATCCTCAAGTCATGCAAGATGGTCTAAAAGCAGTCTGAAGCATTCCATACGTTTCTGTGGCATTTTTTCAAAGTTTGAAACAGAATTTTTGTGCATGCCGTTCTTTTAAAGCGTCCTCACGTCCAGATTGCATTTTTGAAATTTGCCGGCTGTGGATAATCAGACTTTAGTAGAGTGTATTCTAATTTCTGTTGTAGCTGTTCATTTGAACCTAAAATCATAAAAATTGGTCAGTCGTCACATAAGATTTATAGTAATAACCTACTAAATTTTCAATAGTCAATGACAATTTGAAATGCCTGCACATAAAAAAATCTTGAAACTTATTGACGGTACCTCGTATATATATATATATATATATATATATATATATATATATATATATATATATATATATATATATATATATATGTCTGTATATATATATATATATATGTCTGTATATATATATATATATATATATATATATATATGTCTGTATATATATATATATATATATATATATATATATATATATATATATATATATATAGGTCACTGTGCAGATCTTTGTAAGTTGACGTCAGATTCTTTAATAATACTAAGAAGTTGGTGTCAGTATTACCCAACCCCCTAATTATATTTCTGATTCTCTACTTGTAAAGTTGTCTCTTTTTACTTGCCTCCCCACAAGATATCTCATTCGCCCAAAATAGGCACTCTTGACGGTATTTGCTCTGTCCTCGGTCGGCGGAATAGAACACCTTCTTGACTCGGGCAATTTTTATTTTTAAATAATAATTGCACAAGTGCAGAAGGCATTTTCCTCCGTCGAACGAGGGCATAACAGATGCCACCCTTTCATCCCAGCCTGAAGGTCGGGAAATTATTAAGTTGGCATGTATAATGCATGCATCTAATTAATATACTCCTCAACTTATACTTTTTTTGTTGTCTGGTTTTTTTTTATTATTTAATGTGACTAAAATCTAACTGCCATTAAAGAGGAATTAAACTGGAATAATAATAACAACAACAACAACAACAACAATAATAATAATAATAATAATAATAATAATAATAATAATAATAATAATGTGGGTGTGAGTATGCTTATCACTTATATTCTGAACAGAAATAGTGTTTGTTTTTTGTTTTTTTAATTAATTTTGGATATTTTAGTAATGTCAAATTGTTTCCTTCGTGAGCCCAATGATGTCGAAGAATAAAGAGACTTTCCTTAATTTATGTTGTTTAATGCTGACTAAGTCAAGAAGCGGATGGCAAAACCTGAGAAAGTTCTAAGTGAAATAATAATAATTCTGATTTCATTTATCAACATCTCTCTGGAAAGGGGTGGGATTCATTTCCAGCGAATTTCCCTCAATCCCGGAGCTTCAAAGATCAAAGATTTTCCTAAGGATGTTGGTGGTACCTACAATAGCAGCGGTATCGGGGATTTGTAGTTTTTTCAATTGTCCATACAGACGACTTGATACTACTCCTAGTGTACCAACTATGACTAGGATTATTTGTGTTTAAACCCCGTGTATACGCCTTATCTCCAAGGCCAATGGAGCATAATTGCTCCATTTCTCATTATCCTTTTCTCTCACATTCCTGTCCCAAGGTACTGAGAAGTCTACAATCTGCCAGTTTTTTGAGACTTTGTCAATGACGACCAAATCCGGACGATTATGTTCCAATTGCTTGGTCGTTATGACACTTTTGTCCCACAAAATGATAATAATAATAATTATTATTATTATTATTATTATTATTATTATTATTATTATTATTATTAATTAACTAAGTTTAGAAGGAGATCCACTTCCATAAAAAGGGCTTTGATCGGTGCAAGTCTATAAATGGTCCACAAGTAATCTTTTTACTATCAAAATCTGGAAAAAAATCTTTATAATGTACGTACTTGTCACTGCATGAAAATGCCATATTCCAAAAATCATGTAAATCGATCAAGTAGTTTTTTTTTTATTTAAGAAAATCAAATTTTATCACATTTTATTGAAGAAAAAAATCACATTTTATCAAAGAAAAACTTCACGCCATCTTGTTTTTGAATGATACACTGCTAGCGACACCTATTGGGAATGTTTGGAATATGAGATCAGCAAGGGACAGACAATCGACTTTCCACACTATAGAAAAAAAACTTGGAAAATTAAGATACTTATAACTTTTTGAGGATGTTGAAAACGAAAATAACATTTAAAATTCCAGCAAACGAGTAGTTTCCAAGATATGAAGAATTTTACGTAAATTGAGCACCCACACGTTGACGCTCCTCCAACAAAAATTCGGCAAATGTGTATTGCAGCGGCGTAAATTCAAGTTTTACACTAGTGGTGGTCATAAAGCGGGTGATCATTATACGTTAAATTATTATAGAAAAGTGCTCCCCCACTTTCTTTAAACTAATATTTCTTCATATCTTGGAAACTACTCGTTTGCTGGAATTTTAAACGTTATTTTCGTTTTCAACATCCTCAAAAACTTATTAATGTCTTAATTTTCCAAGTTTTTTTTTTCTATAGGATGGAAAATAGATTGTCTGCCCCTTGCCGATCTTATATTCCAAACCTTCCCAATAGGTGTCGCTAGCAGTGTCATTCAAAAGCAAGATGGCATGAAGTTTTTCTTTGATAAAATGTCTCACAATATTTGATTTTATTAAATAAAAAAAAAACTACTTGATCGATTTACGTTACTTTTGGAATATGACATTTTCATGCTGTGACAAGACAAGGATTTTTTTCAGATTTTTATAGTAAAAAAGATTACTTGTGAACTATTAATAGACTTGCACCCTTTGATCATAGCCCATATATCGGTTAGGAATATGTTCACTAAATACTAGTTCGCTTCAGCTGGCACATTATCTCTTGAAGTTACCATTCGCACAGTGTTATCACTCATAGTGCTAAGTTGAAAATAAGTAATAAAAATATTGAAAAAAGAATAAATAATTTATGCTGAATTAGAACTATCAAACAGAAACGCTAGTTTAGTCTAAGGGAGATAATTAAACATTTAATTATATGGAGTTATGTCCCCTAGATTTCGTTATTCTTAAAATATCTTTGATTTTATTAGGTTATCGAATAATAAAGTTTATTTTATAAGCTTATAGAAAATATATATATATGCATAAGAATTTATATACGTGGGTATGAGTGTGCTTATCACTTATATTTTGTACAGAAATAGTGTTTGTTTATTTGTTTTTTATTAATTTTGGATATTTTAATAATGTCAAATTGTTTCCTTAAAGAGCCTGATGTCGAAGAATAAAGAAACTTTCCTTAATTTATGTTGTTTAATGCTGACAACTGACAACGTCAAGAAGCGGATGGCAAAACCCGAGAAAGTTCTAAGTGAAAATGAAAATATAGGGTAAGACGACTGGTTTGTATTGAATACTGTGTAGATGATACGAAAAAAAAAAAAGATTAGAAAAATACACAATGCAGAATATCGAAAGCATAATCATCAGCCACTAAAAATACAAAAACAATATAAAAAAATGAGGCAAGAAATAAGACAATAAAATAAAAACGGGAAGAGAAACAGCTACACAGACGATACACATAAGGATGATAAAAGTAACGAAAACACTTTCTCCTTAATCTTCACTCTCTGATCAAGATGTCTCTTTGGTCCAGCCTATGAATGGTCGAGAGTAGCTTTTTAGCGAAAATGCCCAGGTGTTTATTCCTTCAATGAGGTTTCTATTGTATAGTTTTGTTTCTAAGAGTTTTCTTGTTCTTCTCAAATACTCTTTTCTAATCTTCATTTTCATTTTTGTAGATCTGACAGTGTTTGCTTCGAGGACATTCAAATATTTGTGTCATCTTCACCAAGCACCCTCATCTCCTAAGGTCTATAGTTTTTCCTCTTTCATCTCCAGTTGTGCACACTTTTCCCAAATTCGATTCCAATATCCTGGCTGAATATCTCGTTGTGCTTATTAGTTTTTCTAGATCCTTTTTGTTTTTTGAAACGCTTCATGTCATCCATATACGTGAGGTGGTTTATTCTTTGTTCTGTGCTTGTAAACTTGTATCCGGCATTACATTTTCTAAGTACGTTGTTGAGTGGCATCGTCGTGACTATGACACACAGTAGTGGTGATAGTGAGTCGCCTTAGAAGATGTCTCTCTGTATCCTTATTTCAGTCAGGTGTTGTCCTCGAGCTGTCAATTCTAGTTTCCATGTTTCCATTGCTTTCTTAATAATACTAATAATTTTGTTGGATATTTTGTACATTTTTAGACATTCAATTATCTATGCTTGTGGGATTCTGTCATAGGCCTTCTTATAATCGATCCATGTCATGGCTATGTTATTTTTCCTGATTTTAGCATCTTTAAACATATTTTGGTCGATGTATAGCAAGACATGTGTCTCTCTTTTACTTTTTCGGTATCCATTTTTCTTCTTCGGGCAGTAGTCCACCAGTGCTAAGGGAGAATTAGATCTATTGATTGATTGATTGATTGATTGATTGATTGGTGGTGGTGGTGCTGGTGGTGGTGGTTGTTGTTGTCGTTGTTGTCGTTGTTGTTGTTGTTGTTGTTGTTGTTGTTCGCTCACTAGTTTTCACACAGGTTATCATCGAAGAATTCTCTTTAAGAACAACCTGTGGTGTACCCTGAAGTCTGAGTGACAACAAGTCTCCCCAGATTTCCAGTACTCACCACCTCTTTTGATAACCTTTTCAAATTAGTTTGCATAATCATAATAGTCGTTTACCATTGCTTTCTCGTCGGTAGCAACCATTAGTCTTCGCTGGAATTTAAGTGGCAAAAAGCCTCTCCAAGGTCCCAGTCGTCTTCGCACTCATCTAGTGGGGGTTTGGTTAGTGCTTTCTCTCCTTGGTTTTTCCATTCTCCTTGACCCTCCCTGATTATTTGGTGTAGCGCCAGTTTATGCCGACACTATAAGTTTTTACGGGTGAGCAGATAGTAGGAGTTACCTTACAATTATATAGTTTCACTTTTCATGATTCCATCTGGTATCTCTTTGTTTTACGTCTGTATTAATTTCTATATGCCCGACTCATGTGCATTAGTTTCCACATTCAAAGGTTTTCCTTAATATTTCAGTCGTTTTCATTATTATGCGTCGTGTCCTCTCAGCCACCCCTCTGATTCCAGTCTGACCTATTCTTTCTAGTCTTTCGGCATTGTTCCTAGTGCTCCCACTATTAGCGCTATTATTTTGTCGAGGCTGACTATTATTATTATTATTATTATTATTATTATTATTATTATTATTATTATTATTATTATTAATAATAATAATAATAATAATAATAATAATAATAATAAGAAGAAGAAGAAGAAGAAGAAGAAGAAGAAGAAGAAGAAGAAGAAACGTTTACTTTGTTTCGTGCATTCAAAATTTGATAAGAATATATAAAACGTACTGATCTAAGAAAGACAACTCTTACCTAAACATTTTAAGAGTTATCTTCCCTGAAGGAACTGGAAATGATGTGTTTCGACTTAGCGAGCTCTATACTTATTACCGTATTCATGATAATGTTCTCTAGCAAAGCCTGAATGCAAGAGTTATATTTAGAGTTATACATATATTAGATTTTAGGAATTAGTAAAATTCGGCGCTAGAATTTTTACAGAATAAAACAAAACGTTTTTAAAATAACTCAAATTCCTTTTGTTCTATCGAATGTTAGTGTTGTCTGAATGATAATTGCCTAAAATAAACATTGAATGAAGAGCATATTAATCATGTTAAAAAATCAATGTTAAAAATAAAATTGCATTTGTAGTAGCTGCACATAAAAATAAACAGTCTTGAAAATAACTTTAAATTCCCCCCCCCCCCCACCAAACAATGCGTATTGCCACTCGTATGTAAGGGGATACTAAGTTGGTTCATATCCACAAAAAATTACGTGGGTAATTGAACAGCGAGATGTTTGTTTGAACATACATTTAAACACCTACATGTTAGTAGAATCAGGGAAGCAAGAAATAAAGAGGGAATTCCAAATTCTAGCAGTCAGAAGGAATAATATTAGAAGGTTTTACGGCATCTAGGGACCTCAACAGAGAATGGGTTTTGATTTTCCTGCTTGAGTTAGCAGTGAGTATATATATCGAGGGGAACAAATACTTTGAGTTTATATATATATATATATATATATATATATATATATATATATATATTTGTTTATTGTTATATAAACATGCTCACATCCCGCTGCTACAAATAGCCACTTGTTTCAATCAAACAACAGATATCATCAGGCAGCGACTTGACTATTCAAAAGTTCAATGAATAATGGATTTTTATTTTAGGTAGGAACTCTTTAAAAGTTGGAGTTAAAAAACTTAAAACACAAAACTTTAATTATAAGATGTAAAGAGGGAGGGGCAATTTAAATAAAGTTAAAAGATTATAATGGAGAGAGAGTGATTAAAAAAAGAAAGAAATAGAGAAAGAAAATAAATAGAGAAAGAAAATAAATAGAGTAAGAAAATAGAGAGAAAAAATATATATAATATGGAGAGGAAAAGAAAAAAGATATAAATGGTTATTATAAAGAGAATAAGGACTAGAAGGGAAAAGAAAGAAAGAATCTTTAGTTGCTGATTTCATTCTCTCTTCTTTCTTTGATTAGCTGTGACTCTTCTTTCATTTCTTTTTCAGCCATTTTTATTATGATTTTTTCGTTCTTCCCATATCTGGCTCCAGTAGCATTTCGTTTCTGTCAGGTCCGGTTGTTCTTTTTTGTTGTTTTGTTTTCCTTCCATTCATATTTTGGTAGAATTGACTTTTATTATTTTCAAAGGTTTTGTTTTGCTCGCACTGTTCAGATTTGTATCGATATCGTCTTAATCTCGCTTCTTTTGCTGCTATGTTTTCCTTCATTTCTTCCTGTTTCTCGCTGAACCTCTCTTCGCTGGTTACATTTCTACTTTTCTATCCTCTCCATATTGCTTTTACTTTAACTTCTTTCTTTAGTTTGTTGACCTGGGTTTCCAGCCTCAATTCCCATCCAAATTTTGTTGGCCCTTTTTCTTTCTCATTTTTTCTACTTTAATTTTCATACTTTTAGTTTTTCCACTCTTGGTTTCTTAAGGATGGAAGCTTTGTCTCTTCCTCGTTCATAAGTATCCTGATCTTTTCTACTTCAACGAATTAATTTTCGTTAAGTTTTGTTGTTTCATAGATCTCAGTCTCCATCTTTCTTGTATCCAAGTTTTGCAGGTTTTTTGTCTCGGGAATTTCTATGTTTGGGACTCAATCGAGAGCTGTTTTTTCGTCTGTTTCACCATTTGCCTTTTGTTGTATTTCATTCAGTTCTAGATTTGAAAGCCAGCCTCTTTTGAGGATCAGTTTTACAATTCTTTGTTTTGATGTATGGTAGTCACTGGCCATATCCCATAACTCTTTCATCCATTTGCGATATCCTCGGTTTTGGGGGTAACTTCTGTAATGAGGTTCCATTATCAGTCTATTTTCTTTTTGTTTTTTTTTTTGTTTTTTGTTTGGGGGGGGGTCATTTCTTCCTTCGGTTTTTGCGTCGATGCTAGTTACTTTGGTTCTCCTATGTTTTATCTGTATTGTTTTGGTACCTGACACTAGCGGGGATACTTACTTGTTCTGTGTCGGTGTGATATTGTTTCGGAAATTAGAAGAGAAACCAACAGTCGCAGGATGTTGACCAAGTCCCCCATTCTGGCCACCGAGGGAGCACCTGCAGTTCCTGAAACCCAAATCTCTCTTCTGAATCCTACGTTGCATATTATTTGTGAGTTGCATATTTCATGTTGTGGTGTTTGTGGCAACACCAAGCCCAAAGTTGTTTTACCTGTAGTTTTGTCACATGCATAGTGTTTACTTGTCACGCAGGTGAGAGGCATTGTGCCCTATCACACGCACATAAAGAACATGAACAGACGGTACAAAGATGAAGACAAAAAAAAACTAATATCGTATTTAGTATAAGTCAAAGACTATACTTTGTAAGAAGAGGGAGTTTTAAGATAGGTCTCACTTACACGGGTGTGTGTAGGTTCTAGTTGGGAGAATAGGTAGCGTTGGACCTTCATCACGTTGTAATTATTATTTTATTTTTCACCCTTTTTTGTTAATTCCATTTATATTCTTTTAAGATGAAATTACTAACACATATTTAGTAACTAAGAGAGTGGCAAAGTAAAGATTATAGGCTGTATAGCTAAACAATTATAGACATTTGTTAAGAAATGACCATAAAACAAATATGAGTAGTTAAGAGACTAATGTTCTTATACACAGAAAATAATTTGAATATTAGCAAAAAAATCAAAGATTATTAATATTATTATTATGTTTATTGTTATTATGTTTATTGTTTTTATGTTTATTATTATTATGTTTATTATTATTATATTTATTGTTATCATGTTTATTATTATTATGTTTATTATTATGTGTATTATTATGTTTATTATTATTATGTTCATTGTTAATGTGTTTATTGTTATGTTTATTATTATGTTTATTATTATGTGTATTATTATGTCTATTATTATTATGTTTATTGCTGTTATGTTTATTGTTATATTTATTATTATTATGTTTATTATTATTATTATGTTCACTGTTATTATGTTTTACTATTATGTTTATTATTATGTTTATTATTATGTTTATTATCATGTTTATTTTTATTATGTATATTATTATGTTTATTATTATTTTATTATTGTTATGTTTATTGTTATTATGCTTATTGTTGTTATGTTTATTGTAATTATGTTTATAATTATATGTTTATTTTTATATGTTTATTATTATGTTTATTATTAGTAGGTTTATTATTATTTTGTTTATTGTTATTATGTTTACTATTATTATGTTTTTATTACGTTTATTATTATGTTTATTAGAATTATGTTTATTGTTATCATGTTTATTATTATTATGTCAATTATTGTTATGGTTATTGTTATTATGTTTATTGTAATTATGTTTATTATTATTATGTTTATTGTAATTATGTTTATTTTTATTATGTTTATTTTTATTATGTTTATTGTTATTAAGTTTATTGTTATTAAGTTTATTAATTTATGTTTATTATTATGTTTAATATTATGTTTACTATTATTATGTTTATTGTTATTATGTTTATTGTTATTATGTTTATTAATTTTATGTTTATTATTATGTTTAATATTATGTTTATTATTATTATGTTTATTGCTATTATGTTTATTGTTATTATGTTTATTTTAATTATGTTTATTATTATTATTATTATTATTATGTTGATTATTATTATGGTTCTTATTATGGTTATTAATATTATGTTTATTATTATTATGTTTATTATTATGTTTATTTTTATGTTTATTATTATGTTTAATGTTATTATGTCTATTGTAATTATGTTTTTCATTATTATGTTTATTATTATTATGCTTATTATTACTGTTTATTGTTATTGTGTTTATTATTATTTTGTTTATTGTTTTTTTATGTTTATTATTATCATGTTCATTATCATTATGTTTATGATTTTTATGTTTATTGTTTTTATGTTTATTATTATTATTATGTTTTTTATTATTATGTTTATTGTTTTATGTTTATTATTATTATTATGTTTTTTATTATTATGTTTATTGTTTTATGTTTATTATTATCCACCTCGACAAAAGGACGATGGGCCTATAAATTCACCCTTGTCTGTTCGTCCGTTCGTCTGTCCGCACTTTTCTTAATAACTACGCCTTGGAATTTTTTGAAATTTTACACAAACATTAAGCATGATATGAGTAAAGAAGTGACAGAACAGATTTTCCGGCAAAACTTTGGTTGCCTCCCCTAGAGATGCCTTTCGGGTTAAAATGGCTAAAATTGATACTTTTGTGCTTATTAAAAAAAAATGATGCCTTCGATTTTTATTAAACTTTCTGAAAAGTTGTAACTAATTGATTTCTATATAATTTTGTTTGCCTATACTTCACGATAACTCTTGGTTGTGCTCCAGGGGCTCTTTTAGGGTTAATAAAAACACTCCATTTCTGCGACTATTTTACCATATTTGTCCCAAATGTTCTGTGTATGTCTATTTAGCTGTTTTGCATGGTGCTGAACTTAAATTTAAATATGTTAAGGTCTTGGGAACTTTTGGGGGCTAAATGGTGGGATGGGGACTAATGATGGATTTAGTCATTTTTTTTTTTTTTTTTTTGCATGATGCAGAACTCAAATTCACATATGCTAAGGCCTAAAACATTTTCACCAGGATTTGACGTCTCCTGGGGACATTGGGGCTAAATGGGGAGAAGGCAAATGCTGAACTTAGTCGTTGTTCTATCTCTGGTTCACTGTGCACTCGCGAGGGACCATGCTTTACTTGTTATGTTTATTATGTTCATTATTATTATTAGTGGTATTATTATTATTATTATTATTATTATTATTAGTAGTAGTAGTAGTAGTAGTAGTAGTAGTAGTAGTAGTAGTATACAACAAAGAAATCAAGTGTCCTTCTCAAAATAATGCAAAAAAAAAAAAATTAGCCGGCGTTTATAAGTCGAATTTCATGCATTCTAGTCATACAAAAAGGATAATACTGAAAACGTATTTAGCATTACGAGGAAGAAAAAATCCACCTTTTAATTCTTGCTAGCTAATACCCTGCAGGTGAATTAGAGTAAATAAGTTCGATAGAGTTTCACTTCATTAGCTCCGACTGGTAACCGGAAGCCACTTGCACCGGATAGAAACGGCATGAAACGCGTTACCATATCAGTTAGCTCCCTTGAAAGAGCAAGGGCGTCGCTCTTCAACGAAGCTCGGGTTTCCCCTTTTTCCTGTTGGGCGCACCTAAACTCAAAAAAATCTCCCAACGACCTACACGTCTATCAGATGTTTTGTTGTAGATAACTAAAGAACTCAGAGGTATTCGCTGGATAGGGACGAGCGGCTCGGTGAGGGCAGACAAATAAAAAATATATATGTATTATTAATAAAAAAAGACCCCTAAAATTATAACGCTGATACCATTAGTCTATTTGATGCAATTGTTTATTTTTTTTTAGTTTTTTAGTTTTTTATTTTATTTTTTATTTTTGAAATATGAGAAAAGTTTTTCATTGGGTCGTTTATGTTGTTTTTATTACGATGCGTACTTGCGCATTTAGAAACGGCGTCGTCTGTCCGTTGTCACTCCGACACGCTTATGTTTGAGATAGCACGTTAATCTCTAAACGCAGTCTGATTGGACGCATATTACTTTAGATACGTCCCCAATAATCATTCCAAAAACGGATTTATTGAACTGATGGTATTGTTTTTTTTTTGTTTTTGTTTTTTTTTTGTTTTTGTTTTTTTTGTTTTTTTCAGTCTTAAGTAATGACGAGACGATTATAATATTATCAGGATTCCGATATAATTAGCGATTCTGTTCTATATTACCAATTTCCACACAGTAACCAATTCCGATTTTCTTAAAATCTCGAAATATTTAACTATAACCCTGTTTTTTTTGTTTTTTTTTTGTTTTTTGTTTTTAAATAATTTTCATACTTGTAGGGGGGTGTATAGATTTCGATTTTATTTGTAGCTTAAAATCAATAACTATTTGTAATAATATTTTATTATGTTACTACCAGAAATGGAAAATTAAGTTTAAAATAAAAACAAACATACAAACAAACAAAACGAATATTTTGGCATTGGAAAATAGGCATATTTTTACCGATTCCGATACACCAAAAATTTCGATTTTTACGATTCTCGGTTTCGATTAATTTAGACACAGACGCAGGTCAGACTTCAAATGTGTTATAACTCGAGCTATGACAAACAGCATATTCTTTTCATTGTCTTGGCTCTTGAGTATATATCCGACACAGTTATACACAGTTAATCAACCGAGACCCACGTCACTCTATCTAAAAGCATAAAATATATCAACAGATAGATATTTTCTTTGGTTTGTCGTCCGTAAGTTTGAAATAATATTTTTTTAACTCTTTTAAAATCTCTAAATATTTTGCTATAGAGCTGGGTTTTTTTTTTTGTAATTTTCATACTTGCGGCGGCATATCTATAGATTTCAATTTTATTGGTAACTTAATGGAAATAACAATTAAGGTATTAAGTTTGAAATACTTTGGTCTTTGACGGGTA
The DNA here is from genome assembly GCF_053919585.1 of Euprymna scolopes. NCBI lineage: Eukaryota > Metazoa > Mollusca > Cephalopoda > Sepiida > Sepiolidae > Euprymna > Euprymna scolopes. The sequence goes on from NC_136487.1 coordinate 49,710,090, forward strand.
AGTTTGAAATAATATTTCTTTGGTTTGCCACGCATAAGTTTGAAATAATATTTCTTTCGTTTGTCACGCGTAAGTTTGAAATAACATTTCTTTGGCTTGGCACGCATAAGTTTGAAATAATATTTCTTTGGTTTGTCACGCGTAAGTTTGAAATAATATTTGTTTGGTTTGTCACGTGCAAGTTTGAAATAATATTTATTTGATTCATCACGTGTAAATTTGAAATAATATTACTTCGGTTTGTCACGCGTAAATTTGAAATAATTGGGGGCGGTTGTCACGCGTAAG